>NW_026652280.1:90387122-90605611 GCF_009828535.3 Hylobates moloch
CTGTGTGTGCTAAATTTGTCTTTTTCCCCATTTGTTTTGGCTCCTGCAAATAACACCTCAGCTCCAGGCTGTCTGGTGCTTCCTGCAAAGCTCCAGGGTGCTGGTCACCTGCTCTCTGCTGACCACATGTGACCAATGGGCAACAGCCTCTGCCCACGTGCTTTCATCTTTCCTATGTTGACTCCCCCAATAATATTAATTTTACATTTTTAGATTTCAAAAGTTATCCACAGTCTTTATATTTTACTCATGCCCGTCTCAGCTTTCCGGGTGTATTAGACCATTTTTTGCATTGCTCTAAAGAAATACTTGAGGCTGGGTAATTTATAAAGGAAAGAGGTTAGATTGGCTCATGGTTCTGCAGGCTGCACAAGCATGGCATCCACCTATGCTCGGCTTCTGGGAAGGCCCTCAGGGAGCTTTTCCTCATGGTGGAAGGTGAAGCAGGAGCAGGCATGCCACATGGTAAGAATGGGAGCAAGGAGTGAGGAGGGGCCACACACTTGTGAACAACCAGATCTAAGTGAACACACTCATCACCAAGGGGATGGCACTAAGCCAGTCATGAGGGATCCACCCCCATAACCCAAACACCTCCCCGCAGGCCCCTCCTTCAACACTGGGGATTACATTTCGACAAGAGATTTGGAGGGGATATCCCAACTATATCATTATCCCCCTGACCCCTCAAATCTCATGTCCTCCTCACATAGTAAAATACAATCCTCTCTCCCCAACAGTCCCCCAAATTCTTGACTCATTCCAACATGAAGTCCAAAGTTTCAAGTCCAAGTTCCTTCCACTTACGAACCTGTAAAAATCATAACATGGTATTTACTTTCAAGATACGATGAGGGGCAGGGCGCAGTGGCTCACGCCTGTAATCCCAGAACTTTGGGAGGCCAAGGCATGTGAATTCCTTGAGTCCAATATTTGAGTCCATCCTGGCCAACATGGAGAAACCCCGTCTCTACTAAAAATACAAAATTAGCCGGGCGCGGTTGTGCATGCCTGTAATCCCAGCTACTCGAGTGGCTGAGGCAGGAGAATCACTTGAACCCAGGTGGCAGAGGTTGCAGTGAACAGAGTTGTGTCACTGCCCTCCAGCCTGGGTGAGAAGAGCGAATCTTCATCTGAAAAAAAAAAAAAGAAAGAAGGAAAGAAGAAAGAAAGAAAGAAAGAAAGAAAGAAAGAAAGAAAGAAAGAAAGAAAGAAAGAAAGAAAGAAAGAAAGAAAGAAAGAAAGAAAGAATGATGGTAGAGGCATTGGGTAAACATTCCCTTTCCAAAAGGGAGAAATCAGCCAAAAGGAAGAGGCTACGGATGCCATGCATGTCTGAATCCAGCAGGGCAGCCATTCAATCTTTTTTTTTTTTTTGAGATGGAGTCTTGCTCTGTCGCCCAGGCTGGAGTGTGGTGGTGTAATCTCAGCTCACTGCAACCTCCGCTTCCCCCGTTCAAGCAATTCTCCTGCCTCAGCCTCCGAAGTGGCTGGGATTACAGGTGCGTGCCACCATGTCCGGCTAATTTTTTGTATTTTTAGTAGAGATGGGGTTTCACAATGCTGGTCAGGCTGGTCTCAAACTCCTGACCTCATGATCTGCCTGCCTCAGCCTACCAAAGTGCTGGGATTATAGGCATGAGCCACCACACCCAGCCCCATCAAATCTTAAAGCTCAAAATAATCTCCTTTGACTCTATGTCCCACATCTAGGGCACACTGCTGTGAGGGGTGGGGTCCTAAGGCTTGGGCAACTCCAACCCTGTGGCTTTGCAGTGTTCAGCTTCTGTAGCTGCTCTCATGAGTTGGAGTTGGGTACCCATGGCTTTTCCATGCTCAGGATGCAAGCTGCCAGTGGCTCTACCCTTCTGGGACTTGGAGGACGGTGGCCTCCAAGCTTCCCACAGCTCCATAAGGCAGTGCACTAGTGGGGACTCTGTGTGGGACCTCCAACCCCACATTTCCCCTCACACTGCCTGCCTTAGTAGATGTTCTCGTGAGGGCTCTACCTCTGCAGCAGACTTTTGCCTGGGCCCTCAGGACTTCTCATAGATCCTCTGAACTCTAGGTGGAGGCTGCCAAATCTTTGCTCTTGCACCCTGTGTGCCTAAAGGGTTAACACAACGTGGAAGCTGCCGAGGCTTATGGTTTCCACCCTGTGAAGCAGTGGCCTGAGCTGTAACTGGGCCCGTTTGAGTCGCCTGGATGCAGGGAATGACGTCCCGAGGCTGCACAGGGGAGTAGGGCCCTAGACCTGGGTCCTCTAGGCCTGTGATGAGAAGGGCCAAAGATCCCTGAAATACATTTGAAGTCTTTTTCTCATTGTACGGTTATCAGCACCTGCCTCCCTTTTATTCATGCAAATTTCTCTAGCAAGAGGTTGCTCCATAGCCTTCTTGAATTCCTCTCCTGATAATGCTTTTTCTTGCTCTGTCACTTGGCCAGGCTGCAAGTTTTCCAAGCTTTTACGTTTTGTGCCCTCTTTAAATATAAATTCCAGCTGTTAGTCATTTATTTGCTCCTGCGTGTAGGCTGTTAGAAGGAGCCAGGTCATACCTTGAATGTTTTGCTGCTTAGAAATTACTTCCACCGGGTACCCTAAATCGTCACTCCTAAGTACAAATGTCCACAGATTCCTAGGGTATGAACACAATACAGCAATGCTCTTTGCCACAGCATAATAAGAGTGACCTTTGATCCAGTTTCCAATGAGTTCTGCATTTCCATCGGAGACCTCATCACCCTGGACTTCACTGTCCTTATCACTATTAGCACTTTGGACACAACCATTTAACCAGTCTCTAAGGAGTTCCAAACTTTCCCTCATCCTTCTGTCTTCTTCTGAGCCTTCCAAACTCCTCCAGTCTCTGCCCATTAGCCAGTTTCAAAGTCATTTCCACATTTTCAGGTGTCTTTATAGCAACACCTCACTCCTGATACAATTTTCTGAGGCTGGGTAATTCATAAAGAAAAGGGGTTTAATTGGCTCATGTTCTGCAGGCTGTACAAACATGGCATTAACATCTGCTTGGCTTCTGGTGAGGCCCTCAAGGAGCTTTTACTCATGGTGGAAGATGAAGTGGGAGCAGGCACTCCACATGGTGAGGGCAGGAGCAAGAGAGAACATGTCGGGGGAGAGGTGCCACATATTTTTATTTTATTTTTATTTTTATTTTTATTTTTGAGACAGAGTCTTTTTCTGTCTCCCAGGCTGGAGTGCAATGGCACAACCTCGGCTCACTGCAACTACCTCCTAGGTTCAAGTCATTCTCCTTCCTCAGCCTCCTGAGTAGCTGGGATTACAGGCACCTGCCACCATGCCTGGCTACTTTTTGGATTTTTTAGTAGAGACTGGGTTTTGCCATGTTGGCCAGGCTGGTATCAAACTCCTGACCTCAGGGGATCCACCTGCCTCAGCCTCCCAAAGTGCTGGGATTGCAAGCGTGAGCCACCATGCCCAGCCCACACATTTTTAAACAACCAGATCTTGGGTGAACTCAGTCATCAGCAAGCATATGGTGCTAAGCCATTCATGAGGGATCTGACCCCATGATCTAAACATCTCTTATCCCGCCCCACCAATGTAAGAGTTGGAGGGGACATCCAAATTGTATCACTGGAGATCCTTTTATTTTTTTTTCTTTTTTTGAGACAAGGTCTTGCTCTGACACCCAGCCTGGAGTGCAGTGGTGTGATCATAGCTCACTGCAGCCTCTAACTCCTGGGCTTAAAGAATTCTCCTACCTCAGCCTCCTGAGTAGCTGGGACTATAGGTGTGTGTCACCACACCCAGCTAATTTTTAAATTTTTTGTAGAGATGGGGGTCTTGCCAAGTTGCCCTGACTAGTCTCAAACTCCTTGTCTGCAGTGATCTTCCTGCCTTGGTCTTCCAAAGTATTGGGATTACAGGCATGAGCCACCACGCTCAGCCAATAGTTTTTTTCCTTTACCATCCAAATAACAATAATATAATCTCATTCTGGTGTTTGCAGGGAATCTCTTCCTCTACTCAAGTATTTCTGAAAATCCCACAAATCTCTCTGCTGTTGTTTTCTCTCTTCCCCATTCAGAGTGTTCACTCCTCTTAGGCTGCTTCTTCCAGTTGCCCACTTTGGTTCCCTGCTCAGTTTTACTCCAGGCAGCAAAGAGAGTTTTCTCTCTGCCATGGTCTGCATGTGTCCCCCAACATTCATGTGTTGGAAACATCATCCCCAGTGCAAGAGTGTTGTGAGGTGGGGCCTAAGGGGAAGTGCTTGTAATGGATTAGTATACTATAGGGACTTGAGGGCGGGCATTCACCCTCTTCTGCTTTTCTTCCATGTAAGGACACCATATTCATGCTCTCTTGCCCTTCTGCCTCCCAACATGTGAGGACACAGTAAGAAGGCCCACACCAGATACCAGCACCTTGATCTTGGACTTCTCAGCTTCTAGGGCTGTGAGAGAGTAACTTTCTGTTCTTTTTCAATTACCCAGTTCAGATATTGTTATAACAGCAATAATGGACTAAGACACTCTGTAATCACCAAACCATTGCTAATACAAGGCTACTTTGTTTAAGGGATGCATGCTAAACCCTGAGAAGAGCATAAGAGGGGCACATTGCTGAAAAGAAAACTGAAGTCTGCCTACCAGATGTCCCTGCTCCCCAATTCTCCTGGCCATGCTCTTGGGCATTGGTTCCCATTGGCTGCCTTCTTCCTCAGGCCCCTGGCCCAGCCGCCCTTGTCTGGGACTCCTCCCTTTTGCATGAGAATTTCCCTCCTTTCCTTCTGTTTCTCCAGCAGTCCCTACTTCTGATCCCAGTCCCAATGAGGTATCCTCCAGATTGGCAAATTATATGCTAATCTCTGCAGAGATGCCCCTTGCTTCTCATAAAGGCAGCCTTTTACCTGATTAAATGGTGAATTTAACAGCTCAGTCAGCAGCATCTGTGTTTGGGTTACTCATTCATCTCCGGGCCTCCCTAGAATGGCCACGTAGTTGTCTCTGTTTCTGTCTATTGAACTAGCTTTCCTTACATTAAACCATCCTTGCATGCCTGCAATGAATGCAGCTTGGTTATAGTGTATATGTATTTTGATTCCCTGTTGAATTGTGTTGACTACCATTTAGAAATTTTGCATGTCCTTTCAGAATTAAAATTTGAAGGATGTTCTTGGAAGATGGTAGCTTGAGTAAATAGTACCTCTCCTGCTGACTTTCACTCCAACCCATTTCAGCCTCTGCTCTGCAGCACAGTGGGCAGAGAGGTCGTGAGGTTGTGGATAAGGTTTTAGGCTTCACTTGAAACTCTGGGTGGGATAGAACTTGGGTAACAGCATTGGAGACCATGGTCTGGGAGACGATCGGAATGTGATGGGTCTGGAGAAAAACTTGGACCACAAAGAGCCACAGAACAGAGTGGGGATCAGTGTCTGTCCTCTTCCCATTATACTTATCAAAATCCAAAAAATGTACCACATGGAATGTGAACTCCAATGTGGACAACGGACTTGGGGTGATTATGATGTGTCCACGTGGGCTCATCAATTGTAAGCAATGTACCGCTCTGGTGTGGCATGTTGATAGTCAGGGAGGCTGTGCATGTGTGGGGTCAGGTGGTTATGGGAGCTCTTTGCACTTTCTGCTTAATTTTGCTGTGAAGCGGAAATTGTTCCAAAAAATAAAGCCTACTGAAAAACAGTTGCAAATGAATTGAAGGTGATTATTAAGGTTCAAATTAGTGGTCCTGAAGATTAAGAATTGACAGGAATACAAAGAAATGGAAAACATGAGAGAAAAGATTTGAAAACAAACCCAGGACATCAGGTGCAATTAGCATAGGAGTTTCAGGGGGAGGAAAAGAGGTAGATGGAGGAGAGGCCGTGATTAAACACAAAAAAAGAAAATTTCCTGAAACAAAGGAAAAGCTGAATCTGCCTGTTAAAAGGGCTAACCGAGTTTTGGGTAGAACTGATGGTGAAAATGAACCTTTAGGAATATTCTGGTAAACGTGTATGAGTTGCTAGGCATGAAGAACAAGAATATAGCAATATGTCACCAGTGTACTCACCTAAGAATACAGCAACATTTCAACAGTGTACTCACCCTAGAGCAATGTATCACCAGTGTACTCACCTCTGAATACAGCAACATGTCACCAGTGTACTTGTCCAAGAATACAGGAATATATCACCAATGTACTTGCCTAGGAATGCAGCAACATGTCAACAGTGTACTTGCCTAAGAACATAGCAATATGTCACCAGCGTACACGCCCAAGAATACAACAATATGTCACCAGTGTATTCACGCAAGAATACAGGAACGTGTCACCAGTGTACACACCCAAGAATACAGCAACACGTCACCAGTGTATTCACCCAAGAATACAGCAAAATGTCACCAGCGTACTCGCCCAAGAATACAGCAGTATGTCACCAGTGTACTCACCCAAGAATACAGCAATATGTCACCAGTGTACTTGCCCAAGCATACAGCAACATGTCACCAGTGTACTCGCCCAAGAATACAGCAATGTTTCACCAGCGTGCTCACCCAAGAATACAGCAACATGTCACCAGCGCACTCACCCAAGAATACAGCAACATGTCACCAGCGTACTCACCCAAGAATACAGCAACATGTCACCAGCATACTCACCCAAGCGTACAGCAACATGTCACCAGCGTACTCGCCCAAGAATACAGCAACATGTCACCAGTGTACTCGCCCAAGAATATAGCATCATGTCACCAGTGTACTCGCCCAAGAATACAGCAACATGTCACCAGTGTACTCACCCAAGAATACAGTAACATGTCACCAGTGTACTCACCCAAGCATACAGCAACGTGTCACCAGTGTACTCACCCAAGCATACTGCAATATGTCACCAATGTGCTCACCTGCAGAAATCCTTGAGGAGATGGTCTAAGAAGAAAACAGAGAATTAGGAGTCCTCAAAAGGAGACTGGATTCTGGTAAAGACAGAGGCTGTGGAATGCAAAACTCAGTGGTATGTGTTTTCCCAGAAACTCACCTAAAACAAAGTGATTGAGACATGTTGAACATAAAAAGGGAGATGGATAACAGCAAAAGAAAAAAAAAGATAGGAAAAGAAAAGAAAAGAACCCAGTACGCCAGTCCCTCCCCCTGAACCCATAGGCTGAGTACTGTGGGGTCACAATCTTCCCAGAGCTTGCCTATTGGTTGTTGGGTTGGGACTTTACGTGTTTTCTTTAGGATTGTCTCACTGCATTTACTGCATTTTGCTGCAGCCCATAATGCATTGCAATTACAGTCAGCCCAAGCCATCATCCCACCTCAGTCTCTCCAGTAGCTGGGACTACAGGCACTCGCGGCCAGGTCTAATTGTCTGAATTTTTTGTAAAGCTGGGGTTTCACTATGATGCCCAGGCTGGTCTCAAATTCCTGGACTCAAGTGATCTGCCCACCTTGGCCCCCCAAAGCGCTGGGATTACAGGCGTGAGCTGTGTCATTTCATGCCCCGTGACAGCCCAACGAAAACTAAGGAACCCCGCGGGTCCGCTGTCTACTCACGTGGCTGGACTGATGGATGGGAAACCCCAGCACGAGGAGCCAAAAGGGCAGCCACCGCAGTCGCATGTCCTGGTCCTCTCAGGGCGCCTTAAGGTGGCTAGGACAGAGGTGGGGGTGGCTTAGGGCTGGGGGAGGGAAGGGGATGGGGATGGGGACGGGGGCAGGATCGCGGTTGGGGAAGGGAAGGGAGAGGAGGGGAGGGAAGGCGAGGGAAGAGGGGCTGTTGGGCACCTGGAGGAGCAGCAGCAGCAGCAGCAGGAGGAGGAGGACGAGGAGGAGGAGGAGGAGGAGGAGGAGGAGGAGGAGGAGGAGGAGAAAGGGTTCTGGGAAAGGATGCGGTTCAAACTAAGTCCTCAAGCGCTGGTGGGAGGTTCAGCTACAGGGCAGTGGGAAAGTCCATCAGCGGAGCAGCAGGACACACGGGGTAGCACAGCGGGAGGCTCCGGGGCAGTTGGAGGGAGACCAGGGCTCTGGTTTCCACCAAACCTGCACCTGTCTCGGCGCTCCATCAGCAACCCCGGGGCTTGGTCCTCAGCAACCCCTGGTGGATTGGTCCACCAATCCCGGGCCCCGGTGGGTGGTGCCTCACAGTGGACAGTCCACTAGGTGCCCATGTTCTTCCAGCGCCCCTCCCCCACCTTTGCCCCCCTCCTGCCATCCCAAGGACAGTTCCTCTCTGGAACGTTTGCAGACCTTCTGATTTCTGGTCCTCCCCAACCCAGCACCCTGTCCCTGCTTCTGGGCTGCTCCTTCTTTCCTGAGCTCCCAGGGATCCTTATGGTCAGTCTTGGCTGCTTAACATAAAAAACAAATGATGGCAGGAGGGCGGAAGAAGCTCATACACGAAAAGAGTGGGAGGCTCCACAGCCCCTCTCAGCCATTCATATCCTAAGCGACAAAACACCAGTAGGATGCAGAAGGTGCCAACAGTAAACTGTCTCCATCACGTCCACGTAGCCATCCGTCCATCATCCTTGTATCTCGGGAACAACTGTTGGAGAGACATTCATTTTAAGCATGCATGGTACACTTACAAAAATTAACCCCACTTATTTTGTTCATCAAACAAATCTCAATGTATTTCATAGGACTCAAATCACGTAGCATGTTTCTGATCATATAATTGTGCCCAAAGTCAATGATAAAAAGCTAACCCAAAATTCTTATATGCTTGGAAATTCAAAGTGCCCTTCTAAGTAAGATATAAACCTAAGAAAGAATCCCAAATGAAACAAGACTGCCTTTGCACTCAATGATAGGATCATAACATGGCAATAAAATGTCTCCCTCTGGCCTGGGAATTCTACTTTGTGGCACAAGGTTGTGTGGTGTCAAATCAGCCGTAACTCAACTAGACATTTTAACATCTGAAATGGGCTGATGATGCCACTTATCTATGTCATCTTACTGCCTGTGAGCGTGGACTTTAAATTTTGAACCCTTATGAGGGGAAGGAAACCAAGTTGACTCTCATGGTTGACCTCCCAGGGATGTCCAAGGAATCTGTGCATTTCCAGAGACAACGTTCATCACTTTTCTCCTAGGGGATGTGGCCATAATACCCAGAGGGCTTGGTAGTGCTAGGAGTGATGGGTGGGGAGTGCCAAGCAGGTGGGCAGGACCCAGGGGCCCAGTGAACAGGAAAGACCCCCACTGGCCATCACCTTTCCTGGGCCTGTCCTCAGCTGAACTTCCCAAAGGCCTTCTTCTGCCTGATCACACAGACTGCTCAAACTCACTCGGGCCTGTGGCAGCTTAAAACCACTACTTTAAATCTCTTTACCATTTATTATGACACAGAGTTACTGTAAACAGGAAATATTCTATTGATGCTACCAGTGGAACGCCTATACCTTTACCATAAATAGAAAGAAACCCTAAGAAACAAGCAAAAGAAAAACAAAACAGGGACCACAGAACAATGGAATTGAATTCTATTTGTATGCTGTCGCCTGCATACAGAGCTCCAGATTTGGGTTGTCTTGATTGTAAAAGGAGAGACCAAGTAAGGGGTGGCTGAAGTCAGATTACCTTCCAAGTGAATGGCAGAGAGGACCGTGATGTCCATGAAGGGATCCCGGGGTCACCTTGGTTACAGCCCAAACAGAGACAGGCAAAGGAAGGAGATGTGAGCAGAGTTTGGGGCCTGAAACAGGGGAGGTGATTCCTGCAGCCCAGGAAAGGCTCCCCAAAGCCAGGGTCAAACTCCCTGGCAGGCAGGTCCCTCATGGAGGCAGTGCCAGGCACGATGGATTTGAGACCAGCTGTGCTGCTGACCTGCTGTGTGACCCTGGTCTCCTTCCATACAATAGGAGTGCCAATGGCTGCATGCAAAGACTGTCTGAGGATAGAAGGAAGCGATCCATTAAGCACCTGTGTACCTGAGTGTCATCACCTCCCAAGGGCATCTTTCCTTCCAGAGCTGGCACCTTGGAAGGTCTTGGCCACTAAAGACAGTGATGATGATGACATCAGTAAATCATGATTTACTGCTGCTGAGGGCGGGCCAGGAGGGTAGGGCTTCTAGGTCGTGGACAGGAATGAGGGTCTGGGCACTTCTGAGACAGCTAAGTGAGTCCTATAGGATGCATGGGTCGCCAGAGGCAGGTCCCTGTTCAGGGTTATTGGGCCTAGGCTGGGATGCTGAGGCAGCCACTGGAACCTCAGCAGCACAAGCAGGCACAGAGGCAGTGAATCCATCAGAGGTGGCAGGTTTGGGATGGTCTGGTGAGCAAGTAGAGTCACCAAGCCTGGCTGACCAGTACCCCCGACAGACGATAGCCTGTCCCTTGCCTCATGCTCCAGCAAGGCAGAGGCTGGCACCTGGGGCCTCATGGAGCATTCCTCTGACACCTCTGTGTCCTGGTCATTGAATGGGCACTTGAGTCACCTAGGGCCGTTGGAACAAGGAGGAAGAATCAGGCCCCGGGATGTTTTGGGAAAGTGTTTAGCACAGGCAAATGCACAGAACACATGCATGACACAGGGGCCCTGTTGGTGTGGGAGCCAATATTTGATGACCTCCAGCCACAATCTGAGTACTCTCACCTGTGCAATCAAAAAGGAACAGGGGACTTGCAGGAAAGATGATGCCTGGATTTAACTTAAAGGAACTACAATGTTGGAATTTGCACACTCCTGTTATCCTTCCAGATCAACTCTTCCAATGCTCCTAACCTCAGCGCTGTCACAGGGGGTAACTGAGGCAGCCAGGGATTGACTTACTCAATGTCATTCAGTCGATTCTGAGTTCACTGCTGATTACATCTGACCAAACTCCTTTTTCCGAAGTTTACGACGTTTAATCTTGCTGGTGATGATTTTGTGCAGCTCTGGGACAAACTCCACCTGGTTGAGGATAAAGCAAATCATGGTGACTTAGTCCTGCTGTCATTTCTTACCACGTCCCCAGTCTCCTCCTCTGTCCCCCCACAGTCTCCTGCACAGGCTGACACCATATGGTGGCCTTAACGGAGTCCAGCAAGGAATTCATGTTCTCCCCCGACCCCTTGAAAGTGGGTGTAGCCTTGGGATTTGCTTTGACCCAGATGTGAGTGGAAGTGAAATGTGTTGCCTCAAGGCAGAAGAGTTGGGAGCCATTGAGACTGGCCACCCTCTCCCCCATCTCTTAGAGCATCTGACAGATTCCACATGGAGGCTGCCCCTTTATCCTGGTGGCAGGATGAGGTGGTGTGGAGCCCAGGGCCCAGGAAAGCCTTGGTGGACGTGCAGCATGAGCAGGAAAGGAGCCTTCGGTCGTACTTTTCCATTTTCCATTTTCTGGGGCTGTTTGTTGCCTACAGTGGTATCTAGCCCATCCCAGCAGGCACGCACCATCTACTCCATGCTCTGTGAAGCAGACCAGCCACCATCAGAACACGAACTGGGTGTCAAACACACATAGGTTTCAGTTTCAGCTCTGCCTCTTACTGACTGCAACCTCAGGCATTTAACTTTCAGTCTCTGAGCCTCAGTTTCGTCTCTGTAGAATGAGAGTTGGCTATATTATCTTGGGCTGTGGAGAGGATTAAATGAAATAAAAATGCATGTAGAACATTGAGCCCAGGGCCTGGCACACACAGTGAGTCCTCAATCAATGTTAGCCATGTAGCTTCAGAATGCATATTGACTGTCAATACTCAGTGCAGCAAAGTATTACAAAAAAGGAAATGTTAATTTTTCTGCGTATATATTCCTTCAAACTCTGTTTTCAAACAGATAGGATACAACTGTGTATCTTCTTTCATAGCCAGTATTTTTCTCTTAATAGTATATTGTTAAAATATTTTTATCTCAAAAATAAAAAGATCATTTTTGAGATTATTTTAAATTACAAGATAATGTTCAATTTCATGAATAATTTAATTATTGCTATTGGACTTTTCTAGATTGCACAAAGCATTTAAAACAAATGAAGAATAAAAAATAAGACTGTATTACATGTTGTAAAATGAATACGATTTTGTTGATTCTTTTGTTCATATATAAAGAACATATCTATGTGTAATATAGAATGTATTTCTTATTATGAGCCATATTAAAAAAATAGTTGAGAAGCTGCTGATTAGGATTCCTTTTCAAATTTTGCAGGATTATAAATAACCTTTCTAAGTATTGCTGGGCACTTGTCTGGCTGTTTCTTTAGGGTAACATGCCAGCAATGATTCTTTTTGGGTTTCTGACACAAGATACTGATTTTCATCCAAATAAGTCAACTACTGCATCCCATCCCTCAGCCCCTTGTATGGAAGGAAAAAGGAGGAAAGGCCAGTACTGTGACTACCTAAGCATCCCGCAGCATGGCCACCCTATGAGACCTGGGGCAGCCAAGACGCGGGAACTGCTCCAGGGCACCAGGCCCCATCTGTCTGCACTCACTCACCTTCCTCGGGTGCTCGCATGGGGCTGCCACTGACTACGAGCTGCTGCAGCTCCTTGGTGATCTGGTCCTGGTCATGGGACAGGAACTGTAGGGTCAGGACCATAAGGAGCTTCACCACCTGTAGAATGGGAACAGAGGCTCATGATGAGTGGCAACCTATTTCATAATTTAAACCAATCGATTTGTTGAATGAATGGAGAAACAAGGTGAGGTTTGAGTCCACAGTGGTCAAGAGCATGGGGGCTTCAGAAAAGGGCAGGACCAAGTTCAAATCCCTACACTTCGAATTTCTACTTCATGCCATGCAAAATTACTTTACCCCTCCTAACCTCAATTTCCTTCTGTGTGAAATGGAAACAATCAACTTTCCCTCCTCATTCAGTTTCTTTTTTTTTGGGAGACGGAGTCTTGCTCTGTCGCCCAGGCTGGAGTGCAGTAGCGCGATCTCGGCTCACTGCAAGCTCCGCCTCCCAGGTTGACGCCATTCTCCTGCCTCAGCCTCCCAAGTAGCTGGGACTACAGGCGCCCGCCACCACGCCTGGCTAATTTTTTTTGTATTTTTAGTAGAGACGAGGTTTCACCATGTTGGCCAGGATGGTCTCGATCTCCTGGCCTTGTGATCCACCCGCCGTGGCCTCCCAAAGTGCTGGGATTACAGGCGTGAGCCACTGCACCCAGCCCCCTCCTCATTCAGTTTCTGTCAAGATTTCATGAGATAATACCTGGAAAATATCCAACCTGTTTACATGGATGATCATTTTTGTCATAATTAGTAGTGGGATCAATTTCACTGTTATTGTATATACAGTTCTGTGCCTCAAACCTACAAAAAAAAGTTAACTCTAAAAAGTACTAGTGGTTTATAATGCTTATATTATTAATCATAGCCTTATTTAATCGCACAGACCTTGTACACAGCAGGTGCTCAATAAACACCTGCTGAATCAATGAATGTGAGCTCTGGAGCCATGCCGTGTAGATTCTGTTCTGCCTCCACCACTTATTAGCTGTGTGATCTGGGCAAGTTAATTCACCTCTTTATGTCTCTGTTTCCTTTTCTGTAAAATCTATCTAATACGAATCCCTAGCTTATTAAGTTGTTGCAAGGGGTGAATGATTTGGCATATAGTGGGGGCTTGTTAAACATTAGCTGTGATTATCTCCTTCCAAATCTTCATTTTCAGAGCCACAACGAGGCCACAGTGCCACCTGGAGTGTAAGCACACGAGATCACCAACTATGTTCTCTTTCCACCATGGGTCCAAGGCTGGGTAGTGAAGGCCTGGAGGTTTCTCCTGCCTCTACCTTCTAAGTGCCCTCGTGGAGACTTTTGTATTTTCCTCTTTACATCACCACAGATAGGGTCCAGGTTGCCCGACACAGCTGGGCAATCCACAAGGCAGTGACCCCCTGTGCCAGCCCTATGAAGTAGCTGGAGGATCATTGTTCCTTCCTTCTCAGGCTCTGGGCAGATGCCATGGCTGGGGTGAACCACGCCCTCAAGTTTCTTACTTTGGAGAGTCACGTTTTCCCTTGGGAAGGAGGGTAAAGGGCAGAGGGAGCCAGAGACCTGTGACCTGCTTGTGCCATGAGCCCAAACTATAAGGAGCTGAAGACGCTACATTAAAAGTCCAAGGCTTGGGGGCTCCCCAGAGCTTCTCACCTCACGGCCTTTGCTGAGGGAGGATGAATGTTTTGCCCCCCAGAGCTTTGCAAGCTTGTAGCACGCAGCCTCCCCAGCACAACATCTCTTGGAAACCTCAGACTTTGTCTGAAAAATTCATGCAAATTTTGCATCTTATTTCCCATTATGTCAGCGTGTTTTAGAAAAAAACCTCAATTTTCCTGAATATACAAGAGAATTTGACGTTGTAGAACATTGTACCTTTAAAAAAAAAAGGTGTTATTTAAAAATTTTCCCCACCCACTTTCTGCCCCCCAAGACTGCCAAATCCTTGTTGAACAAATATTAGGAAATGCTTATTATGTGCCAGACATGATTCATGGTCTTGGGGATATAGCAGAAAACAAATACCTGGGTATGAAATAATCTGTACAATAAACCCCGGTGATGTGAGTTTACCAACATAACAAACCTACAACTGTGTCCCTGAACTTAAAAGTTAAAAAAAAAAAAAAAGCAGTGGTTTGGGGTCTGGGCCACACTCTATTCCCCCAGAGACCTTTAAGCCACAATGTTGCC
This sequence comes from Hylobates moloch, assembly GCF_009828535.3. NCBI lineage: Eukaryota > Metazoa > Chordata > Mammalia > Primates > Hylobatidae > Hylobates > Hylobates moloch. The sequence continues at coordinate 90,401,753 of NW_026652280.1, forward strand.
CAGGCCCCACTCCAGGGATTCTCATTTAACTGGCCTGTGGCAACTTGGGTTTGGGAAATTCTAAATGCCATCCCCCCCAGGTGATTTTGCATGCAGCGGGGGTGAGAACAATTGATTCGGGGTAAAGAATACATTCACTGTAGCTGGTTTCCATGCATACTGATGGGATTTGCCACATAGGGGCTTGAAAAATAGCTCTTCCCTGTTAAAAATCAAAGGACACCTACAAGATGTACTTAGCTGTTTGGATAAATTGCTGCAGAAAAAAAAAAGTCTTCTCAGCAGACGTATCTTTAAGTCACTTGATTTCAGAGTAAGAGGTTGTTTCAGTCACAGTACTTTTAGTCAGTGTTGAAAATTATAAACAGCCTACAAATACCAAAAAGGAACGAAAGCATTTACAGACATATAGGATACATTCTGTTTTAAAATTGCTCCTCTGTTGTTGGGCTCTGATTTCCTAAAGTCATCTATCAGCCATTTCCCCCAAATTATTCCATGTCTTTCCAAGAAGCTTCTGCAATTTCTTGAGATGACTGATTATTCCCAATGGTAAACAGCACCATATGGGCCCAAATCTAAAAGGAATTCTGCCTCTATTGCAGAAGAGCCACTCTCCAGAACCTCGCAGGCCTCGGGAAGCTGCGTGAGCAGTGTGGTCTATGCAGGAGTAAGGGCTGCGGAGCCAAGCAGAGTTGATCCTGAGTACCAGCCCAGCTGCTTAGTAGCTGTGGGGCTTTGGGCAAGGTTCTTGACTTGGAGCAGTAATATAAACCTCTTCTGCAGGAAAGGGTAGAATAACACTGATTGCAGAAACAGCAGCAATTCTTCATTCCTCTCTGTATCTACGCTCTTCATTGTGTGCTCTTACAGGTCCTCCCATCAAGAGGCGGAATGTGTTTCCCAGACCTTGCATCTGGCTGGCACTATTTGCTCTGGCTACAGAAAACTGTTGTATTAGTTTGTTTTCACAGTGCTGATAAAGACATTCCTGAACATACGAACAAAAAGAGGTTTAATTGGACTTACCGTTCCACATTGCTGGGGAGGCCTCAGAATCATGACTGGAGGCAAAAGGCACTTCTTTCGTGGTGGCGGCAAGAGAAAAATGAGGAGGAAGCAAAAGTGGAAACCCCTGATAAGCCATCAGATCTCATGAGACTTATTCATTAACACGGAAATAGCATGAGAAAGACCCGCCCACATGATTCAATTACCCCCTCTCCCAGCTCCCTCCCACAACACTTGGGAATTCTGGGAGATACAATTCAAGTTGAGATTTGGCTGGGGACACAGCCAGACCGTATCAACTGCAAACGTGACAGCTTTTGTGCTAGTTTTGGGCCTAGGTTCAAAAGGTCTTAAATGCTTCTGTTTTTCTCAGAACCTTGCTATCTTTATGAGATCAAGCCATGTTAGCCAGCTGGAGGATGACGTACCATGGCGGGGAGAAGGAGGGTGCCACTGTTGATATCCATCTTATCCCCAGAAGCAGAGCCACCTAGTCAACCAGCAGCTGGCCATACATACATGAAGCAGTCCAGTTGTGACAAGAATAGCTCAGTTGAGTTCAGCGTAAATGGCTGATGAACTCAGTCATGAGCTATTAAGTTTTCGGTGGTTTGTTATGCAATAGCTAACTAATACATGCACCCAGGGCAGATAGAGTGCCAGGATTCAGTGAAAGGTGGATTCCTAGTTACCTGCAAGAAGAAAGCACTTTATAGGTACTAATTTTCCCCCCTTATTTAAAGTTGGATCTTTTGTAAGATAATGCTCCGTCACACAGGAATGCACGTACACATGTATATATGGGATTGGTGCTTTTACTCACACAGCACCCCCACCACAGGAAGAAACAGACAATCACAGATTGATCATTAGGGCTAAGGCCAAATAGCAAGATAAGTCTGCCTCTAGTCTATTTCCTCCATATCTAAATGTTGGAGGTCAAGGCTGTGGACAGATCTGAAGACGTGTTCTCTCCTCTTGGGGCCCCATTATTGATGGGCAGCAGTCCTCTACCCGTGGATATTTTCTTTTGCTGTCTCCTATGCTCTCTAGGATCACCATCTTGTCCACCCTTCGACCAGAGGAGAGATGTTTGTAGCAAGAGGCTGTTCCCTCGCCTCTGACTGAAAAGGGACATTCAGACCCTCCACTTCTTGACATAAGGGAGGTTAGACCTCAGAGCTGCACTTTAGTGTGGCAGCTATTGATCATGTGTGGCTATTGAATATCAGGAATACAGCTGGTCTGAACTGAAATGTGCTGAAAAGGTAAAATACAGAGCGAGCTTCAAAGATTTAGTGCCCCAAAATATATGCTTCCTTACCAATTATATATTGACCATATAGGAAAATGGTTACATATTGGGTTAAATTATTACAATCAACTTCACCTGTTTCTTAGTGCATTTTAAAATGTGGCTACTAGAAAATTTAAGATTCACACATGGCTCACATTTTAATTCTTAGAGGCTTGACTCCCTTTTGAAATTTCAGGCTGTCTGTTCAAAGGACCAAAAGCCAGGAAGGCCATAAAATATAAAAATTCAAAATGATTGTCATTATTTTCTTTCCATTGGTGAATAACATATATTTATTATTTATAAATGAACATAACCTCAGTCACAAGATGAAATGTAAATATCTTCTAGGTGGGGCCCGACAGCGCAGGCAGGAAGCCCTGCTCCAAAAGACCGCGGCCAGCACCTGTCCTTGCTCTCTCATTCGGCCCATTGTCTGATTACAGCTCCTGTCACTCAGGGCCTGAGGGGGCGGGGCGTGAGGCCCTATCCAGTCAGAGGAGCAGGGGCGGGGACTGTCCAATCAAGCACACGTCTGGAGAGGAGAGGACGGCTTCCGGGATCTGGCGGGGCCTTTGTCCGGACAGAGCTCTACTTCCTGTCCCCGCCGCTCTGTGTCCTCTGCTAACCGTTGGCCGTGTGACCCGCAGGCGCCGGGAGATCCAGAAGTGAAACGCCAGGCTCTCTGGAGGCCAGGAGATGGTGAGTGTAGGGGCCAGGCCTCCTGAGAGACACGGAGGGGCGGGCTGGAACCCGCGGTACCTGCCGGGGAGGAACCGGGCTGCCCGGGTGGGTTCCGGGCTCCGCGAACCCGAGGCCCCTCCAACTGCACCATGGCGGCCGGGCCCCGCGCGCCCCGGCGCATCCCTGCAGAGCGGCTTTGGCCCAAGCCCAGAGCCATCGCCCCCCGGCAGCTCTTCGCCCGCAGACCCGCGTCTCCGTGAGTCAGGAAGGGAGAATCCCGACTCCGTGGGTGGTTTGTGCATAAGAGGATGATCTGTAGCTCGTGGGGGCCCCAGTCCCTCCTTTCTCTCGAGGGAGTCCTTGCAAAAATGTGAAAGAGTTTTATTTGAGCAAAGAGCGATTCATGAATGGCAGAGGACCCAACCATGTTTTTTGGGTTTGGCGGTCCCACCAGCCGGCCTTGAAGGAAAGGCTTTTATCAGGTGCATGAGGAAGCAAACCACATTCATTAATTAGCTCGGTACAGTTACGTCATCTCCTGATTTGAGCCATCTAGGCTGAAATTTTCCGGTCCAGTAATCAGAGGTTAATTAGAGATTTGTGGTTGACGAAGCCTGAATTTTGTTTCTGCAAGATAGTCATTTGCAACAAACGCATTTGAGTTAGAATTTTTTTTAACGTAAGAACCCAGGGCACTAGAGCCACCTCAGTCGGATTGCCTGCTATTTAATTATTAGTATTATTTTTGAGATGGAGTCTCGCTCTGTCGCCCAGGCTAGAGTGCAGTGGCACGATCTCGGCTCACTGCAACCTCCGCCTCCGGGTTCAAGCGATTCTCCTGCCTCAGCCTCCGGAGTGGCTGGGATTACAACAGTGCGCCACCACACCCGGCTAATTTTTGTATTTTTAGTAGAGACAAGGTTTCACCATGTTGGTCAGGCTGGTCCCGAACTCTTGACCTCAGGTGATCCACCCGCCTCGGCCTCCCAAAGGGCTGGGATTACAGGTGTGAGCCACTCCGCTGGCCTATTTAATTATTTTAACACTCCAGAGAAAACTGGTTTTTCCCCTGCATTTTCCAAATGCATTTCAAGCAGGGTCTCAAAACCACCACCTTGTTCTTCAGGCCTAACTCTAGCCTGCAGTAAAATACTAAATTTCCTGTACCTTCCAGACTTTCCCAAATGCTAACTTCCCCTTTCTGAGTCACAACATTATTAACTATTCGTCCTTGGCTGTAATTTTAGACACAGTATTTTAATGAATCATTTTTTCACAATGCATTTGATGGCATTTTTTTCTTTTTTTTCTTTTTTTTTTTTTTTTTTTTTGAGACGGAGTCTTGCTCTATCGCCCAGGCTGGAGTGCAGTGGTGTGTTCTCCACTCACTGCAACCTCTGCTTCCCGGGTTCAAGCAATTATCCTGCCTCAGCCTCCCGAGTAGCTGGGATTACAGTCCTGCACCACCACACCCGGCTAATTTTTGTATTTTTATTAGAGACGGGGTTTCGCCATGTTGGCCAGGCTGATCTTGAACTCCTGACCTCATGTGATCCTCCTGCCTCGGCCTCTCAAAGTGCTGGGATTACAGTCATGAGCCACTGCGCCCAGCCTGGAGGGCACTTTTTGTAAGAGATTTGTTTTCTGTTTGTAATCATTCCACAAGACAGGAAAGCAGAGAATCACCCCCTGATGCTATTGTAAAAAATCTTTGTGCCTCTCCTCCTTTTTATTTTCCCTAGGCACAGACACCTTACCAGAATGTCTTTGGTTTGAGGTTCCACTTTGGAAACTTGACAGGGTGATTTGCTCTCAGCCACCCTCTGGACTTTTTGCTCAGTTTCAGTATTGTCTAGGGATAACACAGGATGCCCACCATGGCTGTGTCTGCTGGAGCATCTAGTGAATTTCAGGCCCTGGGTTATTTCTCAGGGGACAGCCTGAGGTATGAAGTGTGGCCTCTCCAGGGAGCAGCTGGATGCCCTGGGCTGAGAGAAATCTCCTGGTCTACTCTTCTCTAAAGAGGTAACCAGTTAGGACATTAAGATTGTCTTCACCCAACCCAACTTTCAATCCTTGGAAACACATGGCTGATCAGCCAGTCAGATGCCGCTGTCAGAAGGAAAAGACCAAAATCATTTCTGCCCTTTGGACTCTCTCAGATTTGTGAAGGGAGACAGGGTGTTTCAAAGGGCAAGAAAAACTCTCCCCCATGAGATGGTGCAAAAACCTGTAAAGCAAAATTCACCTGGGACACTCAGTGGGGCACAGTGCAGTGTATCATGTGGGGTGGCCAGTGAGCACTTCAGTGAACAGGATGGAGGTGAGAGAATCTCCCAAGGAATAGAATAGCCTGACTTGACACAAGTCATTAGCTGTGTCTGTGTTCCAGTTGGGCTACCACTCTCTATGTCTCCTTGAAATGATTTATTCACTTACTGCAACTTTGGATTTTTAATTGTAAATTTACATTTTATCAGTAGAGCTTGAAAGGTAAGAAAATACTTACAAAGGACATGAAATAGGTCAATTTCAGGAAAAAAGTTAAATATCTAGTCATACATACCTTTTTCTTCTCCAGAGTGATTAAGGGTAGAAAGTTACTTAGGTCTGTTCTTTTGTGGAAGATGATTTCCAACAGAATCCCATGGCTTAGCTTTGGGAATGCTACTAGGGAAAATAAAATGCTTCTTGGATGGCTGTGGAGAATGTTTACATTTTCTACAAAAAAATTATGGTAGATTACTTGGTAAATTACATAGATTCATCAGAACGTGAGCTCTTTTTGCAGGATAAATTTGTTGTCGTGAATATCTCTGTTTTATATCCTATTCTCTAGATGTCTGAGCTTAATGCCAAGTTGTAGGAGATGGAACTTAGCACTTCTAAAAGTGTTCACATATGATTGTTTACTATATGATTTGTTATGGAAATAGTTAAACAACAAGTTCATTGTCTGAAAGCAATAAATAATTTTGCTTTTTCTGTGGAGGTGAAAGTGTAAGTGCCTTACAGTTTCCTTTTCTTCTGTAAACTGAGTGATTTTGTTGGATGTTTCCAACACTGGATATTTTCTTATTTAAAACTAAGTGGATAACCCTGATTGGGAAGTTGAAGCCCAAGAACAGTCATTCCAAGCTAAGGCCAATATTGAGCCTGCAAAAGAAAGCAATCGAAGGCCTGGCTCAAGCTTGTCCAACCCACAGGCCTGGGCCACATGCTGTCCTGGGCTTTGAATGTGGTCCAACACAAATTCGTAAACTTTATTAAAACATTATGAGATTTTTTCGTGATTTGTTTTTTGGTTTTTTTTTTTTTTTTTCAGTTCATCAGCTATCGTTAGTGTATTTTATGTGTGGCTCGAGACAATTCTTCCAGTGTGGCCCAGGGAAACCAAGATTGGACAAGCACTGGCCTAGCTAGTGCTTCCCGAGGAGCCTCACCTGCGGGTGCCCCAGACTGCTCACAGAAACCATGGAAGGAGCCTTTCTACAGAGAGAAGCTACAGAGTCCGGGAGCACTGGGGACCTACAGGCAGATGCAGTTAGAGTTGGGATGGAAGGGACTTGGGGAGGACTTCCTGGGTATGGAATCATTATTATCCTGGGGCTGTTTCTAGACTTCATCAAATAAAATAAATTTAGCTTTAGGTAGGAAGTTATTGAACTCTAAAGGAGGATTGCAACAGGGAGAAGGTAGCAACTATCATACGTTTGAGGATCTCAAAAGTTAGGCAGACATGGGCTTTTTTGTGTTTTTACAGGGAGGAGGGAAGACAGGATAGAGGGTGGGAAAACCAGATTCTAGATCCCAGAATATTTTACTCTGAAATCAGTGTGTTCTTAGGAGGGGCAAGAAGAGGGGTCGTATGCTGGCTCAGACTGAGGGTAGTTCAAAATTCAGGGACTTGAGGGAAGGAGAGAGATTTTAGCAAATTTGGATAGAGAAGTATTTTGTTTTGACCACTGAAGACAGAATTGTTCAGCTGTTTGTGAGAAAAAAATGGGGATTTTCAAGAGTCTGTGTCTGGCTCTATGGTAGGTGACAAAGGGAGCATCATCCTGGTCATAATAGAAAGGGGTTTCTCTTCATTCAGCTGCTCCTGGAGAACACAAAGAGGGAGCAATTCTGCTGCTTGGGGCTTTTGACCAGAATCCCTTAAGCACTCCTCCTTCCACACCGTTTCCCTGGCTCTGTGAGGCTCTTCTGGTTAGTTCCACTATTGCTGATATGTATCTTTTGTAGTAAACCAGTAAATGTAAGTACAACGTTTTGCTGAGTTCTTTGAGTAGTTTTATCAAATTACTGAACTTGACAGGAGGCTATGGGAGTACCCAGTTTATAGGCAGTAAATATCAGAAATATAAGTATTAGAAGTATAAATGGGTACCCAGGCCTTGTGACTGGCATCTCTAGTGGAGCAGTGTTGTGGGACTGAGCCCTGAACTTGTGGGGTCTGGGCTGGCTCTAAGTGGTATCAGAATTAAAATATTAGACACTTGGCTGGGCACAGTGGCTCATACCTATAATCCTAGCACTTTGGGAGGCCGAGGCAGGTGGATCACTTGAGGCCAGGAGTTGGAGACCAGCCTGGCCAACATGGTGAAACCCCATCTCTACTAAAAATACACCACTGGGCATGGTGGCACATACCTGTAATCCTAGCTACTCACATCTGTAATCCCAGCCACCCGGGAGGCTGAGACATGAGAATTGCTTGAGCCTAGGAGGCAGAGGTTGCAGTAAGCCAAGATCGCAACACTGCACTCCAGCCTGGGTGACAGAGCAAGACTCTGTCTCAAAAAAGAAAAGAAAAGAAAAGAAAAAGTTAGACACTCAGTTGGTGTTGAAGAATTGCTTGGTGTTTAGCAAACACCACACATTTGGAGTCTGAAGAAAGACATCACAGGGGCCTGGGCTGGAGGGAGACTGGATGTCTGGGGAAGCAAGGCTATGTTCTGCACACAGGCCATCACATGGCACATTGTCCTGTGATTTCAGGTCCCTGAGGGTGAGAAGGAACTGATAACTTAGAAGGAAAAGTTCTTAGAGCAGACACCCTCCTCCCCAGCTGTCATCACATGATTCCCACCCACTTAGGAACATTGACTTGCCCGCGTCCCTTCAAAGACTAGGCATCCCCTTCAGGAATTCACTACAGCACCTTTGGTTTTAGATTTCCCCTCCCAAAACCCACACAAGTGCCTTCAGGACTCCTGGTGTATCCTCACCCCCAGAAACGGAATCTGCAGGAGCAGCTTCTGCCACCAACCCATGCCCCTGGATCACCCAGTTGTAATCTCTTCCGCCTGCAGCACACAGGGATCGGTCAGATCATAGCCCCACCTGGGCCACTGTCAGTCAGATCATAGCCCCACCTGGGCCGCTGTCAGTCAGATGATAGCCTCGTCTGGGCCGCTGTCAGTCCCATCATAGCCCCACCTGGGCTGCTGTCAGTCATATGATAGCCCTATCTGGGCCGCTGTTAGTTGGATTGTAGCCCCACCTGGGCCGCTGTCAGTCAGATCATAGCCCCACCTGGGCATAGCCCCACCTGGGCCGCTGTCAGTCAGATCATAGCCCCACCTGGGCCGCTGTCAGTCGGATCGTAGCCCCACCTGGGCCGCTGTCTGTAGCACAACCAGTTTTGCCGCCAACTTTGCACTCTGTCACCTGTGGATCCTTGAGAGCACCTTTCTCTCTTGAATTTTTTTGCCCACAAACCCCTTTTATGTGCACATGATGTGCCCAAGGCCACCCCTTCAGTGCCTGAATCCACTGCTTGCTGAAATTAAGATGTTCAGAATTTCAGGTCCATGGCCCTAGACCTGGCTTTTGCAGGAACAAATACAAATTAGAAATAAGAGGCTTAATTCTCTGACTTGAAAATAAGGAAAAAGATTGTTTTCTTCTCCCGTTTCTGAAAGAATTTACTTTAGGACACTTTAACATGTAAATGTTTTCTCTGCTGTTTTGAAATACATGTAAGTCATTTAAACAGCTAAATAAGTCTTTTGTCATTCTTTTTAATTCAGGATTGTCTTCATTTAGGACCTGAGAACCATTGCTTAGTTTTTGTTTTTAATTTGGCAAATATTTATTTTTTTCCATTTTCAGTCTTTTAAAGTAGACACAGATTTGCTTGGAATGAAGCTGATTTTAAGAGTACACAGCATAGGATTAAGCTCAGCGATACGGAAGGAGGAAGGGTAAAGGATGCCAAGTGCCTTTGACAGAAAGCCGGTCATCCAAGGTGATTGCTTCAGGTCTAGAGGCTGAAGGACGCACACTGCCAAAGCAAGGACAGCTCAGTGTGTCAGCTGGACCGTGGGGTTTGCAGCTATACCTTTCTTTCTATTTCTTACTTAGGCATAACTATCATAGTTATATGTCGTTTTTAGTAGACAACTTGCATCCATTTAAATTAAACAGTATTTTCTACAATAGTGTGAATATAAACGCACAGTATTTATTTCAGAAAAATCTCTTAAACAGTAATTTTAATACCAATGTTATTCATTCTTTTGAAATATGTGTTTTAACTGAATTAAAATTACAGAGAATTTTTAAATACCACATACATCATGACTAGTATATTAAAGTTTTCATACTGACATATTTATATTTAATATCCAAAGAAAATTCACTCCCAAATTTTTCCATTTTCTGCTCACAATCAGCCTGCGTCTCTCCTGCCTGGGTGGCCATAGAGGGCATCCGTGCAGGGTCACCAGGAACTCTCTAACCAGCGCCTGGTGTCTTTCGGACATTCAGGAGTGCACTGTGCAGACGGGGCTCAGGCTGACAAAACGGTCTATCTGTGCTTCTGTCGCAGAATAAGAGAAATGAGACACCCAGGGCTTGTTCCTCCCCTCAGAGAAGAAACCTCCTTGTTATCCACATGGGAATTACTCCAGTTTTCTGGTACTTGAGTAAACAACAAAAATGAGATCTGGAGATTCAAACTGATAAACTAATTGATTCCATCTTTTGTAGCCATTAGGAAAACAAAGAAGGCAGCCATGGTCCCTACAAGCCAGAAACTTTCCATTTCCAATAACTGGATAAATCACTGAATTCAGCATCTTGGGGTCAGCACAAAGAAGGGAGTGGTCAAAGGGACTTCGGCTTCATTTGGGCCATTTTCCTGATGTGGTTGTTGTGAGTTCTGATGTCACATTGAAGGGATATTCAGACAGAAAAGGTGGTGGTGGTATTATTTCTGTTGCTTTTGCCCGGCTAAAAATAAATATTTAGCTTCTACCATATATGTCCTAGAAAACCCTAATGGTTTTGGTTAAATTGCTTGTTATTTTATATTATAAAATAGACAGGGAAGTGGCTAACATAGATTAAAATTATACTAACCCTGGGATTTAAATTTTTGAGGGGGCAGTTTTAGGAAAAACAGAATTGTAAATACTCTCGTAGCATAGAGAGCAGAATCCTGCGAAGGCCCTCTCCCTGCCCAGACATGCCCAGACTCCCCTCCTCTGAGCCTCGTCCAGGTCTGGCCTCACCCTGGACTCTCCCCTGACAGAGTTAACTACAGAGTTAAATCAGAGTTTTGGGTTTAACTACAGAGTTAAATCAGAGTTTGGGGTTTAACTATAGAGTTAAATCAGAGTTTGACTCCTGCTGCCTCTCTGGAACTGATACACAGAATTTTCGGAAACCCCAAAGCAGATAAATGGGATCACAGAACTCTCTATTTTGGAGCCTTAATTTTTTTCTTTTTTACTAACACCAGTGCTTTTAGAGACATCGCATCCAGCAACCTGTTTCTCAGTCCTGTGGGTCTAATAGTTGGTTCACAAGCCACAAGAAAGTGAAGATAAACGCAACAATGGAAAGTGCCTCTGCACTATACTTCATCTTCTCTGTATCCCTTCCATTGGTCTGTATGGAGCTTTTATCACTACACTTTTAAAAAGTTAATGATAGGAAAATAGAAGAAGAACCACAAAGCCTGGGCCCTCCGTCTGTATCTTGAGAGTTGCAGGACACTTGGTTCCATCACCCAGGGTGTGATGAGGATTAACTCACATGACGTGAGGTGCCCAGCACAGTGCTGTCACATACTTCTGAGCACCCAGGGCCTGCTTAATCAACACTGCATTCATACATGTGTACACATTGTTTTCCAAATGCAGACAGACTCAGACATTGCTTCCTTCTCCAGCCCTGGAAAACTTTAAAGAGCCAGGAAATAATGTAATCTTTCAGAATAGAGATTGGCTGTCTCCATTTGCACCAGAAGAACTTATGTTGTGGTCAGAGGGTTGGGTGTAACAGACTGTGCTGGAGCTGCTTTCTTTAGCTGAGTGTTAATGATCACAAGTCTTGGGGGAGCAGCATCACCATTAATGGCAGAACTGTTAAAAATCCAACCCATGAACCCCTTTGAAATCTTCAGAATCTCATGACTCACAGTGGGGCCAAAATTACCAAAAGATTCATATGCACATTGAAGCTTGAGAAGCAAGGTTTAGCTAAATGGTTCTCAGCCTGGCTTCTAATTAAATCACATAGAGAACTCAAAAAAAGGCCCTCATCTTTGCCCCCACAGATTCTGCCTATTGGTTTGGGTGGAAGCACCAGTGCTGTTTAAATCACATGCCTCATGGGATTCTAAGATGTGGCCAGAATCAGTGATGGGGGTTTCAGATGCATTTGTATGATTGAGCTCAGCCTTGGTTCCAAAGGGAGGTCACAGGGCCTTCTTTGCCTAGGTTTCAGAGGCCAGCTCAGTGCAGCTTATACTCCAATTGCCGAAGCAGAATTGCTCTTGTTCAGCAGGGGAGGGAACCTGAGAGCAGGAAGAGAGAACACATTTTGATCTCCATGTAGAAGGTTACTTTTCCTGAATCTCTTTTTAAAGAACAGAAAAGCGTGGACTTTTTCTGTATTTCTAGGTCTTTCTGTTGATGGGTGTGGTGGTAGCAGGTGAAGGGGTTGTGCTGACACCTTTAAAGGCATATTCTCACGATGCAGGTGTGCTTTGTCCAGAGAATCTTTCCTAAGAGGAAATCCCAGAGAAGCAGGAGAAAGAGAAAGAAATGGCTGGTGCTCAGGTAAATGCATCTCAGGTCAGGGATTGTGTCCACTTTTGCTCTTGAAATGTCACGTGTTTAGAATTTGGAAGCCTTTACTTCTCTACTTGTGGTGTTTCTGCATAATAAGTTTGTTTCAACTACTTTTTTTTTCTTATAATAATGAAGCGTCTCTGAAAATATTTGTTTTCTATATACCAAAGCTGTCTCTCTGTCATCTTCACCTTGACTTCTTATATGCCATGAAGAATTCTCACCATGACTTTATGACCTGCGGTATTAAAAACATTCACTTCATGTCACTGAACGTGTGGATACCCAGGATTCCCCTTGAGGATGGGGTGCAGTTTTTGGATGTCAGCAAAGAAGGGAAACGTGCACTATTTAGGTTTCATCTGAATGCTCCATAAGCTGCATGCAGAACAGGACTAAGAAAATAAACATTTAAACCAGATGACATTTATTGCCCAGAATAACTCAGAGCATTCTGGAAAACAGAAAAATGAAGAGACACTTGCTTTTTAGAATGCTAAAGAAAGACTTTTAATACACTATTAGAGATTACTGCTGGGCACAGTGGCTCACGCCTGTAATCCTAACACTTTGGGAGGCCTAGGTGGGCAGATCACTTGAGACCAGGAGTTCGAGACCCACCTGGCCAACGTGGTGAAACCCTGTCTCTACTAAAAAAATAGAAAAATTAGCCAAGCGTAGTGGCCCATGTAGGTAGTTCCAGCTACTCCGGAGGCTGAGGGATGAGAATTGCCTTAACCAGGGAGGTAGAGGTAGCAGTGAGCCGAGATCGTGCCACTGCACTCCAGCCTGGGCTACAGAGTGAGACTCTGTCTCAAGACAAAAGAAAAGAGATTACAGAACCTGGGAGATATTTGTCAGAAGATGGGAGATATTTGTCAGAATTTGGGAGATATTTGTCAGAATCTGGGAGATATTTGTCAAAACCTGGGAGATATTTGTCAGAACCTGGGAGATGTTTATTTGTCAGAACCTGGGAGATGTTTATTTGTCAGAACCTGGGAGATGTTTATTTGTCAGAACCTGGGAGATTATTTGTCAGAACCTGGGAGATATTTGTCAGAACCTGGGAGATATTTATTTGTCAGAACCTGGGAGGTATTTGTCAGAACCTGGGAGATATTTGTCAAAACCTGGGAGATATTTGTCAGAACCTGGGAGATATTTGTCAGAACCTGGGTTTGGGAGACCCCCTAAAACTATTGCTACGGAATAAAAGATGAAATGCTCCTAATTATCATAAATACAAAATTGCATGCAGGATTGTGTAAAGACAATGCCAGGCTGGGCTGCTAGAATGAGCCAACAGTGTGTGCTTCCCCTTGCAGAGAGCCAATGAATGGGCATGCAGTCAGGGAGGTTTCACATCACCAAGATTCCTATCCCAGAAAAGCAGATGTTCATAGTTCTGGGAGTGGAATGCGACCCTTGTAGAGAGCCTATAAACGGACACATGAGGGGCGCCTGTTCATATGGACAAGATAGGGCTTGAAAGGCCCTTATCCTGCCACGGCTGTTCTAGGTCTCTTTAGGGTGAAGGCATACTCCCTTCTGAGAATTTCTGGTCTAACCAGTTGTCTAGTTTCACGTCCTGCTTCCATTGATTGTTTGCAGCCAGCTTCTGCTGCAATTATTACTGCTGATTAATATCTTGCTAATCATAGGTTATAGATAGACTGTGTTTCTGTTTTAAGGCTCTGTTAGAAATTGCTGATGCACACACTATATTGTAAATTCTTATCTCTGTATACTGTACTTCTACATACCGATGTTTTGTTAAAAGAATTACTTCATTCTCATGTGACCATGTCACCTCATAATCAAACAACCCTAAATCCCTCACTAACCTACCCCCACCCTCACTAAACTTAATAATTAATGCTGGTATATCCAGTGCATTGGCAGCATCGCAGGACCAGAAGGCGGTGACCCCCCTGGACCCAGCTTTCACTATCTTGTGTGTGTCTTTTATTTCTCGACCTGCCAATCTACCTGGGAAAGAGCCCCATTGCATTGTGGGCTGCTGGCCAGATCCCGCAATACCTGGGAGATATTTGTCAGAACCTGGGAGATATTTATTTGTCAGAACACGGGAGATGTTTATTTGTCTCTTGAACTTTGCATAACACTAAGGTTTCAGTATGATTCGATTCAGATTATAATTGACCTTTTGGCCAGTATCACACCAGTAATATGTCCTTCTCTGTGCATTGGCACGTGATAAAAATCTGTCCTATTACAGTTGATACTAGTTTTATTCAGTTGGTTAAAGAGCTCTCTGACAGATTTTCCAGTATAGAGTTTATTTTTTTCTCTTTAAGTACCTTGAGGAGATTTACTAATTAATGTGCATAAATAATCACATTTAATCTGAAAGGTCTTTGCTTCTTAGATTCTTTTTGCATATGCCTTGCTTTAGAAATGAAGAATCTCATCTCTCTTTATGGTTTAGAAAAACTGGGATAAACCCAGGCTCTGCCACTTACAGGATTTTTGACAAAATATTGTCCTTGGGCCCAAAGAACTGGCATCACTGGCAAGCGCGTTAGAAATTTGGAAACTCAGGCTTGACCTCCGATTTCCTGAAGCAAAATCTGCACAAGAGCTCTAGTTTATTGGACACATGAGAATTGGAGAGGCAGCTTCTAACTCACCATGACTTTTCCACCTGAGAAATATACACACCTTATTCATGTGATGTAAATGTAGCACTCAAAAATGGACATGACTTTGTTGATGCCCTTAATTTTATACTTTATCATCCAGAAAAGTATTGTATTGTACACTGCTTACATGGATCTTAGGCAATTCTCTTTCCTCAGAGAATATTCTTGTGCTAAAAATTACCTTATTGCATAATTCCAGTTGCTTGTATAAGTCAGAACCAGTTCTCTTCACTCGCTCATTTCACCTTGAATCAAGTTAAGAACTCTGCCCAAAGCCACTTGGTAACTATTGGTTATTGTTGTTTCTTCTTCAGACACTGTTGACATTCAGGGATGTGGCCATAGAATTCTCCCTGGAGGAGTGGAAATGCCTGGACCTTGCTCAGCAGAATTTGTACAGGGATGTGATGTTGGAGAACTACAGAAACTTGTTCTCCATTGGTGAGGATAACTTCAATATGTAGTTCCTCATATGCCCTAAAGAGTTCCTTTCGTTCCTTTGCAGAATGTTTTTTGGGAGTTTCTGCGTTGCATGAATGAGTTTCAGATCTCTGCTTTTAAGAAAAACATGGGGAATTGTTGATGTAGAAAAAAAAAAAAATCTTCAAAATGTGGTTCATCTTGACATAAACCTTCCTTTTTTTTCAGCTGACCTGTATCTTTCACTCTAGTGATAATTCCAGAAATTCAGTGGCATGAAATATTGTTGCCCACAACTTAAAGTCAAATTTCCACCACCAGTTTTTTATTTCAGCAGTACTGACTGGTGAAACTAAGAACCCACAGGTTTAAAATACTTACTGAATATTCTAAAGGTTATGTCAGGAAGCATAATTTTGGGATTAATTTTCTAGAATCTTCTATAATGTTCACTCTACTAAGCATAGTACAAGGTTGGTAATTGGAGAATTTCAGCAAGAGTAATGTCACTTTTTTCTAATAAAACAGGTCTCACTGTCTCTAAGCCAGGCCTGATCACCTGCTTGGAGCAAAGAAAAGAGCCTTGGAATGTGAAGAGACAGGAGGCAGTAGACGGACATCCAGGTGGGTGGGAGTGAATGAAGCAGGTAACCCAGGTGAGAGGTCCAGAGGTCGGGGAGGAAGCCAGACCTTAAAATGTGGTTTGGGAAGCTCTGCCCTAGTGGAGATGGTTTCTGAGAGCCTGGGTGTCTTTCTCTTGCTGTCTCCTAGGAGTGTCTTCTGTCTCATTCTCTTAAATTTTCTATAGACTCTGCTTCCTGTTTAGTGATCTTCCTTTATAAGGGTGACAGTAAAAATCAGAGTCCTCCTCCTGATGAGTAAGGGCCTGTGTGGTCTCATGGCATGCTCTGCCACTGCTTTTGGGAACATGCCCGTACCTGCCTATTTTTGAGGAACTCTGTTAAATGTCTTTTGATTTCCTTTGCATCATGTCTGAAGTGTGCGAGAGGCGTGGTGATGGTGTTTGGTTCAGAAATCCCAGAAGTCCTGTAAACAGATGTTGTCTGCTTTCTGCTTTATGATTTCGTATCCTACAGAGGTTTCAGATGGGAGTCTACAGAAATGTATACTCAGCAGTTTTCTCCGAACACTAGGATCTGCCCAAATATCAGATAATCTAGTGTTATTTTACTTCAAAATTTTATTTTTTTTTTTAGTATGAGCTGAGGTTGGTCATTTAAACTTTATATTCCCTAACTCCCAACTGTAATAGTTATAATATTATCATTTTATAATTTCTTCTTTTTTAGTATGAGGCTTATCAGGATTGTGTCATTCATATGTATGTATTTATGTATGTGTATGTATATATGTGTGTATATATGTGTGTGTATATATCATATATGTGTGTATATATCATATATCAACATCCTTTTGAAACGATAAGATTTCATTCTTTTTTATGCTGGATTAATATTCTGTTGTCTATTTAAATCATATTTTCTTTATCCATTCATATATACACACACACATATATAATGTGTCTATATGGGCATATGTGTAACAGATTATTTTAGAAATAAAAATTGTGTATCTATTGTGTACAATGTAATAATTTGATATGTGTATACATTGTGAAATAATTAGTGCAATCACATCGAGGAACAAATCTATCACTTCACGTAATTACCTTTTCTTGTAGTGAGAACAGTTAATGTCTACTGTTGGCAAATTTTAAGCATACAAAAGATTATTAATAGTATTCATAAAGCTACTCATTAGATTCCCCAAACTTACTCATCTTACAATTGAAAGTTTGTAACTTTTGAACAACAGCTCATTATCCCCAACTCCAGGCCCTGGCAACTGCCATTGTCCTCTGCTCCTGTGAGTTCAGCCATGACAGATTCCACATCTGAGGGGGAACGTGCAGTCTCTGTCTTTGGGGCCTGGCTGAGTTTATTTAGCATCATGTCCTTCAGGGTCATCCATGTTGTTGAATGACAGAATTTCATTCCTTTTTTATGGCTGAGTAATATTCTATCGTCTATTTATATCACATTTTCTTCATCCATTCGGCATCCACAAACGTTTAGCTTGTCTTTATATCTTGACAATTGTGAATAATGCTGCAGTGAACATGAGGGAGCAGATAATTCTTCAAGATGCTGCTTTTATTCCCTTCAGTTATTATATACACAGAAGTGGGATTGCTGTGTTGTAGGGTAGGCTTATCTTTTTTTAACTTTTAAATAATGCCCCCCTGCCCTGGTTTTCATAATGACTCTACCAGTTGAGAACTCTGAGTGTTCAGAATTGTTTTTTCTTTACATCCTTATCAACATTGTTATTAGGTTGGCACAAAAGTAAGAATATTTCTGACTATTTAGAAGGCAAAAACCACAATTACTTTTGCACAGCCCTAATATATTACTTATTTTTGATATTAGCCATCCTAGTATCCAAAAGTTTGATTGTAAATTGTCTTTGGCATCAGAAGCTTTTTAGCTTAATGCACTCCAGTTTGTTTATATTTACTTTTGTTGCTGTACTTTTGGTGTTGTATCTAAAAAATGATTGCCAAGACCAATATCAAAGAGGTTTTCTCTCAGAGTTTTTAAGGGTACATATTTTACATTTAAGGCTTGATTTCAAGTTAATTTTTGAGTATGGTGTAAGAAAAATGGGTATTTCATTATTTTTATTGCAGATATTCTGTTTCTCCAGGACCAAGCGTTGAAGAGACTATACTGTCTGTATTGTATATTCTTCGTGCACTTGTGAAAGATTAGTTAAGTGGATATGCATGAGTTTCATTCTGGGCTGTCCGTTCTGTCCCATTGGTCTCTGTGGCAGTTTTCTTCTCTGTTCACATACCATCCTGTTCTTACTACTGTAGTCTTAAAATGTCGCTTGAAATCAGAAAATATTATGCCTCTTGCCTTGTTCTTTTTCCTATAGATTGCTTTGGCTATGCCAAGTCTATTGTAATTCCATATAAATTTTAGAATTCTATTTTCATTACTGTGAAAAAGGCTACTGGAATTTGATAAGAAGTTTATTGAATCTATAGTCTTGGTCTTTAGCAGAATTTTACAACCCCCTCCCTGGATTACAAAGCTCTCTCAAAGGCATTTTTTTGAGATGAGGTCTCTCTGTCACCCAGGCTGGTTCTGAACTTCTGGCTTGAAGTGAGCCTCTCACCCCGAGGTCCTGAATAGTTGGGATTATAGGCATGAGCTGTGGTGCCTGATTCTCTTGGAAAGGCATTTTTGTACACAGAAGACTGACACATTTTTGTTGCCATGGGGGCATATATAACCCAGGGTCCACCTATGTCGCCATTTTTCTATGTCACTTTCCTGTACATTTTCACTTTCTTTTTTGTTCCATTTCAAATTTATCTCTTATTTCAAATTCTAATATGCAGAACAATATGCTAGAATTAACATGTCTGAATTAAATTATGTACTAAGCGCTATTTTTTTGTTTGTTTATTTTGAGATAGAATTTTGCTCTTGTTACCCAGGCTGGAGTGCAATGGCGTGATCTCGGCTCACTGCAACCTCCGCCTCCCAGGTTCAAGCGATTCTCCTGCCTCAGCCTCCGAGTAGCTGTGATTTACACACAGGCATGCACCACCACGCCTGGCTAATTCTTTGTATTTTTAGTAGAGACAGGGTTTGTCCACGTTGGTCAGGCTGGCCTCGAACTCCCAGCCTCGGGTGATCTGCCCGCCTCAGCCTCCCGAAGTGTCAGGATTACAGGCATGAACCACCGTGCCTGGCAAGCACTCCATATTTATTAAATTATCCTATTTCTTCAATCTGTATATAAATAGTAATATGATTTATTCCCAGATACTTATTTTATATATGTGACTTACCATATTTTACATAATTTATATTTTTCTCTTTATTTAGAAATATAAGGCTATTCCTTGCTTCTAAAAGTTGGATGGCAGCATTTTTATTTTGCATAAGAATAGCATCAGTATAGTAAACATATGATAAAAATTATCTTCAGTATCTCTTAGTCATTAAAATGTTCTCAGTAGAGTCTTTTATTAATGATTGTAGTGCATTTTCTGTGAAATTTTACTGCCGTACACTGCATGCCAGTGATTGAAAATACCTATTTTTCATGATTACACAGTCATAGTTGAATATTGTAGTTATCTAGGCAAATTCTTTTATAATGGTACATCAGTGTTTCATAGCAGATTTTATGACTAACATCTCAGTGTTTTGTAATTCCATGTTACTGTTTTTATGGTTGAATAACATTCCTTGTATGTATATACCACATCTTTTGTGTGTGTTCATCACTTGAGGCTTCTCTCATTTGACTTTTCTGAATAGTGGTACAATAAACATGGGTGTGCAAATATCTCTTCTAAGTCCTGAGTTGCTTTGTATACTTTTGATATAGATCCAGAAATGGGATTGCTGGATCATATAATTCCATTTTTAATTTTTTGAAGAACATTTATGCTTTTTTTTTTTTTTTTTTTTTTTTAAACAGAGTTTCACTCTATCACCCAGGCTGTAGTGCAGTGGTGCCATCTCAGCTCACTGCAACCTCTGCCTCCTGGGCTTGAGCCTTCTTCCCACTTCAGCCTCCCGAGGACCTGGAACTACAGGTGCACACCACCACACCTGGCTAACTTTTATGTTTTTAATAGAGACAGGGTTTTGCCATGTTGTCCAGGCTGGTCTCAGACTACTGGGCTCAAGTGATCCACCCACCTCAGTCTCCCAAAGTGCTGGAGTTCCAGGTGTGAGCCAGCACGCCCGGCCTATGCTATCTTTCATCATGGCTGTATCCTTTCTTTCCTACCAGCAGGTTACGTGGTTTTCAATGTCTTCACATCCTTGACAGATCTGAATTTTTTTTTTTTTTACAGTGGCATTCTAATAGGTGTGAGGAAATATCTTAATTGTGATTTTGTTTTGCATTTCTCTACAAATTAGTAATTTGAGCATTCATTCAAGGCTTGTTGGGCGTTTCCATATCTTTTTTGGAGAGATTTCAGTTAGTCCTTCATCTATTTTTAAATCAAGTTACTCAATTTTTGCTGTTTAGTTGTAAAAGCTCCTTATATACTCCGAATAGTAAGTCCTATCAAATGTGTGATTTTTACCCATTTCTTAGGTGGTATTTTCACTTCACTCATTGTTTTCTTTGATTTGCAGAAAGTTTGAAGTTTGATGTAGTTCAGTTTTTCTGTTCTTTTGTTGCTTATGCATTTGCTCTCCTATATTTTCTTCTAAGGGTTTTATTCTTTTTTTTTTTTTTTTTTTTTTTTTGAGATGGAGTCTCGCTCTGTCACCCAGGCTGGAGTGCAGTGGCGCGATCTCTGCTCACTGCAAGCTCCACCTCCTGGGTTCATGCCATTCTCCTGCCTCAGCCTCCTGAGTAGCTGGGACTACAGGCACCCGCCACCACAACTGGCTCATTTTTTGTATTTTTTTTAGTAGAGATGGGGTTTCACCATGTTGGCCAGGATGGTCTCGATCTCCTGACCTCGTGATCCACCTGCCTCGGCCTCCCAAAGTGCTGGGATTACAGGCAGGAGCCACCATGCCTGGCCTATTCTATTTTTATGTTTTTCATTTAAAATATTTTTGTATATGGTGCAAGGAAAAGATATCACTTCATTTTTCCATGTAGATATCTAGTTTTTAACATCATTTGTTGAAAGGACTCTTTTCTCCATTGTGTGGTCATGGATACCTTGTGGAAAATTACTTGATTTTATCCACAAGTGTTTATTTTGGGCTCTCTGCTTTGTTTCATCATTTAGTTATCTGTCTTTGTATCATTACCACATTGTTTTTATTTTCGTAGCTCTTTATATGTTTTAAAATCACAAAGTGTAATGCCTCTTTGTTCTTTTCAAAGAATTTTGACTAGTTATTGTTCTTAAACTAATTTTAGGATTAAAAAATCAAAAAGTAGCTTTGGGAATTTGATAGAGATTACATTGAATGTGTACATTAGTGTGGGCAGTATTGACATCTTTAAAAAACTAAATTATCTGACCGTTGAGCAAGAATGTGTATGTTCAAGGGTGTTTAATTTCCATACATTTTTGGCATTGCCAGTTTTACTTTTGCTTTTGATTTCTAGTTTTATTACATTTTGGTTAGAAAACATGTCATGAGACTTTTATCTTTAAGAGTTGTTACTTGTTGTAACAGAATGCACTATGTGTATTTGAGAATATTGTGTATTCTGCTTCTTTGGACTGGAGAGTTCTATACATGTCTGTTAAGTTGATTTGGTCTGTAATGTTGCCCAAGCTTTCTTATTGATCTTCTGTGTAATTTTCTATTCTGTATTGAAAATGGGGTCTTAGAGTCGATAATTATTGTATTGCTGTGTACGTCTTGCTTCACTTCTCTCCATATTTGCTTTATATATCTGGCAGCCCTGATGTTAGACATAAATATAGATGGATAAACAGTTACAGGTTCCTGGTTAATGGACGCATTTTGCCATTACATGCTATTAATCTTTATCTCCTGTGACAGTTTTGACTTACAGTGTATTGTGTCTAATATAAGGATAACCACCCCACCACCTGATTGTGGTTACTAATTGCATGGAATTTTTTTTTATTCTTACTTTCAGCCTATTTTACTATTTAAGGCTAGAGTCTTTTGTAGCTAGCATATTGTTCTCAATCAGTTCAGCTATTTTATTTCTGTTCAGTAAGTAGGTTAATTTATATTTTAAATAATTTCTGAAGGAAATGAAGTTACTATTACCATCTTGATTGTTACTGTTTTCTGTGTTTCTTGTAGATATGTTATCCCTCATTTCCTCTTTGACTGTCTTCATCGTTGGTTTTGTTGATTTTGTGTGGACATGCTCTCATTCTTTTCTCATTGTGTTTTGCAGACCTTATATAGGTATTTTCTTTGTGATCACCTTGAAAACTGGAGAGTACGTAAAACACCTGAAAGTTATAAATACAGATTTTAATCTCACAACTTCATTGAATACAAAAACTGTAACACCCTCCAGTGTGCTGTTAATGTAACAAATTATTATATATTTTGTGTCTGATAGCAAAGATTTATGCAGATATTTTTTCAGATATTATAGCAGAATTTTGAATTTTTTACACCATCATTATGATAGTAAAGTATTATATAGCTGCTTATATGCCTTTAATGGAGAGTTTTATATTTTCATATGGTTTTATAATGCTGTCTAGCATCATTGTCTTTTTTAAGACAATGAAGTCTTTTGAGTATTTTTTCTGTATTTCGTAGAGATTGGGTCTTGCTATGTTGACCAGGCTAATTCCTAACTCCTGACCTCAAGTAATCCTCCTGCCTTGGCCCACCCAAAGCTGGTATTATGGGCATGAGCCACCATGCTTACCCAACCTTTAGCATTTCTTGTAGAACTGTACTAGTGGTGGTGAACACCCTCATCTTCTTATTTATTTTGGAAAGTATTTATTTTCCCCTTGTTCTTTTGGAGTGAAATTATTCTAGATCAAGTGTTCTTGGTTAGTAACATTTTTATGATACTGAAATTTGGAAAGTTAACAACCTTTTTTTCTTCAAATAATGCCTCTACTGCTTTTCTGCTATGTATTTTTTGTAAGACTTCTTTCATGAATATATTGGTTTAGATCATGGTGTTCAATAAATCCCATATTTTAGCTATTATATTTGTCTTACAGTTTTATTTTTCTGTGTTTTATTTTTAAATCTGTGCTACATTCTGTTTTATTGGTCTATTTGTCTGCCTTTATACCAGTACCAAACTGTTTTAATTATGGTCGCATTGTAATGTGTTTTGAAATCAGTGTGATATCTCCAACATTGTTCCTCTGTTTGAAAATTGTTGGGTGCTTTACAGTCCCTTGAGATGTCTTAGGATTTTTAGGTTGTTGCTTTTATTTCTGCAAAAAGAGGATTCAAAATCTGAAAGAGATTGCATGGAGTTTGTAGATTGCATTGAACAGCGTGAATATCTTTGCAATATTAAGTATTTCAACCTTTGAACAAGAGCATGCTCAAATGTGTTGTTTAATTTCCATATATTTGTGAATTTTTTTTGTTTTTCTTTGTTATTTCCAGTTTCATTTCATTTTGGTCATATATAGTAATGCAGAAGGCTTCAATTTTTTGAAATTTGTTAAGACTTATTTATTTGTTTGACAGGTGGCCTGTCCTGGAGAATGTTTTCTGAGCTCTTGGGAAGACTGTGTCTCCTGCTGTGTTGTGTGGAGTGTTCTCTCTATGTCTGTGAGGTGGAATTGTTTTGTAGTGCTTTCAAGTCCTCTCTACAATTATTAAGTCTTGCTTTATTATTCATTACTAAAAGTAGGTTGTAGAAGTATGCCACTATTATATTGCTGTTTCTTGCTTTGATGCTATAATTATTTGTTTATAAAGAACTTTCAAAATTGAAGCAAGAAACGGCAATATAATAGGAAGTTACTTCAATACCTAAATATATATATGAATATGCACCCACGCTTGACATAGGTTCCCAGTTCGTTCTCCCTTCTGTTATTGTTTTTTGTTCTTGTTTTTTGTTCTTGTTTTTTGTGAGCTCTGACTTAAAGTATGTTTTATGAAGTATGACATTTTTTGACTTAAGATGTATTTTGCATAATATAATTGTAACCTCTTCTGCTCTCGTTTCATTAACATTTGCATGAAATGTCTATTTCCATCTTGCCACTTTCAGTCTCTTTTTGTCATTGATCTCAAGTGAATCTCTTGTACGTCAGCTATAGTTTGATCTTGGTTTGGTTTTAAATTATTTAGCATATGCCTTTTGATTGAGTAGTTTAGTTCCTAAGTAAGCAATTTACTGAAATGAAAAGATGTACTTTAGCCATTGTGTTTTTTTTACTTGATTCTTGTAGCTTTTTCTTTCTCTCTTTCTTTTTTGTGTCTTGTACTTTGTGTAATAAGCTTTGACTCTTTTTTAATTTTCTTTTGTGTGTCTTATAGATATTTTCTTTGTGGTTACCATGGAAATTATATAAAACATCTTAAAGTTACAAGATATTTCACACTGGTAAATACTTAACTTTAGTTGTATACAAAAATTCTTTCTTATTAAATCTGCCCTCAACTTTGTTGCTGATATCACTAAGTCATTTAATGTTGTATATCCATTAACAGATATTTATGATTATTTTTCTACTTTCATCTTTCAAATTTTAGATAATAATTAAAAGTGATTTCTGCACCATCATTATAGTACCACAGAATTTTATTTTTCTGTATATGTATATCTTTTCCATATATTTATTTTGATATGATTATATATTATTTTCTAGCATCGCATTATTTTCGACAGAAAGGATTCCTTTTACCATTTCTTATTTGACATGTGTAGTGGTAATATAGCCCTTGGTTGTGTTAAAAAGTCTTTATTTTTTATGATTTTGTAGGACACTGGTTGTATTATTCTTGCTTGGAAGTTTTGTGTTCAACAATTAGACTATCTCATCCGATAATTCCCTTCTTGCTTCAGGTTATACTTTTTGAGACAGGGATTTACTCTGTCACTCAGGCTGGAGTGCAGTGGTGTGATCACGGCTCACTGCAGCCTCAACTTCCCAGGCTCAGGTGATTCTCCCACCCCAGCCTTCTGTGTAGTTGGGACTACAAGTGCGCAACAGCGTACACAGCTAATTTTTTTGTATTTTTTGTAGAGATGGGATTTCACCATGCTACTCAGGCTTGTCTCGAACTCCTGCGCTCAAGCGATCTGCCCACCTCAGCCTCCCAAAGTGCTGGGATTACAGGTGTGAACCACCGTGGCCAGCCTAGCCTCAAGGTTTCTGTGGACAAATTCACTGGTAATCTCCTAAGAGCATGTACCTTGCTTTTCACTTGCTGCTTTCAGGATTGTTTTCTCCTTTGACTTTGGAAACTGTGGGTATAATGTGTCTTATGTCTCTTTTTGTTTATACTAGTTGATGTGTTGAGCTTCTTGATTTTTTTATCCTTTTTTCTTTTGAGAATTTCTCAGTAATTATTTCCTTTCATACCTCAGTTTCTCAGTCTGTTTCTCATACTTTGTCTTTTTACTGGTATCCTTATTTTCCTAATTTTACTTAGTTTTCTGTTTTCTCATTTTTACTCATTGAGCATTATTCAAGTGGTAATTTTATTTTTTTCAGTTAATTTATGCATCTCCGTCGTTTTAGGGTGATTTCTGAACTTTTTTTTTATTTCTTTGATTGCACCATGTGACCCTAATACTTTGTACATGTCATCTTTGACTGAGATTCAGGCATTAACAAAAAGCCTCCTATCACAACCTTTATAATGTGGCTTTCTCCTGGGGTTGTCTAAAACAAATTGGCCCAGATTCTAGAGGCCTCTTAAGCCTGTTCTGGGATGTGTCTTGTGTGGAATTGTGTGTGTATTTTTCAATTAAAGAGGGTTTGTCAGGTTTCTTCGTAGTGCCCTGTAATCACACAGTACACTTGTTGCCTGATGCTGCTGCTGCAGCCTTCCTACTGCTATCACGGGTATTTCCTTTCAGTCTCAGCAGACCCAACCTGTCACTCAGAGTACCACCATTTCTGTCAGCACTCTGTGTCATGGGGGGCAGAAACCAGTCTTTGCCAAAGTTTAAAAAGGCCAAAAGTAAAAACACTTGTGCCAGTACTTTCTTTCTCTTTTGAAGGAGAAGCCAGGAGTTGAGGGTATACTTTTGAAGCCATTATGCTATACTGTGGAGGAGCAGGGGCTGTAGTGGGTAAATGTAACAAACTTTTTTTCTTCTTATGTGGCTCTTAGCATTGTGCTCACCTGGGGTGCTGCAAAGTGTGAAGTGGTTTTTAGAGTTCAGATGCATTTTCTCACTAGGTATTGTTACATTTTTATGTTTATACAGAAATTAAGGCCTGTGGTATTTTTATGCCATTTTGCTAAGGTACTTGGCATTATTTTATAGATTAGATTCATAAAATATATTCATCTGTGTCTAGTAAGTCAGTTAACTTTTACTTATTTTTTTTCAGCTATGTCTTCTCATTTTACCCAAGACGTTTTGCCAGAGCAGGGCATACAAGATGCATTCCCAAAAACAATACTGAGAGGATATGGAAATTGTGGCCTTGATAATTCACATTTAAGGAAAGACTGGAGAAGTTTAGATGAGTATAAGTTGCAAAAAGATTATAATGGACTTAACCAATGTTCATCAACTACCCATAGCAAAATCTTTCAATGTAATAAATATGTTAAAATCTTTGATAACTTTTCAAATGTACATAGACATAATATAAGTAATACTGGAGAGAAACGTTTCAAATGTCAAGAATGTGGCAAATCCTTTCAAATGTTCTCATTCCTAACTGAACATCAGAAAATTCATGCTGGAAAAAAATTCCAAAAATGTGGAGAATGTGGCAAAACCTTTATCCAGTGCTCACACTTTACTGAACATGAGAACACTGACATTGGAGAGAAACCTTACAAGTGTCAAGAATGTGACAACGTCGTTAAAACTTGCTCAGTCCTTACTAAAAATAGAATTTACACCGGAGGGGAACATTACAGATGTGAAGAATTTGGCAAAGTATTTAACCAGTGCTCCCACCTTACTGAACATGAACATGGTGCTGAGGAAAAACCCTGCAAATATGAAGAGTGCAGCAGTGTCTTTATCTCTTGCTCAAGCCTTTCTAATCAACAGATGATTCTTGCTGGAGAGAAACTCTCCAAATGTGAAACATGGTACAAGGGTTTTAACCACGGCCCAAATCCTTCCAAACACCAGAGAAGTGAGATTGGAGGGAAACCTTTCAAATGTGAGGAATGTGACAGCATCTTCAAATGGTTCTCAGACCTTACTAAGCATAAGAGAATTCACACTGGTGAGAAACCATACAAATGTGACGAATGTGGGAAAGCCTATACGCAGTCCTCACACCTCAGTGAACACAGGAGGATTCACACCGGAGAGAAACCCTACCAATGTGAAGAATGTGGGAAAGTCTTCAGAACTTGCTCAAGCCTTTCTAACCATAAGAGAACTCATTCTGAAGAAAAACCCTACACGTGTGAAGAATGTGGCAACATCTTTAAGCAGTTATCAGACCTCACTAAGCATAAGAAAACCCATACTGGAGAGAAACCCTACAAATGTGACGAATGTGGAAAAAACTTTACCCAGTCCTCCAACCTTATTGTACACAAGAGAATTCATACTGGAGAGAAACCCTACAAATGTGAAGAATGTGGCAGAGTCTTTATGTGGTTCTCAGACATTACCAAGCATAAGAAAACCCATACTGGAGAGAAACCGTACAAATGTGAAGAATGTGGAAAGAACTTTACCCAGTCCTCAAACCTTATTGTACATAAAAGAATTCATACTGGAGAGAAACCCTACAAGTGTGATAAGTGTGGCAAAGCCTTCACCCAGTTCTCACACCTGACCGTACATGAAAGCATTCATACTTGAGAAAAAAATTAACAAATATAAAAATAGGCAAAGCTGTTAGTATCCGCTCACATCCTACTTTACATCAGAGTTCAGACTTAATAAAGTTACTATAAATGTAATGACTGTTGAAAGACCTTTCATGAAATACAAGTCTCCAGAGCACACAAGTGTATTTCTTCTGAAAAAAAGTTACAATTATATTTTATACTAGATGGAGGACTTGCATCAGTTGCTTAAACTTTCAGAAAATTTGTAGAGAAACTCAACAAATGTCATAAATATGAAATAACATTTGTTCAAAAATGATAGCTTAGAAAACACTAGAGTTCTTACTAAAAGATATTTTGCAAATACAGTAAATGGGAAAAAAAGCAAAATCCAATTTAAGTAAACATTGGAGGATTTGAAGGAGAAAGGAATAGAGCACGGACACATTCGGAAATGACACTGAATCCCTGTGTTGAGTCTACAGAGACATCTCGACTTAAAACAGATCATTCATATTTAAGTTTAAAAGGAGGATGAGACAGTTTTTGTAGAGTTATAATTACATTCAAAATATACTTTTTTTGCATTGAAAAAATGTTAAATTTTTGAAAAGCGAATATTGATGTCATTCAATTCTCAAATCAGTTGATGCTGTGTCTTCATTTCTAGTGTGTTGTGAAAACACATGGTCAATTGTTGCGGCATCAGAGATATGAGAAATTCCTTTCTATTAGGTGTGCATCACTGATATGCTTGTCCATGAAAGGTGAAAGATGCTGAAATGTAAGATGCGTGAGTAAAATCTTGGTAGAGAGGCTCTTTGTGGTTGTTTTATATACTTGTAAGTGAATTATGAGATAGGTATTTAGAATAATACTCTTCTGTTAGGGTCACCCTGATCAGACCGTTCCCTTCCCCTCCCACAGGCCTTACAATACAGTCCCTTGCACTCTCCGCACAGCTACCCCAGGGCAAAAGACAAACCCCCCTTCACTGACCCCTCCAGTTACAGGATGCGGTTAACATGTCTGTTCACCTCGCGTAACAAAGCTGGCAAAAAACATCTCCAGGATGCAGACAAGACACCTGCACCCCTGACTCAGCTCCCCCACCCTGACCCAGTTCTCCTGCACCCCCAACTCAGCTCCCCCACCCCGACCTGGTTCTGGCCCTATAAAAACCTGCTATAGTCTGTAAGCGGGGCTGCCTCCTCTAACTGTGGCGGAGCAGCCAAGCAGCCCAATAAAGCATGCTTGCCTGACTTTGGGTCTGCTCATCCTTTCTCTCGGCTGACCTTACATTTCTGGTGCCAAAACCCGGAAAGGTGGTAGAGTTCGGCCTCCCTTTCTCCCTTTCTCTTTCCCTCCCTCCTTCCCCTGGCTGAACTCCCCCTTCCAGAACCTGCTAGAGACCCAAGGATCTCATACATACTTTCCATTGCTGGCGAACACATCCAACACCAGGGCCACCTCAGGGGTGAGTAAAGGAGACTTTTGCCTTGTGTCTGGAACCCTTGTCTGCTCTTTCCTGCCCAAAAGACCCAGCACTGGGCCAAGGGTTTCCTCCTCCCGGCCTCCAGGAGGCCCTCATATCTCCCTATCAAGGATGCCTGAACCGGGGATTATCGCACTTCTCCGACTTGAACCATGGGACAAGGGACGCCTTCTCCCACCATTCTAGTCTCCGGCCAAGTCTCCCATCTCTACCCCTCCCTTTCTCATTCCACTATGGGAGCCTCCCAATCCCCTCCCTCAAAGACATCCCCGCTTCAGGTGTCTCCCCCGTAACCTTAACACCCTTAGCCTCCATTCCGAAATTCAGCCAAAAAGAAACTCATCTTGTATTGTAACACTACCTGGCCACAATATAAACTAAACAATGGCTCCCAATGGCCTGAAAACAGCACTTTAAATTTCAACATTCTCAGGTACCTAGACAACTTCTGCCATCGCAATGGAAGGTGGTCAGAGATGCCCTATGTTCCGGCTTTCATTTGCCCTCCATAGCCATCCCTCCCTCTGTCAGTCCTGCTCTACTTTCCAAATCCTCTCCTGCTCCAAACCTGACCCATCCTCAGACCCCCCACCCCCGTCACCGCTCCTCCCGACGATTCTTCCTCCTTTGACCCTGCCAAATTTTCCCCAACAGCACCGTAATCCTCCCCCAAATCATCACAGTCCTCCACCATACACTCCCGCTCCTGCCTTCGTTCTCTTCCTCTGTCCAACCACCCAGCTTCTGATTCTGTTCCTCCCCATCTCCACCTCATACCTGCTCTCAGACTCAGCATGCCCAACACTCGGCCACCTTACTTCCCCTCTGAGAGGTGGCTGGGGCTAAAGGAGTCATTCGTGTCCACATTCCCTTCTCCCTCTCTAACCTTTCCCAAATTAAGAAAAGTCTCAGGTCCTTTTCCTCCAAACCTGACACTTATATCAAAAAGCCCAAATACCTCACCCAATCATACAAACTCACTTGGCATCATCTCTATAATATCCTCTCTTATACTCTCCTCCCAGAAAAAAAAAAAAAGAGTGGCTTGCAGCTCTGGCATGCCAATGATCTTCATCCGCAAGACTGTACTAAGCTCATAGGGGCTGCTGCAGTTCCCTGGGAAAAACCCTCCTGGGAGTACCAACTCACAGACCCCAGCCGGGCATCTCGTAACCACATGATCACTTGCCTTATTGCAGGCCTTAACAAAGCTGCCCATAAGGCTGTAACTTTGAAAAACTCAAAAAAATCTCCCAAAGGGCCAACAAAAATCCCACCAAATTTCTTTCCCGCCTTACAGAGGCCCTCCAAAAATACACCCATGTTAACCCCACCTCCCGGGAAGGAACTATTGTCCTTAATACCCATTTCATCTCTCAGTCTGCTCCTGACATACGGCGCAAGCTCAAAAAGGTAGAAGACAGCCCTCAAACCCCTCAACGAGACCTCCCTTAACCTAGCCTTTAAGGTCTTCAGCAACAGAGATGAGCAAAATAAATTAGATAAAGCCCAAGGAGATCGTGCCAAATACCAGCTCCTAGCAGCAGCTATTCGTCAGCCTACTCAGGCTGCCCAGGGGCACAAAAGACCCCATAGCAGTGACCATCCCGGGCCCTGTTTTAAGTGCTGCAAAGAAGGCCATTGGGCCCGAGCATGCCGTAACCCGCGAATGCCAAAAACTCCTTGCCCAGCCTGCCAACAAACTGGTCACTGGAAGTCTGATTGTCCTCTTAACAAGCAAACTAACAGGCCGGTTCCTCAAGGCCCTGGCAAAATGAAGAGTGAAGAGTCACACTCCCACAGCTCCTTGTCCTGGCCACTGAAGATTGACAGAGCCCAGGGCCCCTGGCCCCATCTGCCATCACTGCATCAGAGCCCAGGGTAACTCTGCTAATAGCAGGTAAGCCAATCTCTTTCTTAATTGATAATAGGGCCACCTACTCAAATTTTACCTGAATTTTTAGGACCCACTTACCCTTCCCAGGTCTCTGTTGTGGGGGTTGACAGACTGGTCTCGTGTCCACATGCTACTGAATTATTTATTCCCTGTTTAATACTGTTTTTTCACACTCCTTCCTTATCATGCCTCATTGCCCCACCCCAATCCTAGGCCAAGACATTTTAACCAAATTCAAAGCTTCTATCACCTTTTCCTGTCCCCCTCAACCAGAGTCCCTCCTGCTCCTCTCTGCTAGTCTGGCCCCTGACCCCCGCTCCCCAGCACCCGCTACCCGCCTCCCTCATTAACCCAGTAGTGTGGGACACCATCACCCCTTCCATAGCTGCTCACCAGGACCCCATCAAAATCCAGTTAAAAGACCCCTCTAAATTTCCCGACATTCCCCAATACCCCATTTCCCTAACACACCAAAGGGCTTACAACCCATCATAAACAAGCTCTGCTCACGCAGTCTTCTTAGACCAACACACTGTCCATATAACAACCCCATCCTCCCTATTAAAAAATCTGACGGCTCATACCAACTTGTTCAGGACCTCCAAGTTATCAATCAGGCTGTCCTCCCTATTCATCCTGTAGTCCCTAACCCCTATACACTTCTCTCTCTCATCCCCTCCAACACCACCCACTACACCACAATTGACCTGAAAAATGCCTTCTTCACCATTCCCCTACACCCTGATTCCCAAAACCTCTTTGCTTTCACCCAGACTGACCCCAACACCCTCAGTCACAACAACTCACATGGACTGTCCTCTCTCAGGGCTTCCAGGATAGCCTTCTTTTCTTCGGGCAAGCCCTAGCCCAAGACCTTGCCTCCTTGGATCTTTCCCCCAGCCGCCTTCTTCAATATGTAGATGACCTCCTTCTCTGTAGCCCCTCCCTAAAAAACTCCCAAACTCACACTGCACCCTTCTCAATTTCCTTACTAGTAAAGGCTATAGGGTCTCCCCATCTAAAGAACAGCTTTCCACCCCTACCGGGACCTACTTAGGTCCATAAACACCCAAAGGTGGGGATCACTGGGGGCCCAAATACTTGCCCCATACCCTTCCAGGCTTTAGCACCAGATGCAGAAACTACAGCCCACACCAATTATTTAGCCAGTTTGCATCCTGGCCTAAGCTCAGTTCTCTGTAATCCATCCCTTTAAATATATGTGTGCGTATCTTACTGAATCATCTTTGACCAAACCCTAAATGGCCCCACTGGACTGGCTTCAGCAGAGCATTAGGACACAACTCCAGATCTTTTAGAGGTTCAGATTGAAGAGCAAATTAACTGAGTTTGGCTAAACTAAGAAGGAGGATACAAGAAGGTTATTCTGCCTTCCTTGTGGAAACAGTTACAATGCCCCGTGGAGGCTGTGGAACATTTTTGTAGTTTTCCGGGATAGAGAAGTGAAAGAGCTTTAGGAAATGTTGCTATCACATGGAGATCTACATAAGCCTTACTGTCTCTCCAGCCCTCCCGGAAAAGCTGTGGTCCTGCTTTGCCTTGTCCCAGCCTTTCCACATACAAAGAAAGGCTAGAACTCATTTTGCAAGAAAGGCTAGAATCCATTTCCCCTGGGCAGACCTCAGGTAGACACAAGCTGCTTCACAGCACCCTACTGCCCCAGGTATAAATAGAGCTTAGCTTTAACTGTGGTATAGAAGGCTACTGTGAGTCAGCGAGGCCTTATTCCAAATGCTTTAAATCTACCTGAATGTTGTTTTTTATTATTATTTTTGTTGAGATGGAGTCTCGTGCTACTATCCAGGCTAGAGTGCAGTGGTGCAATTTTGGCTCACTGCAACCTCCGCCTCCCAAGTTCAAGCAATTCTCCTGCCTCAGACTCCTGAGTAGCTGGGATTACAGGTGCCCACTATCATGTCTGTCTAATTTTTGTATTTTTAGTAGACACAGGGTTTCACTTGTTGGCCAGGCTAGTCTCAAGCTCTTGACCTAAGGTGATGCACCTGCCTTGGCCTCCAAAAGTGCTGGGATTACAGGCATGAGCCACTGCGCCTGGCCGTGAATCTACCTGGATGTTTTGATGCATAGTGTATGCAGGACAGAGAGAATATGGCTTCAGATGGATTCTGCCTGAGGAAAATGGACCTGAAGAAGCCAGCCTGTGGCTGCCACGTGTCTGGAGGGAGTGACTCAGACCTGCCATCACCTGTCCTGCCTTCCTGGAGTTTTGTTCTTATCTTATTGGACAGGAAGCTGGCTGTAACTAAGTGGTGGGGTTGTCACATTCACCTTCACCTGGGCCTTATGGAGATGATCTAAGTCAGTAGGGTCACCCCACTCAGAAGATTTCCACACCCTGCACCATGAAGTCAGTCAGGCGTGGGAGGGCGTCGCTGTTTCTGGAGGGAATGTGCCACGGCTTCTCCCTGCTGGTTCCATTCCACTTGGTCAGTTGTCCTACATGTAGGCTTATCAGGGGACAAGTCCTCTATGGGAAGGGACAAATGTGACCGTCCTGAGCAATGTCATGTCAGGTCCCTGCACGCTTAAATCCTGATGAGCCATTTTCCATGCTCTCCCTGGCCAAAAACAAAGTAAACAAAACAAACATGGGAAACGCTTTGTCTGGTCACTGATAGAGGCAAGGCACCTCTGAGTTCAATGTCATGCTCAAGGTGAGCCTTCCTTCCCGGCCATGTCAGAACGCATAGCAGGGAAGGTGCATGGAAAGCTGATGATGCTGGCGTGTTGCAGCCCAGATGGCCCAGCCAGGTGGCATGAGGAAAACCACTCTTGCCCGCAGGGGATGTTCCCAATCACAGGGCGGGTCTGCAGCCCACGGGTTTCTGCCGCTCACCGGCTGGCTCTGGGAACATCGGTATCCCTGTGCCATGCCACGGAAGGTACCATTCCATGTGCCATGTGGAAGCCGGATGCCCTTGTTAGGAATAACGCTTAAACTTTTAAGGAAATTGGATACTTGAACAAACGATTTTTAGCAAAGCAATTTTATTTTTGCACAGAGGGGTGCCTCATTTGCCAGTCACCATGAGAGCTCACCTGAACAAAGGGGCATGAAAGTCTTCATTTTTGACCAAGTCTTGCCTTTGTACTCTTTTTCTATTAGCTGGGATTGGGTTGTACAATATAAAATAATCGTGGTTGGCTAAACATTTTATTTTTTTTTTAAGATAAGGTGGGCACATAAAAGAAAGCAGAGAGGAAAGGGGAAAGGGTGTCTGTAATTAGCTAGAAAGTTAGTTTTTTTTTTTTTAATAAGAAAAGGAATGTGAGCTGGTATTGATAATGCCTGGTATTGTGGCATGCCTGGGCATCTAACAAAGGCAGAAAGGAAAAAAAGGAGAAAAGGGAAAAAAGGAGGGAGGGGGGTACTATGAACTAAAGAATAAAAGATTGATCAGGTTATTTGAAGAGAAACCTCATCATATCCCACACCCTCTCCATCACTCATTCATTTTTGCTGCGGTTCATTTGGTCCCAGTTCAGGTGCAAAGAGGCATAACTGATGCTGAGGCAACTAGGGTTTCTCAAATTGTAAATTTTGTAAGTGGACCCTGCAGTTCATTCCCTTCTCTAAGACTCTGACCATAAACAAACTGTCCTGGAAACTTGCGGACAAAAATCTTTGGTTGGGTTTGGCCCAGTTGCCAGATGAACGAGTTCATGTGTTAGGTGCTAATTTGGTGGTTTTGCCTTTACAGAAAATCAGTCACTTAGTGGAAGCCCAATATTGTTTTCTTAGATTGTCCAGAATAGAAAGTCCACAGCCCAGGAAGGGGCAGGTCCTTACTGACAGGTTTCTGGGACCTGTCGTCTTCTGCTCTTTAGCTGTCAGGGTTGGAACTGCAAACTCTCCGCCTCCGTCCTCTGTCTCACGGATGGAGACCATTCCAGCTGCTGTTGGTTGAAGACTGCATGGGGACGGTGCACCCCAGAGCGCCACCCTGACCAGCTCCAAGAAGCTGACTGGAATGTGTCGGCAGCTGCATGGTGGAGCAGCCCCAAAGCCAAGGGCTTGCCTGTGTTACTTCAATTAATTCTCAAAGCAACCCCATGGCGTTGGCGTTACCCTCCTTCTGTAGATACGGAAAGCAGAGATTTTATAGGTTAGGAATGTTCTAGAAGTCTTGCAAGCAGGGAGAGATGGAGCTGGGATCTAATTCATGTCTGTCTGTCTGTCTGTCTGTCTGTCTGTCTGTCTGTCTCAGATCTGAGTCTGTCACTTACACTGATGCTGGGCCAGTGGCCTGTCACTCACAGACACCGCAATGACCATGAAGGGGCAATGCCCTGTTTCTTTATCTCCTCCACCCATGAGCTTCCATGCTAACCACCCCCACAGTCTGTGCTAGATTTTTATGGCAACTGGAGCAAATCTGTCACAGTTTGTCATCAAACATGACATTGTGATTTTTTGGATTATCTTTTTGCCCCATAAACTATAAGCCACATAAAGACAGAGATGGTGTCTTCACGTGTCCAGCACTAGAGTCCTCATTCCTCACATAGTGCCTTGCACATGGGAGGTGCTTCTACTAAATCTTTGTTGATCGAGAGCTGAGATCTAAAAGAAATGGGTGAGGCAGAGGCCTCTACCTGAACACCCTCAATGCTTCTTCTTTTTTGTAGTTAGGGGAAGCCCAGACAGAAAGCTGATAAATCCTTTATCTGAACTCAGCAGGTGAGGGGCAGGCCAGGCCTGGACTGAAGGTTCCCCTGGGCTCCCCTGACCTTGGACAGCCTGAGCAGGAGAGAAATGGCCCTGGGGTGTGCAGAAGGGCTCTGAGGTAGGGAGCACCCACATTTGCCAGGCTCTGCGGGAATGGCTTTACTTAGCACAGAAACCTGGAGTGGAGATCGTGTTCCCATTTCACAAAATCAAGGTTGGGAAAAGAGAAAGAGAGGGAGGAGGAGAATCAGAGAGGGACAAAGCACAAGTAGGATTTATTTGTATTTGTTGATTTTCCGTCCTTCTTATCATTGTATTATACACCCTTTCACTCTTTTTTTTTTGGAAAATACAATATGTTGTTATTAACTAGAGTCACCATGTTGCACAATAAGTCTGTTGAATTTATTCCTCCTGTTCAACTGAAATTTTCTATCTGTTGACCGACATCTCCTCAACCTCTCACCCCATGCCCCAGACCTCAGCCTCTGGTAAACACTTCTAGGAGAGCAAAAGTAAGTCCTAGGATCAGCGCATGTCTGCAGTGCCCTCATCGCCTGATGAGCCTGGGGTTTTCCCAGGTGTGCCCCAGACGCCGCGCTTACTCACCCTCTTCCGTGCAGGTGAGGCTAGGTCTTCCTTTTACATGCTTCTGTCAGCGCCTTGGCTCTGCTTCCTCCAAACCTGGCCCCATCAATCGGCTCTGGACGAGCGATTTCTACCCTGCCAGGTCTGTGCATGGATGAGACGAGATATTCCAGGTGAGGCTCTCCGCAAGGCCCCCAGTGCCACCTCCTTCCAGGAGTGTTGGCTCTGGTGCCTGCTTCCACGTGAGTTTCCATCCATCACTTGTGAAGGGAGTGCTGGTGGAGAACATGGCGCACTTGAGCAGCCTGAGAGCCGCTCTCATTGGGAGGAAACGTTCTCCTCTACAATCTTAGCTTCAAATGTTTGGGGTCTGCAAATGAACTGACAATAGAAAGGTGGACAGAAGAGAGCGGGTCCATCTACTTGTGCTCATGCACACTTGTGAGGGCTCAGGAATGAGGAAAAGGCGTACATACCAACGAACACAGTAAAGGAGGAACTCAGGGCTTCTGGAGGAGCGTGGAAGGTCCATGTGAGGGCTCAGGAATGAGGAAAAGGCGTACATACCAATGAACACTGTAACAGGAGGAACTCAGGGCTTCTGGAAGAGTGTGGAAGGTCCATGTGAGGGCTCAGGAATGAAGAAACGGCGTACATACCAACGAACACGGTAACAGGAGGAACTCAGGGCTTCCGGAAGAGTGTGGAAGGTCGTTTCCTAGTCTTGATGCTAATGGGCAGCTGAACTGCGCATCTCGGTGAGGGTTCAACCCTCTTCCAAGCAGGAAGTCCCCCCAGAGGGCATCAATGGCAGCTGCCTCTGTGTTCTGGGGCTGCTGCTTACGCAGAGGCAGTGTTTCTTTTTGCAGTTGCTGACTGTTGAGGAGTTTTCCATTTAAAGTAATTTCTGTCCCTTCATTCTCAACTTGAGCACGCACCAGCATCGCCTGCAGGGCTTAGAAGACAGAGATCATCCAGCCCAGCCCCAGGTGTCTGAGTCAGCAGGTCAAGGGAAGCGCCTGTGTGTGGACAGCCACTGCTCACCGGCCGTACCCTTACATCTGCCAAGCAAAGATACAGCCTGAGAAATTCATAGTGAATGTTTGTCCAAATGAAAAGAAGCTCAACATCACTGATCATTAGAGAAATGCAAATCAAAACCACAATGAGATACCATCTCATGCCAGTCAGAATGGCAATGATTAAAAAGTCAAAAAACAACAGATGCGGCCAGGTGCACTGGCTCACACTTGTAATCCCAGCACTTTGGGAGGCCAAGGTGGGCACATCACCAGGTCAGGAGTTCGAGACCAGCCTGACCAACATGGTGAAACACTGTCTCTACCAAAAATACAAAAGTGTGCACCTGTAATCCCAGCTACTCAGGAGGCTGAGGTAGGAGAATCACTTGAACCCAGGAGGCAGAGGTTGCAGTGAGCTGAGATTGCGCCACTGCATTCCAGCCTGGGTGACAGAGAGAGACTCCATCTTAAAAAAACAAAACAAAACAAACAAACAAAAACAGATGCTGGCGAGGTTGTGGAGAAAAAGGAACACTTTCACACTGTTGGTGGGCATGTAAATTACTTCAACTATTGTGGAAAGACAGTGTGGCGATTCCTCAAAGACCTAGAGAAAAAAATACCATTTGAACCAGCAATCCCATTACTAGGTATATATCCAAAGGAATATAAATCATTATATTATAAAGATAGATGCACACTTATGTTCATTGCAGCACTATTCACAATAGCAAAGACATATCAACCTAAATACCTATCAATGATAGACTGGATCAAGAAAATGTGGTATGTATATACCATGGAATACTATGCAGCCATAAAAAGGAACAAGATCATTTCCTTTGCAGGGACATGGATGGAGCTAAAGGCCGTTATCCTCAGCAAACTAACACGGGAACAGAAAACCAAATACTGCATGTTCTCACTTGTAAATGGGAGCTGAATGATGAGAACTCATGGACACATGGAGCAGGGCGAACAGCACACACTGGGGCTGTTGGGTGAGTGGGGAGGAGGAAGAGCAACAGGAAGAATAGCTAGAAGATGCTGTTTCTCATCCTTAATGCAAACAAGGCTTACACATTTGGGGGATGTTAAAAGATAAATTTAGGCACATTAAAAATTTAATGAGTTTATCTGAGCTGACAGCAATTCATGAATCCGACAGCAACAAAGCTCAAGTGAAAGCTCCACAAGAGGGCAGGAGAGACAACGTTTACAACGTTTACAAGGTGTTCCCGGAAGTAAGACAAAGAAAACATGTGATTGGTTGAAGTGGAAAGTCCCCAGCTAGAGGTTAGTTAGTGGTTTCTAATTGGTAAAGTCTCCACTTAGAGGGCGCTTGGCAGTTTCTGATTGGTTGAGCTTAAGTTCCATTTTATTGTTTGAGTTGGGTTTTAGTTTGCTTGTGTAGGAACCCAAGGCCCTGGAATGTCTCAGCCCAATGGCTAACCAACTAATTATTTGAACAATATGAAAATGTCCTCAGTCCTTAGTTTTATGTTCTTATGCCCACCCAATTTTATTTCTTCTTCTTCAGCCTCTGTAGCCTGGGAAATAATTAATTACCCTCCCTCCCCATCCTAACCTCTTCTACCTCCAGCCTCAGAAATTCTACCTCAGGCTCAATTGAGAGAATCTGAATCAAGAAGTTTGACTACTACATTCTTTCTGCCATTATTATCCTGTCAATCTATGCAGAGACTATAAAATATAAGCACACAAATCTTGAACTGCTCTCATAAATAAAGCTCAACTGTGCACCATACAAAAGAGGGTGACATATTTGTGCAGCGTGTTGAAGGGCGTCCCTCTGAAATGAAATCTCAGATTCTCTGCCAGTTCCTCA
Source organism: Hylobates moloch (assembly GCF_009828535.3). Taxonomy (NCBI): domain Eukaryota; kingdom Metazoa; phylum Chordata; class Mammalia; order Primates; family Hylobatidae; genus Hylobates; species Hylobates moloch. Next base: position 90,440,913 of record NW_026652280.1, read on the forward strand.
CCTTTGTCAGATGATTTGTTCACTAATAATTAAAAAAGAGAAAAAAAGCATGGAGACTAAGCTATGTTCTGAAGGGATTTACTTGGCTATATTCTTTATGTCACGGAACAATGGGGTGACTCTGATTGGAGTTTAAAAAGAAACATCTGTTTGGGTGAGAAAAGCGCTCAGCTGAGCTTAACCATAAAAAATGAGTTAACAGAAATGCCCCCGGGAGACAAGATTAAGCTGTTCTTCAGGATCTGTTCGGAGCTGTGTCCTTGGGGAGGTCATTTAGTTTATCAATGCCTCAGGTTAGCGTCTCAAGAAATTTACCTCTCAGAATTGTTATAAAGCTAAATAATTTAGCATCTGTAAAATCCTATGAGATGAAAGGCACCATACAAATGCAAATTATTATTTTGTTATGAGACACCATCAATAGGACAGAAAGTAAAATACTCTCTTTGATCGAAGTCCAGTTCCATTGACTGATGGCCTTGTGTGTCCATCTCAGAAATGGACGATATTTAACTGCAACAGATAATTGCCTGCTGTCCTACGCTATTTCATCTGTTCTCCTTAAGAATTATCTTTGGTGGTTATTTTTTCAGGGGTTAACCCTGTCATTTCATCCTGACATTCCTCAGCAAATTGAATAAAATAGTTGCCATAAATCTCCAATGAGAAGCAATGCATCTTCATTACAATAATTATGTTTTATGTGGAGGCTTTTTATAAAGAGGTGTCAAAGTTTTAATTTAAGTTCAAAGGATGGTAAATTGCTCGTGGTAATAACGTTAGCTAAAGCCTAGTTGTTAAATGGAGAAATTTGTTTTTTAACTGAGAAGAATGTTTCCAGTAGGCTCCCTGTCTGGTAAAACAAAAAGGGTGGTCTTACTGTTTCACCTCCAAGATCAGAACCAGGAAATGCAATCCCTCCAGCTAGGAGACCGGCAGCCATCCCTCTCTGATGTAGGGAGCAAGTTGGTTCCGTAGCAAAATGTCCGGCTTCTTTCTGGTTTCTTCAATGGAGCACCTGGGGAGCTGTGGGGGTAGGGGGGTGTTAGAGGGAACCTGGCTTCTCATCCAGGCTCTGTCACTACAGCCTCCCATCTGGCCAAGGTCCACAGCCTCCAGTCAGCCAGTTATCCAAATGCAGGGAAAACCGAAGTGCTCTGTCATTTTAGGAACAGGGGGAAATGGGAAGGAATTGGACAACGTGTGAGGCTTATAATTCTCACATCCATTGTGAATCATCCCATTTTCTTTAACCCAAATCTGGAAGATGGAGTGACAAAGAATCTTGGTGATATTTCCTGTACAAGGTAGTCTAGGAAAGATAATTTTTTAAATTAGATTTCTGGATTATTTTTATTTATTTGGACAAGCAGCAAAATGTTTAGATTTAGGACTATTTGGAGGGGGAAATAGTCCCATATGTAAAACAATCCTAGAGGGGAAAAAAAGATGAAGGTAACTGACAAACCAACTGAATAATACAAATGCTATGGCATTGTACACAAAGGTGCTATTTTAAAATAAAATGACATTCATTCTGGATTTTGTAATCAATATATGATCATATATTTAAATTTAACTTTACATGCATAAGATCACAGCCAAGGAGATTAAGCATAATTTCAAATTTTATCACAAGTCACTTGTGTTATTTTATCACGTTTGAAAATATTCACTTTTATTTACTTTAAACAGTGATCTATAAATTTGTTTAGACAGTAACAGTTAAGGATCTTTTCTTCTTCAGGATAATTTTTAAAATTAAATGATGTATCAAACATACTACCGAAGAATCTTTCCTTTTCGATTATGGCCTCTACATTGAAGATCTGTAGGAATTTTTTCTAAGTAATTTTCAAATCTTCCCATGACCTCGCTGTTCAAAGAAATATCATCTTTGAAATAATTTTTGTGAATACTTTACAAATCAAAAATTTATTCACAAAACCATATTACCATAATCACTCATTTTAACAGTTCCCTAAATATTTTCTGTGTCACTTTTCTTGATTATAAAATGTCAGTAATATGGACACGCTCTTATTGAACAGAATAATTACATCAGTTACCCACCAACCTTCCAAGGCCGTTTAATATTTATACTAGCCATTTCCACAGATTGGTAACAGGCTCTCCACTAATGGCTCCCATGGTTTCCACGGCCTCATTTTTCTTGCCAGACTTAGTTCATGTTCAGCCTGAAGAATCACCTCTTCTATTTGACCACCTTGAAGTTGGTCTTCTAATCTTTTAACATCTGGTTCCACTTTAACCACAACCAGCTTCTCATTTGTAATCTGCTCTATGTACTTTCTATATGCTCCATTTTTAGGGATTTGCTCAAGAACATCAAGAATCTCTGTGTACAATATGCTTAGCCTCTCATGTGGACTCTGAATATAGCCAGTCCCACAAGGGCAGTAGTCTTCTTCAGCACACCCTCGAAGTCACTATTTTAAATACCCACTTAGGCCAGGTGCAGTGACTCACCTCTGTAATCCCAGCACTTTAGGAGGCCGAGGCGGGTGGATCACTTGACATCGGGAGTTTGAGACCAGCCTGGCCAACCCTGTCTCTACTAAAAATACAAAAATTAACTGGGCGTGGTGGCACGCCCCTGTAGTCCCAGCTATTCGGGAGGCTGAGGCAAGAGAGTCGCTTGAACCCGGGAGGTGAAGGTTGCAGTGAGCCGAGATCACGCCACTGCATTCCAGCCTGGGCGACAGAATGAGTCTCCGTCTCAAAAAATAAAAAAATTAAAAATTAAATAGCTACTTATTTCTAGTCTCGGGAGTCAGCGTGCTTGAAGGAAGGCACCTCTGGCTTCTGATCTGTGCTCTGCCACTCACCAGGATAGGAGGCGGGTGAGGGACAGGAGCTCTCTATGCCTCGGTTTCCTCATTGCATTGTTGAAAGAAAAACTTTAGACAAATTAAGTTTAACAGAGTTTATCTGAGCAAAGAATGGGTCACAAATTAGGGAGCCCCCTTGAACCAGAATAGGTTCTGAGCAATTCTGGGGCTGTCTTGGGTTTGCAGAGAAAACTGACATAAGGGGAATGGAAGTAAGGCATAGAAATAGCAGGATTGGTTCCAGCTCGACGTTTGCCATTTTTTTTTTTTTTTTTTTTTTTTGACAGGATCTCACCCTGTTGCCCAGGCTGGAGTGCAATGGCACGGTCTCGGCTCACTGCAGCTTCTGGCTCCCGAGTTCAAGAGATCCTCCCACCTCAGCCTCCCAAGTAACTGAGATCACAGGCGCATGCCACCACTCCTGGCTAATTTTTGTATTTTTAGTAGAGACAAGGTTTCACCATGTAGGCCAGGCTGGTCTCAAACTCCTGACCTCAAGTGATCTGCCCACCTCAGCCTCCCAAAGTGCTGGGATTACAGGAGTCACCACCGGGCCCGGCCACATTTGCCTTTTATGAACAACGTGAACAGGGGCCGCTGTGAGTGGTTGAGAGATGGCTCCTGGAATTGGCTGAGATTTGGCTACTTGTTACAAGAGCAGGTGACGGCTTGTGGACGTACCCAGGTAGGTTACACTTCACTATGTATGGAGAAACCTTTAGGCTGAATTTAAAATCTGTAAGGAGGCAGGTTTAGGCTAAAGTTAACAGCATTATCTCTGCAGTCACATATGTAAGTTACATGCACAGAAGGGTATCTGGCACCAAATAATATTCAATAAATGCTACTTCCTGCTTCCATTTCTTTCAGCACATAGAGAAGGAAAAACCTAAAGACATTGGTGAATAAGGTATGAATTATTTTAATGAGGGAGATTTTGAAATTGAATGGCTTATAACTTATCACAGGTCACATTAGTCTGAAGCAACAGAGTGAATTTGTTTTAGGCATTTCTGAAGATGAAGGTTTATGATCCTCTAGAGGAAAAGTTATAAAAGTAATTGCCAGATATAGTACTTCATTAAGAAAGTTGGTTTTTGAACTAACACTATTTGTAATCGGGTAACAAAAGAGAGAAAGTGCCAGGAAATTCAAGTTCTGGTCTTTGCTTATTTTGTATAATATTTAAAATATCTTGCATCTCAATACTTTATACTTACAGTACAAAAATATACTTTTAAAACACCTTATATTTTTACATTTCCTAAGTACTTCAGTGCATATTATCTTATTTTACCCTAACAACAACCTTATGATCTAAAGAAAGGGGAGTTTTCTTCTTCCCATGTTTGGGGTGAAGAAACTTAGACTCAGGGAGGTAAATGGGTGTTTAAGAATCAACCAAAAAGTGGAGGCAAATCGATCCTTAGAAGGATCAGTGTGCCCAGGGCTAGGAAGTCCGTGACCGAAAGAGCCAGAATTCTTTTTTTTTTTTTTTTTTTTGAGACAGAGTCTCGCTCTGTGGCCCAGGCTGGAGTGCAGTGGCGCAATCTCGGCTCACTGCAAGCTCCGCCTCCCAGGTTCAAGCAATTCTCCTGCCTGAGCCTCTCCGAGTAGCTGGGACTACAGGCGCCCGCCACCACGCCCGGCTAATTTTTTTGTATTTTTAGTAGAGACGGGGTTTCACCTTGGTCTCGATCTCCTGACCTCGTGATCCGCCCGCCTCGGCCTCCCAAAGTGCTGGGATTACAAGCGTGAGCCACCGCGCCCGGCCTCAGAATTCTTATGTAGCTCTTTCGGACTCTGCTTCTCTCCTGAGCAACACTCTCCTTATTATCAGCCAGAATACAGGGCCTCACATTGTGAGACTGGTACAGCGCCCGCTGCGTGAAAAATCAAAGCTGCTGTGGCCACTTCACCAACCAGAGGTTACCACCCTGTGATCAGCCTGCTTCTGGGCACCAAATAGCGGTTCCAAAGACGGTGAGAAATAATAAACGCTTGTTGTGTGTGCAGGCTGGTAGTGTGGCTTTAGCTCGGTTTGCACAAGGGACATACGTTATGGGAGACCTGGTCACATGGCAGATCTGTCACTGTGTCCTTCGGGATTTCATTGCACTGGAGAATCACAGGCTTTGAGCTGGAGCCCTCCTGACATGCAAGCATGGAGGCGTTTCACTGCAGTCAGCAGAAAGCCCTGGCACCTGCTTTTCTCTTTCAGAGAACACCTGCTCCAATCCAGGCAGCCCCGCACCTGTGCACGGAGCCTTGGCAAGACATACGGAGCTCCCAGGGAAAGAATGGATTTCCCTTGGTGACTCCCGTAGAGGAGGCATCTGATGGGCGTGGGCTGTCGTCAGGATGTGCCTGGCCTCAGGGAGGCTGGCAGGAGCACAGCGGGGAATGGCAATCCCTGTTCTGAGCACCCTGGCCTTCCTGAGGACCAGCCGGCTGCCCCCACAGGCTGGCCTGTGAGCGGACGACATTTCACACGCTCTCCTCACTGGTGGAAAAAGAAGCCCTCAGAGCCTGGAGTGCACCCCACTGGCTGGGGTGTCTCCAAGTACACAGGCCTTCTTTCCAGAGCCACTGTAAGCTGGGCATTGCTGTTTTACATAGAAGAAGAAAGGTTACCGTTTTCAGAAAGAAATATCATGAACAGCAGAAATATTTAAAAAGTATGCATTTTCATCTACTTTAAGATGAACTGTGGTTGCTTTTACTATTTCCCACTAAGGAGTGATCAACTGCATATCTATCGAATGCCTCAAAGGTGCTTCTCATCTTGACCTGATTTCCGCACAGGTGTGCTTTTGTTGCTTGTGTAAATCCACACCTGCACCTGCACCAGCACCAGCGATTCTGAGACTCCTGCATGGAATCAGGAAAGGTCCATGGTTCTTGGCCTAGGGGCAGGTGAACGTTCAGGGAGATGGCAGACCCCACAGAGCGTGGTCCACTGAGCAGCTCTTGGGGAGGATGAAGATAGGGAACAAACAAAAGCAGTCTGACGTCGCGCACCTGCACCTGCCCGTGAGAGCTCTGAGCAAAGGAGGTCCCCATCGCACCCCCAATTTAGTCACTGGCCCAGCCCCTCTCAGGACCAGGTGGATTATTGCAGATGACAGCGGGCTGCTGTAAACGCCACCAAATGATAGTTCCAATCGCACCTGTCCAGTATGGCAGCTTTACTGGAAGAGTTTCTGGCATTTGTACACAAGACAAAAAAAAATGTACGGTTGTCACCTTCAGCCCAAAGACAGCGTCCAGAGAAGCATCCTGCGCATTGGCTACGCTTCCTGCAAAACACCGGGTCATCAGCTCTGTGGCTGGAGGCAAGGACGCACTTGGACTCCTGGGCCACAGTGAAGACTCAGCCGTCTGGTCCGGGTCCAGGAGGGAGAAGTGTTGCATCTTCCCAGGTTGAGGCCTGTCCAGGAGGGTGTTCATTCTCTGGCTGAAATCAGGCAGCCATCCTTACCTGAGGGCTCACAGTGTGTCTGACTTACCCACGTGGCCTAGGACAACTTTATGGAGATGGAGATGCAACAGGGGGCCCACACCATTCATCTGCCAGCCCCACTCTTTGGGTGGCGCAGAAGCGGTCAGCTGGATGCACGTCAGAACCTCAGGAGGAGAGGAGGAAGGTGGGTGAATGCTATTTATTATGTGATGCCTCAGACCGACAGCTGCAGAAGCGATCTTACCTCATCCTTCTCACTCTCCTGCTGTCTCCTGTTGGGTGGATGATTATGAGAGGCCACCTCCTTGAAAGGTCGGTAATGCAGCAGAGCAGACCAACATGGGTGTGCATTGACTTGAGCAGCTCTGCACACTCCACAGGCTGTGGCTGCAGACGGCGCCTCCTCCCTGCGGGTGGAGACCCCTCCCCCCACCCGCCCCATTGCAGATCTCCTGTGGAATGTGACTGCATCTATTTTTTTTATTTATAAAATATTCTAAAACTTTTTAAAAAAATAAATGCACAGAAGGACCAGTTGAAGGCAGAGTGGTAGCCTCTGGTGGCCGGCCAGTGCATGGACCAAGCCTACCATGACCTCACATGTCCTGTGCTCACTGGCAAAGGGGAGTAGGGGGCGGGGTCCCGATCAGTCCTAGAGCACACAACAGCCCACGTGGGAAGGGGTGCCTCATTTTCCACCTCGGCCCCCTCAAAACTCCCCAGGACAGGACCCACACACAGACACTGCAGCGGCTACTGTAGCAGGGGGCACTGGGAACAGGAGCGACACTGCCACTCAGCCTCAGGCACCTGAGGGACACCCTGGAGCCTCCAGAGGCACCGTGTAGGTCCAGGCAAGGCCCACCCTGGTGCGACTGGGGAAGGGCAATGAGATGGCCCCCACTGCAGGGGAGACAGGGCACCCACAAGGCAACAACCATAGGAGACGAGCAAGGGGTGCCTGCTGTGAGCAAAAGAGGACCACCCAACCCCCCCGAGGTCACAAGGCAGAGGGCAGGGCAACCAGGTTAGATTCCGCACCCCAGCCTCCCACCACCGCCCACAGGCAGGAAGAAGAGGGAGAGAGGGAGGGGCCCACAGGCAGAACAAGAATGACCGTCCCTCATGTGTCCCCACTCAGGCCACCAAGGAAAATGTGATGTCACCACGTCAATGACTGCATCTAAAGGGTAATTAAGGGTAGAGGAGGCCATCAGGGTGGGCCCTAATCCAATCTGCCTGAAGTTCTCCTTAAGAGGAAATTAGGGGACCTGGGCAAGACGGCCGAATAGGAACATCTCCCGTCTGCAGCTCCAAGTGAGATCTATGCAGAAGGCGGGTCATTTCTGCATTTCCAATTTAGGTACCCAGCTCATCACACTGGGACTGGTTAGACAGTGGGTGCAGCCCACAGAGGGTGTGCCAAAGCAGGGTGGGGCGTTGCCTCACCCGGGAAGTGCAAGGGGATTGGGGAACTCCCTCCCCTAGCCAAGGGAAGCCATGAGGGACTGTGTCGTGAGGAACGCTGCATTCTGTCCCAGATACTACACTTTTTTCCACAGTCTTTGCAACCCACGGACCAGGAGATTCCCTCGCATGCCTACACCCCAGGGCCCTGGGTTTCAAGCACAAAACTGGGCAGCTGCTTGGGCAGACACCAAGCTAGCTGCAGGGTTTTTTTTTTCATACCCCACTGGTGCCTGGAACACCAGCAAGACAGAACCATTCACTCCCCTGGAAAGGGGGCTGAAGCCAGGGATCTGAGTGGTCTAGCTCAGTGGATCCCACCCCCATGGAGCCCAGCAAGCTAAGATCCACTGGCTTGAAATTCTTATGGCCAGCACAGCAGTCTGAAGTCTGAAGTTGACCTGGGATGCTCAAGCTTGGTGGGGGGAGGGGCGTCCGCCATTACTGAGGCTTGAGTAGGTGTTTTTCCCCTCACAGTGTAAACAAAGCCCAGGGGAAGTTCAAACTCGGTGGAGCCCACTGCAGCTCAGCAAAGCCTCTGTAGCCAGACTGCCTCTCTAGATTCCTCCTCTCTGGGCAGGGTAGCTCTGAAAAAAAGGCAGCAGCCCTAGTCAGGGGCTTATAGATAAAACTCCCATCTCCTTGGGACAGAGCACCTGGGGGAAGGGTCAGCTGTGGGTGCAGCTTCAGCAGACTTAAATGTTCCTGTCTGCCAGCTCTGAAGAGAGCAGCAGATCTCCCAGCACAGTGCTTGAGCTCTGCTAAGGGACAGACTGCCTCCTCAAGTGGCTCCCTGACCCCCATGCCTCCTGACTGGGAGACACCTCCCAGCAGGGATCGACAGACGCCTCATAAAGGAGAGCTCAGGCTGGCATCTGGTGGGTTCCCCTCTGGGATGAAGCTTCCAGAGGAAGGAGCAGGCAGCAATCTTTGCTGTTCTGCAGCCTCCACTGGTGATGCCCAGGCAAACAGAGTTTGGAGTGGACCCCCAGCAAACTCCAGCAGACTTGCAGCAGAGGGGCCTGACAGAAGGAAAACTAACAAACAGAAAGGAATAGCGTCAACATCTGCAAAAATGATGTGCACACAAAAACCCCATCCAAATGTCACCAACATTAAAGACCAAAGGTGGATAAATCCATGAAGATGAGGAAAAACCAGTGTGAAAAGGCTGAAAAGTCCAAAAACCAGAAAGCCTCTTCTTCTCCAAAGGTTCACAACTCCTCGCCAGCAAGGGAACAAAACTGGACAGAGAATGAGTTGGACGAATTGACAGAAGTAGGCTTCAGAAGGTGGGTAATCACAAATTCCTCTGAGCTAAAGGAGCATGTTCTAATCCAATGCAAGGAAGCTAAGAACCTTGAAAAAAGGTTAGAAGAATTGCTAACTAGAATAACCAGCGTAGAATAACATAAATGACCTGATGGAGCTGAAAAACACAGCACGAGAACTTTGTGAAGCGTACACAAGTATCAATAGCCAAATAGATCAAGTGGAAGAAAGGATATCAGAGATTGAAGATCAACTTAATGAAATAAAGCATGAAGACAGGATTAGAGAAAAAAGAATGAAAAGGAACGAACAAAGCTCCAAGAAATATGGGACTATGTGAAAAGACCAAACCTATGTTTGATTGGTGTACCTGAAACTGACGGGAGGAATGGAACCAAGTTGGAAAACACTCTTCAGGATATTACCCAGGAGAACTTCCCCACCCTAGCAAGATAGGCCAACATTCAAATTCAGGAAATACAGAGAACACCACAAAGATACTCCTTGAGAAGAGCAACCCCAAGACACATAATCGTCAGATTCACCAAGGTTGAAATAAAGGAAAAATGTTAAGGGCAGCCAGAGAGAAAGGTTGGGTTACCCACAAAGGGAAGCCCATCAGACTAACAGCAGATCTCTCTGCAGAAACCCTACAAGCCAGAAGAGAGTGGGGGCCAATATTCAACATTCTTAAAGAAAACAATTTTCAACCCAGAATTTCATATCCAGCCAAACTAAGCTTCATAAGCGAAGGAGAAATAAAATCCTTTACAGACAAGCAAATGCTGAGAGATTTTGTCACCACCAGGCTGCCTTACAAGAGCTCCTGAAGGAAGCACTAAACATGGAAAGGAAAAACCGGTACCAGCCACTGCAAAAACATATCAAATTGTAAAGACCATCGACACTATGAAGAAACTACATCAACTAACGGGCAAAATAACCAGCTAGCATCATCATGATACGATCAAATTCACACAAAATAATATTAATATTAATTCCCTTATTGCCTTATACATTTTTACATATCTGGGCTGTGAGTGTGGCCTGCAGCCACGTACCTGTGCCTAGCCCATGTTTCTCATCGTCCAAGCTTAGGGGGAGCTGGTGAGCTGAGGTTTTCAGTCCCCCGGAGGTGAGAAGGGTCTTCATTCTGCAGCTCACTCTCCCCGCCTCTCCATCACCCTCTCCTTTTTCTGGCTCTGGTTATTCTGGCTGTGGAAGGGACAGGAAGGGCTGAGAGGTTGACCACATAAAGGAGGTTTGATTGGAACTGTTATGGTTGGGTTTCCTGGAAAAAGACTCTGAGGCAGAGGCTACGGGGCAGGCTCTGAGGAACCCCTCCTGGGGAGGAAGACAGTACCTGCAAGCGGTCCTGACAGCTCCCATGGGGGCTCAGGACTGAGCGGGCACTTCAGAGCAACCCCACTGAAACAAAGGTGTGGGGCTTGTGCCCCTAGACCCAGTGGTACCTGGGTGGGGCTCCCCTGCAGGGCCACCCCAGGCACTGCACAGAGGCTCACTGTGGGCCTCAGCCACCCACACTCCCTCGAGCTGGACACAGGGTATCTGGTTCCTAATGGGCACCACCTTGTCTGGCACAGGAGGGGACAACATCTCAAGGCATTGATGGGCATCACACCGATGCTGCCGTGAAAGCCATGGCTCCTCGGAGCCCCACACACAAGACAAGGGCCACAGCTCCTCGGCACTGTCATCTAGGACTGCACAGTGTGGGTTGGGACTCACAGAGGTTTCTCTTCAATGGGCACTGCCAGTCTTTAGGCACCGTTGAGATCTTGCTCTTGATTTAGCTCTTACAAGATGCAAGCCAGGCAGAGGTGTCTGTAGGGAGTTGGCATGACTGGTGTGATTGGCAAGGTCCACGTGACTGGTGAGGTCAGTGTGCATCCTAGGAGAGAACCAGAGGGGAGCATCCCTTATGCTCTACCCAGAGCCATGCACTGCTATGCCAGGATGGCGTCCTACAGCCCAGCACAGGACCACAGGTAGGATGCAAGTAGGACTCATGTAGGATGCAGGTGGGAGGCAGGTGGGACTCAGGTATGATGCAGGTGGGAGGCAGGTGGGACTCAGGTAGGACTCAGGTAGGATGCAGGTGGGACTCAGGTGGGATGCAGGTGGGACTCAGGTGGGACTCAGGTGGGACGCAGGTGGGACTCAGGTGGGATGCAGGTGGGACTCAGGTGGGATGCAGGTGGGACTCAGGTGGGATGCAGGTGGGACTCAGGTAGGACTCAGGTGGGATGCAGGTAGGATGCAGGTAGGATGAGGATGGGATCGGGTACAAGGATTCAGGTGGATGCAGATGGGATCAGGGGGAAAGGTAGGATGCAGGTGGGATGCAGGTGGGACTCAGGTAGGACTCAGGTGGGATGCAGGTAGGATGCAGGTGGGACTCAGGCGGGATGCAGGTAGGATGCAGGTGGGATTCAGGTGGAAGTCAGGTGGGACTCAGGCGGGACTCAGGTAGGATTCAGGCGAGATGTAGGTAGGATGCAGGTGGGACTCAGGCAGGATGCAGGTAGGATGTAGGTGGGATGCAGGTAGGATGCAGGTAGGATGCAGGTGGGATGCAGGTAGGATGCAGGTGGGATGCAGGTGGGATGATGCAGGTGGGACTCAGGTGGGATGCAGGTACAGAGTGCAGGTGTGTGCACTCAGCTATGTCGATAGTACACCCTGGACCTTAGCACCATGCCTGGAGTGCCAGAATACAATGGGTCCCAGAGGGAGGGTAGCATTCAAATGAAGACTGTGAATGTCCACACGTGCTTAGCCTGTGTGCCTGGAAAATCCCCTAGTGTCCTGCACCAGTTGGCCCGGGAGGGAAGAACAGGCAGCTCTGCAAGCTGCACTTGGGGACCGAGGTACCTGTGAATGAATCCACGTGGATGTCGGAGAGACTGAGCCTTGAGCCCGAAGCCCAGCTCCTTCACTGGCCTGTTGGGCAGCTTTGTGCCCTTTCCTCAATCTCTCTGGGCCTTAGTTCTGTCCTTATAAGCAATGTGTCGGTGCAATAATAATTCCTGCCTTGATGGTCCTGGAACGATTGAATAAGATCTAGTTCCTAGAGTCACCCGATTAGGTTTCCTTCCCTTCCTTTTCCTTCCTAATCTCAGAAAGAAAGGGATGGGAAAAGCAAGAGGAAGGAAAATGCTGGCAAAGCAAACATAAGTGTGTGGCACCTGGCACCCTCGCAGCGAGCATGGCTATGGCTTGCAGCAGCAAGGAGCCGCACGGCCATGCCCAGCTCCGGGAGAGGGGCCAGACTGGGACCTGGGCTCTGAGCTCCAGTGGCTAGCACAGCACCTGCACTCCTTGATATGCTCAGGACACCTCAGCATGGGGGGGAGTCGCACTGTGCCCCCCACCACCGCCATCCTGTCAGCCCAGCAGACTCTAGGGACTGAGCCTGACCTTGCCCAGCAGCGCGGGAAACCCAGAGGCAGCCTCCTCCTCCCCAACACGATGCCTGTGCACGAGGGCCTGGGTCCAGGATGCAGACGTGGCCACTGCTGTACCCTGCAGCGGTGCGGACGGACGGGGAGCAGCTGCCTAGTGGCTCCTGCAGGGGGTCGGTCTTAAGCCAACTCGTCCCTCTTCCTCTTGTTCAACTTCCTGCCAGGAAGCTTGGAGGGCAGCTGTTATTCACAACTAAACATCTTAAAAAGGAATGACTTGGTTCTTAGTCCTACCCCAAATGGGTCAGGGTTTTCTTTCCTCCTTTGAAATGGAAAGGAAACGAATGGCTTTGGCGTTATAAGCGCCTTTCTTATCTGATTGTTGCATTAATATGATCCTTGAAAATTGTCCGAAGGAGAATGAGGATAAATGTTTTGTACCAAAAAAGCACTAATTTCAGTTGAGATAGGATTTTAAGTTTTAGAGGAGAGAGGAAGGGAAAATAGATAATATAAAAAACGAAAATGTGAATAAAGATTTAATCCCAGTGAGGCTGGAATGTGCAGGGCTTGGCCTTGAAAGAGGCTCAGCTGCGTGCTGACTCACCAGAGGGGCGGGCGGATCCTCCCAGGCCTCTGTTGAGGAGTGTTGTGGGTGGAGGCTCCACTCTGGGGGAGTTTGCCTTTCTTGTTGTCAGCATGGCCTCAGGGCCCTGAAGAAGCAGGGCTCCCAGGGCCCCCAGCCAACGTAAATGTTAACACAATTGTAGGGATTATAGCCGCTGGTTTTCAATCGTGCTTTTTTTTTTTTTTTTTTTGGAGCAGTGGGGCGATCTCGGCTCACTGCAAGCTCCACCTCCCGGGTTCACGCCATTCTCCTGCCTCAGCCTCCCGAGTAACTGGGACTACAGGCGCCCGGCTAATTTTTTGTGTTTGTGGTAGAGACGGGGTTTCACTGTGTTAGCCAAGATGGTCTCGATCTCCTGACCTCCTGATCCGCCCGCCTCAGCCTCCCAAAGTGCTGGGATTACAGGCGTGAGCCACCGCGCCCGGCTCAATCGTGCTTTTACAAACACTCTGGATGCTTTCGAAGTTCATTTGAATTCTATCCCTCAGATAAATGGACTCTCCTGAGAAAGACAGTTTCCTAGGCTCACTAGCAACAGCACAGTCCTCGGGTTGTTGTTGTTATTGTTGTTGTTTGTTTTAATATTTACCTAAGGTCACAGTCACATCTTATAACTTATTGTATCTGAATTATTTAGAGTGATTATAAACTGATCTCAGGGCTTAATGTTAATGAATGCTTCGGGGAAATGAACAGAATGATAAATTCAGGCCAATGCAGACACCTCCCCACTTTTATGGGAAGAAAGGCCCCACACTTGTGCTCTACGCCCGGGAGGAGGCCTGACCCATCGAATCGCTTCCCATCCTCGTGTCATTACAGATTTCTGCCTGGCTCCTCACACAATAACAAAAGAGATGGCTGAAACGCTGCCTTCTGGGCGTTTATAAACCATGGTCGCTGCCTATTTTCAGGCGGAAACGCTCCAGGAGCTGAGAGGGCTGTGCTGCTCTGTGAGGCTCCCATCCTCTTAGTCACCAGCCGGCCGTCTCCACTGGGGACCACACGCTGTGCAAATCCGCCATCCATCCATTACCGTCTACACGCTGTGCAAATCCACCATCCATCCATTATGGCCCATTATCAGATGAAAGGCTTCCAGTCCCCTGGTGAGAAGCCAGAGAGCACTAATGTCCACATGGGGACAAAATTATTGACCATGAACTGAGGAAATGTATTTTTTTTTTTTGCCTCTTCCCACTTTGACCGGAATTGCTAACTTGATCAACATGAAATTAAAATGAAACACTTGGGGAAGAATCTCTTGAAGTGCATTTTTTTATCGCTGGGCTGAGACTATATTATGCACTCAAAATGCCAGGTTATTTCAACTTAGCCAAATTAATGAATCTAACTCAGTCTTTGGCTATATTATTCATCTGTTTTAGGATATTATGAGAGAAAGTATGTGTGACTTTTTCACCAAGTTACACATTAGAAAATCAAGACAAGATGTCCAAGTTCACAGTCATCTCATCATGATGGAACAGAGGGATAATCACAGGAAAATGTACTTGCTTCCCCAGAACACTGAATTTCTATGTAATCAGGTAAAATTAGGCCATCTCGGTTGTCACCTTCCTGCACAGGATGTGGAAATAGCTGTCATTTATAAAGAAGGGGCCATGCGGAGGGGCAGAAGCCACTGGAGAGCAGCTGTGGCTGGTGCTCACTTCTGGACTCCTGGCAGGGTCTGAGCTGGGTGCTAAGTGCAGCAGTGGAAAATGGCCTGGACTCCTCGCCGGGGGCTCCGACCTCTTCCCCAGCTTGGCTATCATCCTGAGTCAACACCGCTGGGCCTCAGTTGCAGGTCCTGTTGGAATTTGGAATTGGGGACTGGAAAGGACTCAGGTGTTTATACTGTTGCACTGGTTTATAAGAAGTGTTGACAGCTAGAAGGAGGATCTAAGTTCAGGGACACCACACAGCTGTGTGGAGTCTCACCTCCTGGTGCCCTGAGCAGGGTTTCCCACTCCAGAGACTGTGGTAGTGCCATGCCTGCCAGGGATATGGCTGCTCTATCGTCTGGGTGCTCAGTCCCACCCTTGGAGCCTCTCCATGTGATGTTTCAAACCAGCCCAGCAGTGGTCCTGGGTCCTGAAGAGTCTTTGTCAATAATAGGCAACCTGTTTGGGATATTGGGCTGCCCAGACCAGGTAGTTTCTTTCCAGAGGCAACGTGGCTTCGTCCTCACTGAGCGTGGGAAGTCCAGCCCTGCCATTCTTTAACTCGGCGACCTTGGGGATGTTGCTGGCTGCTCTGAGCCTTGGGTCTCCATTGGTTTCTTCAGTGAGAATCAACACAGATAGCTGTATTCAAGGCATTTGGTAACCAGGAAAGGTGTAAATAAATATCTGTTATTATTATGACTCCAGAGGCAATTATTTCTGCTGCAAAGATGGAGATGTTTATTAACTTGGATCACAACTGGCTTTCTGAGATTTTATAATCATTGTAACTATATCACTTTTAAAAATATAGCATTCCTCACTCAGCTTATTGCTTGATGGGTCCCATTTAATGTCATTTTATATTTACAAAATTCTATTACCTATGTGCTCTCATGTAATCCCCATGGCAACACTATGAAGACGTGCCACCACTTCTATTTGCAGAGGAACATGATGCCCATGAGGTTTAAGGTTGTATCCAAGGTCTCACAGCAGCAGAGCTAGGGACAAATGCAGGACTCCCAAATTCCAGGCCAGTGACCTCTATGGCAAACCCCCAGACCTTAACTTCCTCAGACCAGAAGATTCCCGTGGGCATTTGCTGCTTTACCTTGAGTGATCTTTGGCAAGTCACTGCAAGCTGAGGACTAGGCAAGCTGGGGTTCAAGGGATGCAAAAGTTCTCTCCAGATCTAAACTTCTGAACTTCTCTGTTGTCGTGTTTGTAGATTTTGCTTTTGCCAGTGCTTTATAGGGCCGTGCCTTCCTGCTGTGCCAGAAATAAAAAGAAGGACAAGAGCTGAGTCTTGGACACATTCTGTTGCACGCCTTTTCACCCAGGGTAGGCTACACACAATATGCCTCTTTTTTATTATTAATTTTAAAGGCAAGAGGCTTATTACTTATTAGCCATTCTGAGACAGTTTATTTTGAGCCATTATTGCCTATTTTACAAACACTCATTAGCGATATGTACATATATTGAAGTGTGTGACCCTGCAAATAACAGTTTATTATCTTCAAATGCTCACACTGCCTGTAGAAAAAAGTGACATTAATAGCTTACATTTTCCTTCCCTGTGGCTACTGCTAAACCAGCAATCTGTGTTAACCATTTGCTGACATTCTCACAGGGAGGAAGAAAAAGGACCTCTTACGCTTCTTGTGAGTAAGAAAAATGGCAGAAAGTTGAAGGAAAGGTAAACAGTTAAGGTTTTAGGGCTTTTTTCATTTTCAGATGAGCATGTTAGAAATAAATTTTTGGTGCCAAAAAAGAAATAGCACTCAAACATAAATTTAATTTTCTCAGCAAGGCAATTTTACTTCTATGGAAAGGTGTGACTCGCAGATGGAGCAATGGCAAGAGCACACCTGAACAAGGGAGGGGAAGGTGTTCTTATCCCTGATGCAGGCAGCCCCTACTGCTGTGTCATTCCCCTATTGGCTAGGGTTGGACCACACTGTCTAAGCTAATTCCGATTGGCTATTTTAAAGAGAGCGGGGGTACGAGTCAGAGTAGTGGGGTGAGTAATTTGGCGGGAAGGACAGTTACAGAACAGGTGACTCAGGATGACTCAGGTCAGAGCAGGAAACCAGGGGTGACTCAGGATGAAGCAGGTGACCAGGGGTGACTAAGGTCAGAGCAGATGATAGAGGCTAGGAGGGGGTTGTTTACTGAAACTAGGGGCAAGGAGACAAAGAGAATGAGGAAGTTAAATTTTAAAATGAAGAACAAAGAACAGGGAAGCTGAACACACTAATGCATTGGTTCTTTGGAGAGGATCTCAGAACTCATTGTACTTCACAATTTACAGGCTAAAACCTTTGAAGAGGAATTTATTATATCCTACATGCAGAACCCTCGTGAAAATTCTTGCTGGGCACAAGAGTGGGAGTAACCACACTTTGGAGTGCTGGGTCTGATTTTACACAAACTTATCTTATTGCCCAAACTCGGCTTTGACATGGGATGTCCAGACATGTGTTAGAAATGCAAAATGCCTGTTCCTCGATGGCACTAGAACATAAATTTAATTTTCTCAGCAAGGCAATTTTTACTTTCTGCAGAAAGGGTGCTCCTCACAGATGGAACAATGACGAGAGCACACCTGGACAGGGGAGGGGAAGGAGTTCTTATTCCTGACACAGGTAGCCCCTACTACTGTGTCGTTTCCCTATTGGCTAGGGTTGGACTGCACAGTCTAAGCTAATTCCAATTGGCTGTTTTAAAAAGAGCAGGAGTACGAGCCAGAGTAGCGGGGTGAGTAGTCTGGCAGGAAGGATGGTTAGGAGCAGGTAACTAAAGGTGATTTAGGTCAGAGCAGGTGACCAGGGGTGACTCAGGTCAAAGCAGGTGACCAGGATGAGTCAGAATGGGGCAGGTGACCAGGAGAACAGATGTGAACTACTGATTAAAACTGGTGGAAAATGTTGTTTACTGAAACTAGAAGCAAGAGGGTGAGGAGAACCAGGAAGATAAACTTTAAAGTGGAGAATCAAAGAATAAGAGAGCTGAACATACTGGCATACTGATTTTTTGAAAAGAAACTTAGGGTTCACTGTATTTAACACATGGACATGAAAAACCATCTGCTGAGAAGTGCAAACCCAGAGTCTACTAAACACCAGCAATTGCCCTGCCCAGGTCGTTCTGAGCTCTCTGCGGCTGAGTAATGCCAGTCAAGGAAATGAGAGGCTATCCAGCCACCAGACCTTCTAGAAAGATTATGGAGTGACTTACCAATCTTGAAGTGGGTCAGGGGTTTTGGGGAAAGGTCACATGTAAAGCCTGTAGCATTGAAGAGGCTGGGCTTAGAATCTCACAGCTCAGGCAACTAGACTTGGAATCTCAGAGAGATGTTGTAGAAAGTAGAAAAGTTCCTCTTCAAAGTTCATCTTGGTTTAAAAATAAAATGACAGACACTAGGAATAATAGCTCCTTATTCTAAAGCCTCCTATCAACTGTTAGTTCTTACACTTTAGCCCAGTTAGTCACTTTGGCTTACTTAGGCATGTCTGGACAGGCCCAGGCAAGTCTTAGCTCATAGCTTATGCCCATTCCTTATTTGGAAATGTTATTGCTTCCTTAAACCTTTCATAAGCACTTCCTCTCCTTCTTTGTTCTCCTTTGCACTTACCTATTTAGGAAAGTTTTAGGTTATTAGCAAATCAGGTATCAGTTTAAGACTGTGAGGTCCAGCTCCAGCCAATGGATGCAGGACATAGCATTAAGGACGACCCAAATGCATAAGGGATAAATATGTCTGTTTTACTTTGTTCAGGTGTGCTCTCACCATTGTTCCACCTGTGATGGGCACCCTTTCTGCAGAAAGTAAAAATCGCCTTGCTGAGATGATTAAATTTATGCTCAAGTGCTATTTCTTTGTGGCACTGAGGAACAAGCATTTTGCATTTCTAACAGATGTAGGTACAGTAGATAAAGTAATAGGCAAAAAGAGATTTTCCTGGGCTCCTGTCCTGGTTCAACTCAGCCAGTGAGTGGACTTGGTCACTTTATCTCTTTGAGCCATGGTTAGTGCATTCAGTAAGTGGGGTTGGCACAGCCAGCTTGTCCAGCCCCTCCATTCTACAGATCAGGAGACTGTAGCTGACTTGCTCAAATTTACTTAGTGGAATAGTCAGAACAAGGGCTACAACCCACGTTTTCTCACATGCAGGCCAGGACACCTCCTAGGACCTGATATTGTTTAATTTCAGTGATTCTCCATTAGATTTTTTATACCCCTTTGGAGGCTTTTCTGTTGCTTCAGAGAGTCTACTTTTAATGCATTTTGTATTTAACTAAAGAGGCATTACTGGGGACAACCACAATAAGAGTTAATACAAGAGGAGTGGTTTGGGAGCTGTGAAAGAAAAATATCTTGGGCCCCCAAAATCACTAAGGAAAACTCAAGCTGGAAACTGCTGAGGGCAAACCTGCCTCCCATTCTAGTCAAAGTCACTCCTCTGCTCATTGAATTGCATATCTGATTTGCCTCCTTTGGAGAAGCTAATCAGAAACTCAAAAGAATGTAACCATTTGTGTATCACTTATCTGTGACCTGGAAGCTCTCTCCCTTTGAGTCTTCCTGCCTTTGCTTCAAGTTGTCCCACTTTTCCAGACCAAACCAATGTACTTCTTACATATATTGATTGATGTCTCATGTCTCCCTAAATGTATAAAACCAAGCTGTGCCTTGACCACCTTGAGGACGTGTTGTCAGGACGTCCTGAGTCTGTGTCACAGGCGCACGTCCTCAACCCTGGAAAAATAAACTTTCTAAATTAACGGAGACCTGTCTCAGATTTTCTGGGTTCACAGAGGCCTTGACATGAATCATGACCATTACTCTTTGTTGGGGGCTGAATTGTGCCCTCCAAATTCGTATCTCAAAGTCCTGACCCCAGTACTTCAGAAGGTAATCTTGTTTAGAAACAGGGTCATTGCCGATGGAATTAGTTAAGATGAGGTCATAGTTGAGTAGGGTAGGGGTCTAATTGGATATGACTGGTGTCCTTATAAAAAGGGAAATTTGGACACA
The DNA here is from genome assembly GCF_009828535.3 of Hylobates moloch. NCBI lineage: Eukaryota > Metazoa > Chordata > Mammalia > Primates > Hylobatidae > Hylobates > Hylobates moloch. The sequence goes on from NW_026652280.1 coordinate 90,460,731, forward strand.
GAACACACACACAGGAAGAAGACCATGTGAAGATGAAGGCAGAGACTCAGAGGTTGGGATAATGCTTCCACAAGCCACAGGACATCAGAGATTGCCAGCAAACCGCCAGATGCTGGGAGAAAAGCAGAACGGATTCTCCCTCACAGCCCTCAGAAGGAAGTGTTGACTTAAATAAGCAGGAGGCTGTTGGCCTGAGGCTTTCTCCATACTTAGGGTTCCTAGGCAGACAGACACAGCCTAACTTGAGTATATTATTTTTGTTAAAAAAAAAAAAAAAAAAAGAGCCACATTTCAGCCAGTCAAAAGCAGCCAATGGATCACACCATGCCCAAATAAGGCAAATGCCTAGCTGCAGCCAATCAGGTGATTTCTCTACTTTACTTCCTTTGGCCTATAAAAGCTCTCTGTTCACACTACTGGGTGGGACTGTCTGACCTTATTCTGATGGCTGCCCTATTCATGAGTCATTCCTTTTTTTTTTTTTTTTTTTTTTCAGACAGAGTCTCCCTCTGTTGCCCAGGCTGGAGTGCAGTGGCATGATCTTGGCTCACTGCAAGCTCCGCCTCCTGGGTTCACACCATTCGCCTGCCTCAGCCTCCCGAGTAGCTGGGATTACAGGTGTCCGCCACCACGCCCAGCTAATTTTTTTGTAATTTTAGTAGAGATGGGGTTTCACTGTATTAGCCAGGATGGTCTCAATCTCCTGACCTCGTGATCCGCCCACCTTGGCCTCCCAAAGTGCTGGGATTACAGGCGTGAGCCACCATGCCCGGCCTCATGAGTCATTCTTTGCACAAGTAAACTGCTAAATTTAATGCAATTGAAGTTTATCTTTTAACAGAAGAAACCCTACCAAACTTATATTTTGACTTCCAGCCTCCAAAACTGTGAGTCCGTAAATGTCTGTTGTTTAAGCCTTCGCACTCTGGTACTTTGTAACAGTGGCCCTGGCAAACTAATGCACTCCCGTTATTCCATGCTCTTCTCAGGGGAGCCCCTCACTGGTTGTTTACTGTATTGTTTTCTTCAGCTATTTTCTCACCCAAATATTTAATGCTCTCTAATTTTTTTTATACTGAAAAGAGCTTGCTAACATGCCAACAAAAAGAAAAAAAGAAAAAAGAAAGAAAAAGTCAACAGCCCATTTAATTTTCAGACTTTTAGTTTTATTTTAGCGGGATTTTTTTTTAGATGCTGAAAACACAAAAACTCTTTCTGAAGCAATGCGTTGGACAATTTTTCTCAGGGGCTTTATTGGCATTCTACTATTGAGGTGAATAACCTAGGGTTATTTACTCCCCAATCCAGTCCTGAAGTTGTTATTGCCTCGAGATTTGTGTCAAACTCTGCCTCACAGGGAACATGCTCTTTTTCTTCTGCCTAAATATTCCCTACTTCCTAAGCACATCAGAAGGGCTGCCGTAGCACCAGGCTGGCTGGTTCTGTGTAGCAGCTACTGAGGGGTCCTGCTTAATGTCGTGAGTCTTTCTGAGGTCCACTCTCCTCACTGTGCCTTTAGTTGGTGCTGACCACTCAGGAACCATGTCACGGAGAGCCTGGCTGCCCCTCAGGCCCCCACAGAGGCAGTGCAAGCATGTGACGTCACATACTTAAGGGTTATCTGTGGCTTTGTAGGGCCTGAAGCATAATGTTGTCTACTCACCCAGAACTCTTCCAGTTGTGTCTTGCTAACAAACATCTTCAGAGAAGGATAGTAAGGCTGGATGTCAAGAGACGTGTATCTTTCCAGGGAACGGGGTCCCCATGTTCCTAGCACAGTGCTGCTCATGCTTAGTAAGGGTGGAATTAGAACCGAGGGAGCTCGTACCCCTGAGAACGTCATGATCACATCTGTCTCTCAAAGCCAGTAAGTCCTCAGAACACTTGCTGAATTACAGTTGTTGAACTCCATGCAGACCACTTCAATCAATTGCCAAAGCTCTTTCAGACAGGTCAAATACGATTCAGTTACAGCCTTCCTCTAGATTAACTTTATACTTAACTATACAAAGTTGCCATGTTTGTGGGTCCAAAACAGCCCAATATTGACAATTTTATAAGTTCAACCTAATCGCTTTTTTTTGAGTTTCTATTTTAAATTAATTAAGCCAGCAAAAAGTGGTAAAAACAGTACAGAGAGTCCATGTACCCATCACCCATCTTCCCCCAATGGTGGCATCTGATATAATATGGTATAGTAATAAAAAAACAGGCCTTGCTTGATGTTACTAACCTAACAGCTTTTGGGAGCTACCTCCTAGTTACTAGACACCTCCTAGTTACTAGCTACCTCCTAGTTACTAGACACATTTAACAATCTTTTAAGGTGTGTTTATTTAACAGATGAGAGATCATTCATTTTATTTTTAAGTTTTTGCAAACATTATATTCTCTAGATAAAAAATTCAATTGATATAATTGTGTATAAATAAAAGAAGAAAGTTTCCTTACTCTTCTCTCTCATGCTGTGGAAGTAGCTGTTGTTGAAAATTTGATGTAAGTATCTCTTTACCTTCTCCCGTGGATACATATATAGAGAGTTACACGTCATTTCTTTTACAAAACAATCATGTTTTATAACCTTTTTCTCACTAGTATGTTTTGAACATTTTAAATGTTGCTGTTTTCATTAATTACCACAGTTTTCATTAATTAATATTTGATTTTTATTTGTTTTACTGAGTGAAAGATTCAGGGTTTTTTTGTTTGTTTGTTTGTTTGTTTGTTTGTTTGTTTTTGTCAGAGCCTTGCTCTGTTGCCCAGGCTGGAGTGCAATGGTGCTTGGCTCACTGCAATCTCTGCCTCCCAGGTTCAAGTGATTCTCCTGCCTCAGCCTCTCAAGTAGCTGGGAATACAGGCGCCTGCCACCTTGCCCGGCTAATTTTTGTATTTTTGTAGAGATGGGGTTTCACCATGTTGGCCAGGCTGGTCTCAAACTCCTGACCTCAAGTGATCCTCCCACCATGGCCTCCTGAAATGTTGGGAATACAGGCGTGAGCCACCATGCCTGGCCCAAATATTAAGTTCTGAGAGTGATTTTCTCTGCCCTAGGAGGTGACACTTCCAGCTTGAACTCTCTCCTTGAATCCAGCCTCCATGCTGCAGATGGGAGTGTCTTCCCAGTGAGATACTCTGACTCTTTGTCATTCCATTTTCCCAAAATGATTCCAGTATTCTCTACCAGGATCTGAATTTCTCATGTGGCCTCTGTAGCTTCTGGGTGGGCCCACCCGCCCCACTCACCCTCTCCATCCCCCACCCCACTCACCCTCTCCATCCTGGTCAGCCAGGTTTGCTGACTGATCTGTGATCTCCTTCAAAACCCACCATGTTTACTACCTAGGAGTTCTTCTTTGTCAGATCCTTGTCTCTTCCAATATTGTTTAATTTGGGGCATGGTTATTACATCTCTATTGGCTTCTCTTTTCTCACATGTAAAAGGATCGCCTCTAGCGCTACAGGGTCTAGCATAGGAGGGGGTCAACTTTTTCTGTGAAGGTCCAGAGAAGTCGTCAGGCATGGTGGCTCATGCCTGTAATTCCAGATATTTCGGAGGCTCAGGTGGAAGGTAGATGGCTTGAAGCCAGGAGTCCAAGACCAGCCTGGGCAACATAGTGAGACCCCTATCTCTATCTAAAAAAAAAAATTCTAGAGAAGTAAATACTTTAGACTTTGCCGGCCATATAGTTTTTGATGCGGTCACTTAGCTCTACCATTGTTGCACAAGAGTAGCCATAGATAATATGTAAATAAATAGACAGGGCTGTGTTCCAATAAAGCTTTATTTATGGACACTGAAATTTGAATTTCATATTGTTTTCACAAGCTACAAATTATTATTTTTTTCTCAACTTTTAAAAAATGCAAAAAACATTCTTGACTCACAAGCGGTCCCAAAATAAAGGTGGTGGGGAGCACTTAGCCACTAGGCTGTGCTTTACCAACCCCTGGTCTGGTAGAAAGAGCCTGGATTTTGGGGTCAGATAAAAGAAGATTTGAATTGCTTTTGTCACTTGCTACCTTGTGTGACCTTGGGTGGGTTATATACCACTCTTAAACTTCCGATCTTGAAGAGCTGCTATTAGAAGTAACTTGGGTAAAGTGTCTGACATGCAGAGGGCAGTCAATAAACATGAGTTCCTTTTCTTTTTGCCTGAGGATATTTCCAGAAGCAGAATTCAGTAACCCAGAGCACAGAGTCCCTTTATGTAGTGAAGTCTTTGAGGGTGAAAAAAAGACTGAGAGGTGTAGTATATAAATATACTGGTTTCAGTAAACTTAACATATACTTTGCCCTGATTGCAAATGTCCACTTCACAGCACTTTATGATTTTTTTTTTTTTGAGACAAAATCTGTTGCCCAGGCTGAAGTGCAGTGGTGTGATCTCTGCTCACTGCAACTTCCACCTTCCAAGTTCAAGTGATTCTCCTGCCTCAGCCTCCTGAGTAGCTGGGACTATAGGCACATGCCACCATGCCAGCTAATTTTTGTATTTTTAGTAGAGATGGAGTTTCACCACGTTAGTCAGGCTGGTCTTGAACTCCTGACCTCAGGTGATCCACCTGCCTTGGCCTCCCAAAGTGCTGGGATTACAGGCATGAGCTATGGTATATTTTTTGAATCAGGAAGTTTCCATCAAATTTTTAAAAATTATATGTATTATATATCCTGTGAAAGAAACACTTCAGTAACTCAAAACTCCTATTTTCTCCAAGTGTCCTGCCACGAAAGTATGGGGGTTACAGCCCCTAGATGAAGCATCTTTTCAGTCCCCTTCTGCACTTACCCACTTTCCTGTCCAGACAGGCCCCATTCTGGTACATTTCAACCCATTGTAGAATTTAAAGTGATTTTCATGTTGTCATAGGGCATTCTGCATTGCTGTAACAAAACATCTGAGACCGGGTACTCCATAAAGAACAGAAATTTGCTGGGTGCAGTGGTTCACATCTGTAGTCTCAGCCACTTGGAAGGCTGAGGCAGGAGGATCACTTGAGTCCAGGAGGGAGGATTGATGTAATGTGCTATACCGATTGGGTATCACACTAAGTTCAGCATCAAATGGGGACCTCCCGGGAGTGGGGGGTCCATCAGGTGCCTAAGGTGGGGTGAACTGGCCCAGGTCAGAAGTGAAGCAGGTCAAACCTTCCATACTGATCAGTAGTGGGACTGTGCCTGTGAATAGCCACTGCACTCCAATCTAGGCAACATAGCAAGATCCTTTCTCTATTTAAAAACATAAATAAATGTATTTCTCACCGTTCTGGAGGCTAGGAAGATCAAGATGCAGCCTCTGGTGGGGGCTGCTCTCTTCTTCCAAGATGGCACCTGCACTGTGTCCTCCAAAGCATAGAAATGCTGTGTCCTCACATGGCAGAAGAGCCAAAGAGAATGAACCCACTGCCAAAAGCCCATTTTATAAGTGCATTAATTCACTCATGAGGGTAGAGACCTTGGGACCTGAGCACCTCCCAAAGTCCCCACCTCCCAACATGGTTGCATTGGAGATTACGTTTTCAATGCACAAATTTTGCAGAGACATTCACACCATGGCACATGTATTATTTTATTTGACATTCAGGACTGGTTTTATTAGCATATTTGTATATGATGAAACAGACTCAGAGAGGTGAAAACACTTACCAACATCTCACTGGAAGAGAGACTCAAAGGCAGGTTCTGGACTCCTGGTCTAGTGCCCTGTTCAGAGTGCAGCCTGCTTCCAACCCAAGTTCTAAGCCTTACATTTGGTCCATTTTGTTTCTTCATTATCTGGTTTTTAAAGATGTGGTCTGTGTCTCTTTTGTGTTATGTGAGAGATCCTAAACAGCTTTACATAATGCAGTTTTTAATTAGTATTCAATAAATACAGATGCGTCTCTACTCAAAATGAGTTTATGTCTGGATAAGCCCACCATCAGCTGAAAATATCTAAGTCAAAAGTCATGATATTTTCAACTTCTGATGGATTTAGCTGAAGTATCTTCATAAGCCAAATATTGTACTGCATGCGTATTGCTTTCACACCATTATAAAGTCAAAAAATAATAAGTGGAACCATTGTAAGTCAGGAACCTGCTGTATTCCTTTATCTATTCACACATCAGCCACAGCCCTTCAGCCACTGCCCTTCAGTTAGGTGGTCGTAAGCATTTGCTGAGCACTTCTGTGAACTCAGGGAAGATACACAAATGCTTTAGGGGATACCCAGGAGTCAGGCTGTGTCTGCCAGGGGTTTTCTAAAGTGGTCATGGTTTTAAGAGCAACATCCTCAGTCCTTAAACTGACTTAGATCTAGGTCTCATAGCTGGGTCTCATCAGATGGCAAGTTACATAACCCAGAGGTATTCAACAGCCAGGCTGTGGACTCCTGACTTTTGTTTGTTAGTGTGGATTGAATCATGAATTATTTCTTGGCTATAACAATCCTCTAAAGATGGGCCAGGTTATCATTTTCTTCATGATGCTTTCAGTCAGCGCCCTCATGGAATAGATTCCTTTTTCTCTTCTGACACACGCACATTCTCTTTTGATTGTCAAATTATTAATGTTGTTTATCTCTCCTTGTTTTACTTCCGAGGAAACCAGAATATGGTATTCTGAAAAACAGAGATGCAACTCTCCCTCACTGGCATCTCACTGGGCCCGAGCTGTTTTTCACTGCAAATACCTGCTGCTAAAATTATACCAGCACTCTTCCTCTAGGCCCAGGGACTGTCACAGATGAGGCAGGCATGTGAGATTATAAGGGCCAATTTGCGGAGATAAAATTCGTTCAGATCCTCCAAATCAAGGATGGGCACAGAGATGCCTGAATCAGTGGCAAAAAAAGGGACTTTGCCTCCTGGGTTATTATGTGGCCTGTTTTCATCCATCTCAACCATAAAGAATTTACTGTTTTCCATAGAATTCAAAGAAAATTACTGAGAAGATATAAAGATACCTCATGACAAAGCCTCTTGGGTATAATACTTCTAGTTATGAGATTTATGCAGTTAGATATATCTGCATAAATTTATATATATACATATATATGTATTTGTGTGTGTGTGTGTGTGTGTGTGTGTACATATTTATACATATAAAAAAAGTTTGGTGGAATTTTAAGGGTTGATGTGTGCCTATCCACCTTCATTCCCTTCTGGCCTAGAATGTTTAAATTGGCTGTGAGTCTTTTGGCTCTAAGCCCCTTGGCCATAGGAGTCCGACTGAGGGTCACAATGGACCCAGGACAGGCAGCCAAAACACCCCAGCAACGCTATGGGACAAAATAAAAGTTTGGTGGCCATTGATGTTGCCTCTGGCAAGTCTTGGCCAGAGGGGGAGAATATAAACCAAAAATAAAATTCCAAGTTCCCCAACCAACTAAATGGAAAGGCATTCATTCTAAAGTAAACTTGAAACATTAGTTCAGGCCATGATGAGAATGGGTGGTCAGACATGCCTCATACCTTCCTCCCTTTGGACTTCAGGCACAGCTGACCAGCATTCACATTAAAACAGAGAACTTAAGGCTGACAAAACAGACCCTTCGTAGCCATAAGATACCAATGTAATGTCAGATAGCAGGCCCTGATAGAAATCAAAGTATTTTACCCCTTATCTTAACCCAGGCATCCCTTGCTATTGATTCCAGGTCTTTTAGATAATAACTCTTTTAACCAGTTGCCAATCAGAAAATCTTTGAATCCACCTATGATCTGGAAGCACCCTGTTGGAGTTGTCTCGCCTTTCCAGATTAAACCAATGTACATCTTACATGTATTGATTGATGTCTTATGTCTCTCTAAAATGCATAAAATCAAGCTGCACCCCAAACACCTGAGCACATGTTCTCAGGATCCCCCGGGACTGTCACAGGCCACTGGTTATGCATAATTGTTCAGAATAAATCTCTTCAAATATTTTAGAGTTTGACTCTTTTTCTAAATAATTGGTAGATCAGCGCAATGGCTAAATAATGAGGGGGAACTCTAGGAAGCTTTTGAAAAGGCTCAAGAGGAAGAGAGAAGTCTTCTTTGGAAACAATACAGTAGAGGAAAAGGGCAGGCTAGTATTTTGCAAGACAAAATCAAAAGTTTGCAGGACAAAAAGTCTCTTCTCTCAGTGTGCACCCCCCACCCTGCTCTAAAAAAATTCATGTTTTCCAAGACTGACCAAAAAAGAAGCTCATAAACTGGCATCTTTTAAACCACTCTATCTTGCCATCCTTACGCACAAAAATGCAGAGACATAGTCTTCATCTATACAAAAGTTCTGGAAGAAAAAGCAGGAAAAAGCCCAAACAATTCAACTGATATAAATTCCCTCCCATTTAAAAAAAGCAAAACCCCAGCTGCACCTTATAAATCCTTTATCATTCTAAGATAAACTGAAATGGCTTACAATTCTTCCTTATATTATATGAAGTGTTTTGAGCCTATGTTCATGACAATATTGGTCTGTAGTTTTTTGTTCTTAGAATGTCTTTGTCCAGTTTGCATATTAGATTATTAGATTAATGCTGGCCTCCTAAAATGAATTGGTGTGTTCCTTACTCCTATTTTCTAAAAGAGTTTTGCAGGGTTGGGATGATTTATTTTTTGTCTATCTTACAGATTTGCCAGTGAAGCAATTTGGAACTAGAGACTTATTTGAGAGAAAGTGTTAAATTATGAGCTCATTGTTTTCATATTGAGAACTATTGATGTTTTCATTGTGTCTTTCAAAGAATTTGACCATTTCATCCAAATTGTCAAGCTTATTGGCATACAGTTTATTTTTATATTCCACCTTTACCATTTAAGTATCTAGGACCAGTAGTGGTGCCCCCTCTTTTGTTACCAATATATAGGTGATTTGCAGTTTCTCTTTTTTCTTTTCTTTTCTTTTATTTTTTTTCTTTTCTTGAGACAGGGTCTTGCTCTTTTTTTTTCTTTTTGAGGCAGAGTCTCTCTCTGTCGCCCAGTCTAGAGTGCAGTGGCACGATCTCGGCTCACTGCCAGCTCCACCTCGCAGCTTCACACCATTCTCCTGCCTCAGCCTCCCGAGTACCTGGGACTACAAGCGCCCACCACCAAACCCGGCTAATTTTTTATATTTTTAGTAGAGACGGGGTTTCACCATGTTAGCCAGGATGGTCTCGATCTCCTGACCTCGTGATCCACCCGCCTCGGCCTCCCAAAGTGCTGGGATTACAGGCGTGAGCCACTGTGCCTGGCCAAGACAGGGTTTTGCTCTGTCACCCAGGCTGGAGTGCAGTGGCCTGATCTTAGCTCACTGCGGCCTCAACCTCCCAGGCTCAAGCCATTCTCCCACCTCAGCCTCCCTCTCTTGAGTAGCTGGCACCACAGGCATGCACCACCATACCTAGACTTTTTTTTTTTTTTGTAGATTTGGGATTGTGCTATGTCACCCAGGCTAGTCTCAAACTCCTGAGCTCAAGCACTTTTTGTTTTCTTAATGAGTCCAGCCGAGGTTATTCCATTTTATTAATCATCTTAAATAAAACAACTTTGATGTCATTGCTTTTCTCTACACCTTGTCCATTTGCTGTTGTCTTGATTGCCAGTCTTACCTGTATTGTTTTCAACCTTCTCCTGATCTGGCATTTAACCTGCTGAGCCCCTTTGCCTCTTCTGGCCTGTGTTGCAGTCTGGAAGCCACCTCCAGAGAGAAAGTCAGGGTGAGCATAGGGCTTGCCCATCAGCTTCCATTTTCTTGGGACCACAGTCCTGCTCGGCCTTTTGTCTAAATTCACAAACCGTGTTTGGTTTTTTAGATTTTTATAATGGGAGGGTGATTCCAGCCCCTATTGCCCCTTTAAAACCAGAAGTAGAAGTTGTCGTCCTCTTTCTGGAAGCTCCAATCCTGTCACATGCCACAGTGCTCCTGGTCCCCATGAATGTTATGATGGTCAAGTCCAACAGGCAAATGGTCCCCCAAGGCACCAACTTCAACATAACCCATCACAAGTGCTTGTTTGATTGATGATGAGCCACAGCGTCGCATGGATCACCAGTGTCACTGACCAGAAACTCATCACGACAGTCAAGGCCAAGGACATGACCAAACCAAGCCCAAATTACCATGTTTCCCCTAGGACCTTTCTGGGACCAATTTCAGTACCAGCAGGGACACAGTCAGTAGGCAGAAGCTACCTATAATTTCGAAGGGATGAACTTAAAGAATTGTTCACTAGAGATTGAAAAACCAAACACGTACAAAGGGAACACTAAGGTATTAGAGAAGAAACAACTGCAAAAAGACTCACCACCCAGGGCATGGGTAACAAAGGAAGGAAGTTAAAACTATTGAAATTTAGGACCAGTGGGGACGACTAGAGTGTAATTCAGGCCCCTGAGGGGGCTCCCAGCCAGTTAGTGGCCGGTGTCTCCAACAGGAAACAATGGGTCTGGTTTTTCAAGTGCTGGGAAAACTGCAAAAGTCCACTGCTGCTACCAGGTGGAGAAAGTTGCTGCAGGCCAGGCACAGTGGCTCACAGCTATAATCCCAGTACCTTTGGAGGCCAAGGCAGGAGGATTACTTGAGATCAGGTACTGGAGACAAGCCTAGGCAGTGTATCGAGCCCCTATCTCTACAATGTTAAAAATTTAAAAATTAGCCAGACAAGCCGCTGGTAGCCTGGCACTTGGTGCATGCCTGAAGTCCCAGCTACTCAGGAAGCTGAGGAAAAAATGCTTCAGCTTATGAGTTGGAGGCTGCAGTGAGCTGTGATCATGCCACTGCACCTCAGCCTGGCCAACAGAGTGGCATTCTGTCTCAAAAAGAGAGAGAGAGAGAGTTGCTGAGGCAACTCTGACAGGGAGTGAAAGTGAAGCTCGAAAACGTAAAGGAAGATGGACTAATTGGAAGGAGTCAGACAATTGGAGGGGTAGGGGAACTGGAAGGAGTGGGACAATAGGAGGGGTGGGACAATTGGAAGAGTGGGACAATTGGAAGGGTGGGACAACTAGAATGATAGGACAATTAAAAAGGTAGGACAATTGGAAGGAGTGGGACAATTGGGAGGGTTAGACAATTGGAACAGTGTGACAATTGGGAGGGTGGGACAATTGAAAGAGTGGGACAATTAAAACGGTGGGGAAATTGGAAGGGTGAGACAATTGGAAGAATGAGGCAATTGGAAGGCAATACAATTGATAGGAGTGGGACAATTGGAAGGAGTGGGAGAACTGGAAGGAGTGGGACAATTGGAAGGTAAGACCATTGGAAAGGTGGGTCAATTGAAAGAAGGGGACAATTACAAGGGTAGGGCAATTTAAAAAGTGGGACCATTGGAAAGAGTGGGGCAATTGGAAGGAGGGGGACAATTGAAAGGTGGGACAATTGGAAAGGTGGTCAACTAAAGTGGGGATAATTAAAAGGATGAGGCAATTGGAAGGCTGGGACAATTGGAAAGAGTGGGAAAATTGGAAGGGTGAGACGATTAAAAGGGAGGGTCAATTGGAAAGAGTGGGAAAATTGGAAGGGTGGGACAATTGGAAGGCTAATGCAATTGGAAGGTGGGATACTTGGAGGCTGGGACAACTGGAAGGGTAGAACATTTGGAAGGAGTGAAACAATTGAAAGGGTGGGACAATTGGAAGGAGTGGGAAAATTGGAAAGAACGGAACAATTGCAAAGAGTGGGAGACTTGAAAGGGTGGGACAATTGGAAGTGTGGGACATTTGAAAGGGTGGGACAACTGGAAGTGTGGGACAATTGGAAGAGCAGAGCAATTGGAAGGAGAGAGACAATTGAAAGGGTGGGACAATTGGAAGGGTGAGGCAATTAGAAGGTAGAACTACAGGAATGAATGGAACAATTAGAAGGGTGGGGAAATTGGAAGAGTGAGACCATTGAAAGGGTGAGCCAATTGGAAGAGTAAGACAATTTGGAAGCTGGGACAATTGGAAGAGTGAGACAATTGGAAGGGTGAGACAATTAAAAGGGTGGGACAATTGGAAGGGTGGGACAATTAAAAGGGTGGGACAATTGGAAGGACTGGCAGAATTGGAAGGGTGGGACAATAGGAAGGAATGGAAAAACTGGAAGGGTGGGGCAATTGGAAGGAACAGGACAAGTAAAAGGGTGGGACAATCGGAAATGTGGGTCAATTGGAAGAGTGGGACAATTGGAAAGAGTGGAACAATTAAAAGGGTGGAACACTTGGAAGGAGTGGGAGAATTAGAAGGGTGGGACAATAGGAAGGAATGGAAAAATTGGAAGGGTGGGGCAATTGGAAAGAACAGGACAAGTAAAAGGGTGGGACAATTGGAAGGAGTGGGAGAACTGGAAGAGTGGGACAATTGGAAAGAGTGGGACAATTAAAGGGTGGAACACTTGAAAGGAGTGGCACAATCTGAAGGACTGGCACAATTGGAAGGGTAGAAAAATTGGAAGGGTGGGACAACTGGAACAGTGAGAATATTAGAAGGTTGAGACAATTGGAAGAATGAGACAATTGGAAGAATGAAACAACTGGAAGGAAAAAAAACAATTGAAACAGTGGGGCATTTGGGCACAGTGGGAGAACTGGAAGGGTGGGACAATTGGAAAGAGTGGAACTATTGGAAGGGTGGGGCAGTTGGAAGGAACAGGACAATAAAAAGGGTGGGACAATTGGAAACGTGGGTCAATTGGAAGAGTGAAACAATTGGAAGAGTGGGACAATCAAAAGGAGTGTGACAATTGGAATGGTGGGACAACTGGAAGGAGTGGGACAATTAGAAGGCGAGGGACAATTGGAAGGTTGTGGCATTTGGAAGGAGTGGGATAAATGGAAGAGTGGGACAATTGGAAGGAGTGAGACAATTGGAAGTAGTGGGACAATTGGAAGGGTGAGACAACTGGAAGTGTGGGACAATTAGAAGGAGTGGGAAAATTGGAAGGGTGGGACAATTGGAAGGAATGGAACAGTTGGAAGGAGTGGGACCATTGGAAGTGTGAGGCAATTGGAAGGAATGTGACAAATGGAAGAGTGGGACAATTGGCAGAATGAGACAATTGGAAGGAGTAGGACAATTGGAAGGGTGAGGCATTTGGATGGAGTGGGACAATTGGAAGGAGTGGGACAAATGGAAGAGTGGGACAATTGGAAGGTTTTGACAACTGGAATAGTTGGACATTTGGAAGGATGAGATATTGGAAGGAGTGGGACAATTAAAAGGGTGGGACAATTGGAAGGAGTGAGACAATTGAAAGGTTGAGGCATTTGGAAGGAGTGGGACACATGGAAGAGTGGGACAATTGGAAGGTTGTGACAATTGGAATAGTTGGACATTTGGAAGGGTGAGACACTGGAAGGGGTGGCACAATTAAAAAGGGTGGGACAATTGGAAGGAGTGGGACAACTGGAAGAGTGGGTCAATTGGAAGATTGGGACAATTAAAGGCTGGGGCAATTGGAAGGAGTGGGACAATTGGAAGGTTCGGGCATTTGGAAGAGTGAGACAATTTTAAACTGTAAGACAAGTGGAAGGCATGGAACTTATGAAAGGGTGGTATGGACAATTGAAAGGAGTGGCACTATTGGAACTGTGGTACAACTGCAGGGAGTGTGGCACTTAGAAGGGTGAGATATTTGGAACGTGTGGGGCGATTGGGAGCACTTCCCCCACATCCCTGGGCCATCCTTGAGTGACCACCCACTGGCAGGGCCTCCCAGAGCGGTGGCAGAGCCCAGGCATGGTTTGCAGAGCCCCAGGCACCTGGCAGCTTGGATCCTGGTTTAGGAAAGGAGGATTTGAAGCTGAGACACAACTCAGCAAGCGGCACCGCTACCTGTCAGACACCAGCCCGGGAAGGAAGTCAGACACCAGCGCGGCGCATACATCAGACACCAGTGTTGCACAGACGCCACACGACCTGCGTGCGGCCCCTCCGTTTTGGGATGGAGGATGCCAGTGCCCTGGGGGATGCCTGCTGATGTAGTGACAGGTCAAAGGCCACGTGTGGGAAATTTGCTGTCACTTGGTCTGCAAGAAGAGAGGTCAGGCAGACTGCACAGAGTGGGAAACGCTTCGGAGCAAATCCGTGCTGTTCCTGCACTTTTCTGTACCTCGGAGATTTTTCTAAAGACAAAGATGAGAAAAGAGTTGCTAGGACCTGGACTCTGGGAGGAACAGAGGCCAAAAAATGACCTTGTTTTCCTTCTCCTGCCACATCAATTGTGATCTCCCTTAAGGCAGGGCACTGGAAGGAAAGTCACGGTCTGAAACTGGACTTTTTTCCCCTCCGAGACGAGCAGAAATCATTGAATTCACAAGGTCTCCCAGAGCCTGACGCTGCTGTATGTGTTTGATTCTCCTTGGCCGGGGACCGCGCGACAGCTTCTTGACACCAGCCATCTACTGTGTGCCTGTGAACGAGGCAGGAGGGACGGCCTCACGCACATCCCCGCTCCTCCCCGCGGTCCCATGCTGCCTGGAGAGCTGGGGCTGGCAGCCTGTGCTCTGCGGAGAGAAAAACACATTTTTGCTGCAAGGACAAGTTCCGCCGGTAGCCCGGCTCTCAGCCGGCGCCTCCGAGGCACAGATGGAGAGAAATGGTCCCTAAAGGGCCCTACAGGGCTTGGTGTCTCTGAGCCAGGAGTGCCGGTGAAGTCACAGCTTGGCTGGGCTCCACCCAGAGATCTGGTTGTTTCCTCTGCCTGCCAGGCCTGCCTGGAAGGCTGCAGGGAGCTTCAGGGTGTCTCTTGCTGTCCACACCTGGGCAAGAGCTGAGCGGAAGAGAAGGGGTCCTCAGAGAGACGCCTTCCTGACCGGCCCCATTCCAGCTGGATGCCATGTGACTCGGAGGAGCTGGTGGACACTGAACAGGAGCCGCCCAGAGGCTCTGGGGACTGGAGCCCTCAGCCGCGGCCAGGACAGATCCAAGGCCCAGGGTCACAGCAGGCGGCGTTCGGCCAGTCCTCTGCCCCAAACGGTGAGTAGCGCAGGTGGCTGGATCAGAGTGGGTCTCTGGGGCCAGCCCAGGCGCTCGGCATTTTCTGGGCTCTTTTGCTGGCCAGATGGTGGCAGGGGCGGGGCGTGGGCAACAGCAGATGCTATCAACAGGGAGATCTTCAGGCTGCAGCCTCCGCCGTCTGACGGGCCGCACCACCTGGTCCGCAGCCAGCCCTGGGCTGAGTCTGGAAGAGGACCATGGCTTGGGTGATGGCTCCTCCCACCCAGTGGCTCTGTCTCCTGTCTGCTCTGCTTCCTCCATGATCTAGAGTGTTCCATGCAGGTGCAGACTCTCAAGGGGAGTCATGGGGGCAGTCAGGGATAGGCCCTCTCCTCCCTGCCACACCTGGGTGCTGATTCTGGACAGCCTCACGGCTTCTCAGTACTGACTGTCCAGGCAGGACACAGAGCCGCTCCTGGACCACCCAGGGACGGGGAATGCTGTGCCTCCCTCCTGTTCTCTTCCATCGTCCTTCCCACCCTCCTCCCCTCCTTCTCCTCCCTCTCCTCCTCTTCCTGCTCACCAAGGATGCGACAAGCTCCTCTACTCCCCACAGTCCTGTAACCCAACTGTGGGGACCCTTCTTACAGAGCTCTGCCTCCCTCCCGAGCTCCCAGTGGGGCACATGGTCCCACAGGGAGACCTGCTCCAGGGTCACAGCAGAGAGGGGGCAGCAGCAGGGTCTGGCTGAGCTCCATGGCTCTAACCCCACATCCCCCTGTTCTCCTCCCTGTTTCCTTCTCTGTCCCCCCCATCTCTTCATGCCTCTCCCCTTCCCGCACTCTCCCCGCTCCCTCTACGTCCATCACTTCCCTGCCATGCTGTCTCCCAGGGGCCCACCCGCAGGCCCGTGTCCTCCTCAGCCATGCAGGAGGTGAGACAGGAGAGGGACCACGGCCCTTGGGGGGCCACAGGCTGGAGAAACCCCATCTGTTGCTTTGGGGCTGGAGCTTGCTGGCGGATCCTGGAGACAGCTCCATCCATGAGTGGACAGGACTTGTGCCTGGGAGGGGGTCTACCATCAACAGACTTAAGACCTCCCAAAACTCATCTCTGCCTCCTCTAGGCCTGAGGGTTGGTGACCCCCCAAGCTATCCTGAGTGGGAGAGCATCTGTCATCCTCCCCACGTCTCCCCACCTGTCATGGCAGTGATGCCCCGTCAGCCCCACTCAGGGTGTCCTCCTGATGATGCTGGCCCAGGTGGGTGGGGCTCCTTCCATCAGCACCTCACCTCCCACCCATCACCTGCCTTCCCAGGGCCTTGGGTGCTAGGATGGAGCACAGGGACAGGAGGAAGAGCCCTATATCTCCAACCAGGCTTGACTCCACCCACAGGAGATTCAGACTGGACCACAGGCAGGACTCAGCTTCCTGAGGTGCTGGGACTGGGGCCTCTTCTCCACTGAGCCCCCCACCCCATGCCCACCCCTGAGGCGAGGACAACCTCAGGCTGTCATTTCACCCCAGTCAAACAAAAGACCACAGAGCTGAGGGTGTAACCAGAGGGAGATGACCAGCACCTCACAGGGTGGCTAGCACCTCTGTGCTCAGAGATAGCCCCGCCCCGGGCCACCTCTCCCCAGCATCCCAGCACCACAGCGTCCCCCTGCATGGCTTCGGGTGCGCCTATCGCTGGAGGGAGACAGCAGGGGTTCTGAGCACAACCTTGAGGTGGGAAGAAGCCACCAAGACCAGCTATGGGGGTTTCTGCTTGTACCCCCACCCTCCTCACCCTAGGTCCCAGCCCTCCCAGGACACAGGAGCACCAGCCACCACCAAGGTGGGAGGGGCACCTGGTGTCAGCCCCTGACCCCAGCCAGTCTCTGGGGAGAGGCAAGGCCCCATCCCATCTCCCCCAACCCCAAGAGGAGAAGCTGGGGTCACCAAGCACTCGGGGACACATGACAGGCCAGGTAACCACAGGGGCAGCATGGGGCCGGGGATCTGCCGGTGTGTCTCTGGCTCTGAGCACCCGGCAGTCTCCTAGTGTCTATTACTTGCTGTATTTCTGGCAAAGCTGTGATGAAGACTCCGATTCCAGCCTAGGACCCCTGGGATTTGTGCTGCCTCCCAGGACTCAGCTCCCCTCCCGCAGGACCTGCCCCCATGAGCCGACTGCCTTGGGAGGGGATGGAGGGAGGCTGGAGACGCCATGGAAGCTCAGGACCTCTCCCAGTCCCATCATCAGACAGCTACCTCTTCTCCCCATGGGGAAAGGGTGGGCGATGTTGAGCAGGATGCAGCCTTCCCATGTGCCCCCTACCTGGCAGAGGGCTGCAGTCCTGCCGTAGGCTGCCTACCCCACAGAGGGCTGGAGTCCTGCTGTAGGACAGCAGGGACATGGCCAGGGGAGAGGGAGGTTTCCTGGGGCCCTGATGTGGCTGCAGGGTGTGACCAAGCTGGAGGGCTGGGGACCGGGAGTCCACTGGCAAACAACCCCTCGTGGATGTCAAGGAAAGGCCTGAAAGAGTTGAGGGCTGCTTTAAGATGATGACAAAAAGCCCCCCAGCCACTGTAAGCTGTCCCTCTGTGGTCACACCACTCATTAGACATGGGCGGTGCCTCCTGCTCTGCCTATGACTTTAAAATAAGGCCGTTCTTTGGGAGGCCAAGGCAGGTGGATCACGAGGTCAGGAGTTCGAGACCAGCCTGGCCAATATGGTGAAACCCTGTCTTTACTAAAAATGCAATAAATTAGCTGGGCATGGTGGCGGGTGCCTGTAATCCCAGCTCTTCAGGAGGCTGAGACAGGAGAATCACTTGAACCTGGGAGGCAGAGGTTGCAGTGAGCCGAGATGGTGCCATTGCACTCTAGCCTGGGCAACAGAGCCAGACTCCATCTCAAGAAAAAAAAAAAAAAGGTCATTCTGAGGATCAAGGCACCACTAGCAACAGGGAGCCCCATGGGTCTCAGACCCTCTTCCCACATCTCCTGGTCCCTGCCCCCACCTGGCCTGCAGGGACCAGCCCCACGGAAGGCCCTTGAGGCCAGGTAACCATGGGGGGGGAGGAACGGCGAGGCCTTCCTCCTGAGTGTCTTAGGGAAGAGAAGCTTAGGTCACGTGGCTGAGGGTGGAAATGGGAGAGGGGTCTCCTCCTGGAGGGTCTCACCATTCCCTTGGTCACCCACATAACCCTTAGCTATCTCATCTCCCCTGATGTGGGGAAGAGCAGGGGGCATGGATTCCTGAGCCCCAGACTCAACTGTTGTGGTTGCAGGGGCATCAGGAGAGAGAGCGAGCAGAACACACTCCCACAGCACCCCCTGGCCCCCCGCCCCACGATGGAGCCCAGAGAAGCTGGACAGCATGCGGGGGCCGCCGACGGCGCCCAGGAGGATGTGGCCTTCAACCTCATCATCCTGTCCCTCACTGAGGGGCTCGGCCTCGGTGGGCTGCTGGGGAACGGGGCGGTCCTCTGGCTGCTCAGCTCCAACGTCTACAGAAACCCCTTCGCCATCTACCTCCTGGACGTGGCCTGCGCGGACCTCATCTTCCTTGGCTGCCACATGGTGGCCATCGTCCCCGACTTGCTGCAAGGCCGGCTGGACTTCCCGGGCTTCGTGCAGACCAGCCTGGCAACGCTGCGCTTCTTCTGCTACATCGTGGGCCTGAGTCTCCTGGTGGCCGTCAGCGTGGAGCAGTGCCTGGCCGCCCTCTTCCCGGCCTGGTACTCGTGCCGCCGTCCACGCCACCTGACCACCTGCGTGTGTGCCCTCACCTGGGCCCTCTGCCTGCTGCTGCACCTGCTGCTCAGTGGCGCCTGCACCCAGTTCTTCGGGGAGCCCAGCCGCCACTTGTGCCGGACGCTGTGGCTGGTGGCAGCGGTGCTGCTGGCTGTGCTGTGTTGCACCATGTGTGGAGCCAGCCTTATGCTGCTGCTGCGGGTGGAGCGAGGCCCCCAGCGGCCCCCGCCCCGGGGCTTCCCCGGGCTCATCCTCCTCGCCGTCCTCCTCTTCCTTTTCTGCGGCCTGCCCTTCGGGATCTACTGGCTGTCCCGGAACCTGCTCTGGCACATCCCCCACTACTTCTACCACTTCAGCTTCCTCATGGCCGCCGTGCACTGTGCGGCCAAGCCCGTTGTCTATTTCTGCCTGGGCAGTGCCCAGGGCCACAGGCTGCCCCTCCGGCTGGTCCTCCATCGAGCGCTGGGAGACGAGACTGAGCTGGGGGCCGTCAGGGAGACCTCCCGCCGGGGCCTGGTGGACGTAGCAGCCTGAGCCCTGGGGGCCCTGACCCCAGCTGCAGCCCCCGTGAGGCAAGAGGGTGACTTGGGGAAGGTGGTGGGGTCAGAGGCTGGGGCCAGTCGGACCTGGAGGAGGCTTTGGTGGGTGACCCGGTCATGTGCTGCCAAAGCTGTGACCCTCGGTCCGGAGCATGAGGCTCCCCTGGGAGGCAGCTGGAAAGGCAAGGTCTCTACATGCCCAGGCAGGCGGGCCGGGTCTCTGGGGAGAAGGCCGAGGAATGTGCATTTTTGGGAAACCTCCCCAACGGTTCATGCACTGGCACTCGAGAGCTGCTGGTGCTACCCATTCCCTGCTCAGCTGCAGTGAGGGGACCTCGGAAACGAAGGAAGCAAGGCCAGACGCCAGGTGAGGGGCAGGTCCAGGCCCTCCCGCAGCCCACCCTCCCACTCTAGCTTCCTCAATGCTGCAGGTGCACCCACAGAGAACACAGCCATCCCCTCAGCTCGCCATGTGCCCTCTGTGGAAGCTAAATTGACCCTAAAATGGAAGACTGCCCAAAACTTGACCCTCTCCCCCAACGAACTGTATCCAAAGCAGCCAGCAGCCTTTTTGTCCTGGGTCCGTTATGTTGTCATGGGTTTTAAGCAGGAAAATGCGGTGATACTGCAGAGCCACTCATTCTATCAGCATAAGGGTGTGCATTGATCAAAAGCTCTACCCCCAACCCCAGCACAGATGTTGTGAGGAAAAGCAGGGGCTGAGGCTTCCAGAAGGCTGTGGGGCTGTGTGTGATCATCAGCCCATTGCTCAAGGCCGTGCAACTCAGACCTGGACAATGCAACCCTCGCTCGGAGCTTCAGAAAAGCCGGCCCCATGGGTGTCCCTGGGTATTAGGAGGATGCACCCTGGGTGGGTGGAGAGGCTCCTTATAGCCCTGCCCAGCAGCCTGCAGCCCTGTCTCCCCACGGTACCCAGGTCTTCAGCAACCGGAAAGCTTCACACCGGCCCCATCCAAGGCAGTTCACTCACCTCTGTCCTGAGCAGGTCCTGCTCCAGAGGGTCCCTCTGAGGAAGGAACCCAGGCTTCACCCCTCAACAGGTTTCCGAGCTTCCGCTGAGTGCCAGGCCTGGCTACCATCCAGGAGCATGTGCCGGGGTGCTGGAGCAGGGGCTTTGGAGCCCACAGCCTGGGCTGAGCCCCGCTAGCCACCCCACTGTGCCGCCAAGGCCATCTCTGAACATCCCTATGCCTCTGCTTGCTAGTCTGTAAAATATAAGAACCCAGTGCTTTGAGGCCTGTCCAGCCTCTCGTGAGCCCAAGAGAAATGTTTGTCGAGTCTACTGCCACCAACGCCGCACATCCAAGTCCACAGTGCAATTCTTAGCCACAGACCAAGGCATCTGAGAGTGTTTTCTTTGATTTCTGACTCCGGCCTCCATGCCTGGTGATGGAGGGACATTCCCTCTGGGCCATGACTGAACCTGTCCCTCTTGACTCTGGGTGTGAGTCGCAGACCCCTGGTCAGCACCCTGGAATCCGGCTCTACCATGGGGGCTGCACTGGGCCCCTCCCAGCCCACACAGTGCATTCACCCCAGGCTCCCGCACGAGATCAGCAAGCCTGGGTCCAGGTATCCCTTAAGACTGGGAGCCCCAGGGGCTGGACCCACCTCTCCTAGAGCACCTCCAGCCCCCACCTGGGGACTTACGTCCTCCCAAATTATCTCCGGCCCAGGATCTGGACAGGGCCCTCTCTCCCCACCTCCAGGACATGATTAGCAACTTCAGTTCCTCAGCTGGGGAAACGAACAGAAAGGGAAGTGGCCTGTCCACAAATTCCACTTTCAGCCCTGGGACATAAACTTCCCCCAGAACAAGGAAGAACTAGGAGGAAAAGCACAGATTCATCTCACGGACATGACCTCACCATGGACGTGATCCCGGGGAATCCTTGTAATAATGTAGGAAGGTGCTCCCACTCTACAGATGAGACCACCAAGGCTCGGAGGGGCTATGTGGCCGTTCAGGACCACAAGAAAGTGGCAGAGCCAGAAGGTGACTCCCAGCACCACCGTCCCACCCCACACACTCCGCCTCATTGGACCAGGGCTGGCTCAGGTGTCCTCAGCCCCACACTGGCTCCCCCAACCCCGGCCCCATCCGCACCCAGACCCCTTTGCTGCATAAGATCCAGAGAGGTCAGGGACCCTTAGAATGCTCACTTCTTCCCAGAGAGCCTGCCCTCAGTGTCCAGGAGATTGGGGTGGCTCTAGATTCCTCCTTATTAGCCCACTCCTTCCCGAGGAGTCCGGGAAATGTGGCCTCATCTGAGGTCTCCATGGAAACTGGGCCCAGCCCGTCCCCACTCTAGTAGCTGGTGTGGCAGCAGGTACATGGCCTGATGGCCCAGGATGCTGGTGGAGTGTCCCCTTGGCCCCAGATCTGCCAGCTTAGCCTCCAGTTCTGTGGTCCCTGAGCCCTCAGGACATTAGGACAGTGTGGGCTGGCCTCCAAACTGGAGGCTGAGCTTCCATCCAGGCTCCCACCTGCCCCTGCCCAGCCTGTGCCTCCTCTGACCTCCCCCACTGCACCTCCTTTTCTGCCCCCAGAGCCACAAGCCCCACCAGGGACCCTTGGCTGCCCTCCATCCCTAGACCCCACCCTGCAGGACCCTGGGGCCTCACTGCTCAAAGGCCACCTCCACCTGGGTCGCAGGCAAAGCTCCTCGGCCAGTGCCCAGCCCACCCCATCCACCCGCACCCCTGGGCCCCTGCGGGGCTGCCACGGCCAGCACAGAGTTCCCAAGAACAGGCAGTTACTCCTGGGGGCAGCCAACATTCCAGGGAGCCTGTGTATGTGAGGACTGTCCTCAGGGTCCAGGGAAGCTGTGAGTGAGGCCTGTGTGTGTGAGAACAGGAGCAGAGACAAGCCTGCAGCCAGCTTCCCCGTCCCCTCCCCAGCGCTGGGGTGCAAGTCTGTAAATCAGCCTGTGCTGCGTGGCGTCTTCATGGGGCGAGGCAGGCTCACTCCTCAGCTAGTTCATTAGCTCACACGCTGGAAAAATAAAACCAAACATCACACCTAAAACATGACCGTGGCTTTAGTTTTGTTGTTCTCATGAAATTGCACAATTCTTCCACAACCCTGATGCTTTTCCTCTGAAACACACCCCACCCACCCACCCGCCCTGATGGTGCCCCACGATGCCCAGCTGGAGAGAGGCTGCTCCTGGCAGCTCCCAAGGCCATGGGGTTTCCTGTCCATTCCGCTTCCTGCTTCCCCACCACCCCCATGTGTGGCCACTGAAGTGTGTCAGACCTGGTTATTCTAATAAAGGGGTAATTTTCTTTTAAGCTATTGGATCTCACTAGTAGCAAAGCCAGCGCATTCCGGGTCATTATTCTGCCTTGGGTGCTGGGTCACACATGTAACATGCATGATGTCACATGAACTTCCCAAGTAACCCACAGAAAACTGAGGCTTCAAGAGACTGAGAGGGCCTGGCAGGAGCTACCGCTGGACACAGCAGAGCCCAGTGCTGGCCGCCACCGAGGGGCTCTGGTTTCTAAGCTGGGTGCTCCCAGCCTGGAGCCCTCTGTCCCCTGGTGGAAGGAGGGAGCAGCAGCCCTGTGGGAGCCCGTAGCTCTGGGCCACGCAAGACTCCGACCTGGGAAGAAGGAGGGAGGGAGGCAGAAGGACGGTGGCCTCAGGTCCGGTCCACCAGCCTCCACAGCTCCCGGTACTCCCTGTTCCAGCCAGGTCTTCTTTTCTGTGTGCTGAAGCTTTGGCATCTGGGGCCTTGCAGACCCCAAGGGACGGCCCTTCCCAGCGTCAGTCGATTGCTAGAGAGTGACAACGCCTTCATGAGCTCACCTTTCAAATGCAGACCCACGCCCAGCCCCTCCTCTACCCAGCTCCCACACTCCCAGCCACTATCCCTGCCCTCATCACCCCAGGGCCAGGTTCCAGACCACCAGGGACAGGCTCTAGGACCCAGAGCTCTGAAATTGTTCCAGCTGCCAACCCTAAACCCGCTTACACTGGCTGCCTCACCCACCACTCCTTCTTCCAGAAACCATGGGGAAGCTCCCATCCACATTTCCCCTCCCCTCTCCCTCTGCCTCCTGACCAACCCAGTACTGCCCCATGTGGCCCCTGTGGGGTCGCCCTCCCCTCCTCCTGGGAGCTATGAGTTAGCAACCATCTCTTCAACGGCAGCGTCTCCTGAGCTGGCAGCCTCGCCTATCTGAATAATAACAATAATAATAATAATAATAATAATAATGCCTATATTAAAACACTCCCACTATCAAGCTCCTCTGCAGACAGGCAGGGGTGAGGGTGCGCAGGACCCCGCTGGACACCCAGTCCCCATTCTCCATCTGCCCTGGGGGACCTGGGAAATCCTGTGTTCTCCCCTGGGCTGAGTCAGGCCGATGTTGTCCTGAAGGTCAGATAGGATGGTGGCATGGAAACCACATGAACGGAGATGGGTTCCTGGCGAACCGGCTGAAACCTGCGCTGTTCCTGCCTCCTCAGTGGCCCCCAGCCAGCCCCCACATAGATCACCACTGAGTCCCCACAACACACCCGAGGTGATAAAATCATTGCCCACACTTTCAGACTAGGACACTGCCCAGGGCCACGGAGCTGCTGTAGGGTGAGCTGTGCAGGTCACCATGCAGCCCCAGCCCGCAGCTCAAACTGTCAGACAAGCTCAGGATGGCTGTGTTCAGACAAAGCACACCTGAGCGTCTGCACCACCTGGACAAGCAATTTGAGTTTGCGGTGCCTTGGTTTCCCCATCTGCAGGCAAGGATGATAAGGTCGCCATCTCAGACGGCGCTGGGGGGGCGCGTGGGAGGCGTGGTGGAGTGGCTGGCGCTCACTCAGAGAGCTCTCCTAGAACAGCACCGGCGTGCCACCTGAGGCCCGGTGGAGCGGCATGCACTCACGCAGAGAGCTCACCTAAACGGTACCAGCGTGCCACCTGCCTTGCAGTCATTTCTTGCAGCAGCCGGAACAAATAACCGGAACAAATAACCACAACCGGGTGGCTTCTCACAGCAGGACTTGATTCTCTTGGTTACGGAGGACAGAAGTCTGAGGTCAAGACGGCGGCAGGGCCGCGCTCCCCGAGGGCTCCAGGGGAAGGTGCTGTCTTGTCTCTTTCAGCTCCTGGTGGCTCTGGCCCTCCTTGGCCTGTGGCTGTGTAACCCCTGCTGGCCTCCAACCTCACGTGTCCTCCCCCTGCTCTCCAGCGTCCCTCCTCTCCTTTCCTGTATAAGGACACTTGTCATTGCATTTAGGGCCCGCACAGATACTCCAGGACAAGCTTATCTCAAAATCCATGTATCTGCCAAGGCCCTTTTCTCCAGGAAGAGCTCGTGCACAGCTTCCAGCGACTGGGACGTGGACACATCTTCTGAGGCCACCGTCGGCCATGACATGGATGGGGCAGGCATTGGCTCTGTCCTCCTTGCAACACCGGGAGCAATTGCTCCCCCAACGGAGGCTCCCCCCATGCATTCCACCCGCACCAGACCCCTCCCACAGAGAACAAGACGGACCGAAGCCCAGCCTTGGCGGGGCCGACACCCATGCCCCACGGGGGACACCCAGCCAGGTGAGAAAGTGGAAGCTGGCGTAGACGGTGGGCAAACACGAGAAGGGGCTGTGGGAGGGGTTGGGGTGATGGAGAAACCATGGTTGGTGGCTGCCTGGGCCTGGCCGGGGCTGGCCGAGCTGCACAGGACGTCCTCCCTAAGAGCTTCACCCCAAGCTGCCTCAAACAACTGCCCTTGCCCAGCACTCCTTGAAGTGCCCAATAGAAAGCGACACCAGAAATTAGGCCATCCCACTCCCAGTGGCCCTTAGACAGGGGAAGCCCTCCACAGGCACAGGGTTGCGGTCGCCATTGGAGACCTGGGATAGGAGACTGCTACCTGGGATAGAAGCCAGGCGCCCTGCCTGGCTTGAGGATGTGCGAGGGATCAAAACTCCTCACCTTGCGCACTGTGGCTGACGCTGAGCTCCCCATCCCACCCCTGATGGCGAGGCGGCCAGGAGGGACCCAAGCAGGTGGTCTCCCTCTGTGCGTCCCTCTGGGCCCCTGGTGACTGTAGGTGACCAGAGCTACCAACTAAGTTAACAGAGATACTCAAAGTTTCACCCAAACAGGAGGCAGGTAAGGAAGCCTTGGAGGGGCTGGTTGAAACAGGCCTGGACGGTGACCTCGAGGAGAAGGTAGAGCCACGCCAGGAGAGGTCCTGGAGACCAGCGAGGACCAGCATCTGGGGTGGAGCCAGCAAGCAGGGTGGTAGGAGGTGCCCCTGGGCCACACGAGCTGCGCTGTGCGTTTCAAAGCCATGTGCAACAATGCTGGGAGCTGGGTAGCCAGCAGGCCCCGCCTAGAGCCCCACAGGCTGCTGGTTTGTGTTACAGAAGTGATTTCCGAAGCCAAGTCCATTTGAGAAATGTGAAGAGAAACAGCATCTTTATGACCGAATTTCCGGCTTGAGCTAACACACTCTGCACCCCACTCAGGAGCTGCGGAACGCAGTCCATGGAAGGAAAAAGTCTCTTTTCAAGAACATCTCACTGTCCAGTGTTCTGCAGAGCAAAATGCGGAAAACAATCCGTCAGCGGCTGGGAGCCCAGGCTCTGGGGCAAACAGACGGACAGTGACAGGGCCTCCTTAGGAAGGGGTGGGGGCCGCCTCTGCAGACCACCCACAGATGTACTGGTCAGCTGACACATTAGGAGAGCCAGGCCCTAGCCTGGGAACCCAGGCTTCGAGCTGTCCATAAACGGTCAGTCCAGTGAGAGGGGGAAACCAAGGCACAGAGAGGTTAGGTTATTCTCTCAAGGCCACACAGCCAGGCCCCTGTCCACAGTTCTCGGCCCCCTGTGCCCACAGCCGACCAAAGACTGGCAGGAGCAGCCCAACATCAGTGGGGCAGCCGGAAGGTGGCCCAGCCTCACTGGGCACAGAGGGTCTCCATTCTCCTTCTCCCTCCCCTCCACGCACCAGGTGAGGTGGGAGCGGGTGGAAGGCACTGACCTGGTGCCTTCAGTTCCCCTGCCAGAGGCGCTGAGGAGGAAGGAAAGGCCTGCCCACACTGACAACTTTTTGTTTTAGCTCATTCCTGCAATTCCTGTGAACAGTGCCACACCCTGTCAGTTCTAGGGAACTGGCTGGGTGCCCTCCGTCCAGCCAGCTGGGTCCCAGAGGACATGAAAGGATTTAGGGACCAGGAGGAGCCTCCAGGCACTGAACGCTGGTCTGAGCACAGAAGGGCCTGAGAGAGCTGAGGGCAGCCTCGTCACAGGTGAGAAGGCTCCGCCGACCCCCACTGCACCCCCCAGGTGAGGCACTAGCACCCTCCCCTGCCCGCCGCAGTGGCCCCTGCTCTCAGCCTGGCTCCCCGGTGGATGGGGCTGGCTGGGACGTTTGGATTTCCTTTGGGAAGGGAAGGCAGGGCGGGATGGGGGTGGGAATGCCGGCTGAGTTGAAATGTGTGGACACCAGAGCTCGAGGGCTTCGCTGGAGCGGGCCGGGCAGGTGAACCTGTTCCGATAACAATGAAGATGCCCCCTCCTGCCGCCGTGCCACTCCTCTCTGTAACTCTCTCTCCAGGAATAGAGCCCACCCTCACCCCAGCACGGGGACCCAAGCGCCGGCCTCACCCCCAGCCCTCAGACTCTGAGCCGGAGCCAGAGCACAGCCAGGAGGGTCTGGTTACCTCCTTGGGGAAACTGAGGCTCAGAGAGGGGAGGTGCGTTTCCACCCCACCACCCCACCCCCAGTCACCACGGTCACCACCACAAGCCAGGGTCCGGCCGAGGTCTCCCACTCCCCCTGGCTGGGCTCGGAGGACAGGCCACCATCACCGTGTGCCTGGCCACGGCAAGGCACAGGAGCCAAGACCCGAGCCGCACTCCGCACCCCCCGACTAGGGGCAACGACAAGCACAAAGAAGGTGCCGGGGGATGCTCTGGCATGAGGCAGGGGCTCACGGGGATCAGAGGAAGCTGCAGGGGGTTGCAGGCCCCTGAGAAGGAGCAAAACCTTGAAGTAGGGTGGGACCTGGGTCAGGGAAGAGGTATTGAGGGCTGTCTGGGCTGGGGACACAGCCAAGGCAAAGGTGTGACACGGAGGGCTCCAGGTGTGTGTTGGCAGCTTGATCGCTCTCTCTCTCTCTCTGTCTGTCTGTCTTTCTCTCTCACCCTGTCTGTCTCATCTCTGTTTCTCTGTCTCTGTCTCTGTCTCCCTATCTCTCTCCCTGTCTCTGTCTCTCTGTCTCTGTCTCTCAATGTCTGTCTACATCTCTCTGTCTCTCCCTGTCTCTCTGTCTCTCTCTATCTCTCTTCTCTCTCCCATGTCTCTCACCCCTGACGCCGCCACTGCTGAGCCTGGGTCCTGACGCATCTCCCAGGACTAAGAACAGGACCTATGTGGATCCTGGGGGAGGAGGGATGGCTGGAAAGGGAAGGGCTGCTCTGAGGCCCTCTGCCTTTCAGTGCAGCTTCCAGTGGCCAATCTCTCTCGCGCTCTGAGAACATCCTCGGTGACTCTCAGCCTCGCTCCTTGCAAGTGGCCACTTGTATCTGCCCCTCCCCTCATGTTAGCGGCTCCTGGAGAGGCCACCTGGCCCTGCCACCATCACTAAAGCCCCTCTCTTGGTTTGAGGCTTCAGAGCAGCCTCCTGAGTGCACCGCCGGCAGCATGAGCCCCGGGATCCAGCTTCTGCTTAGGCCGGGAGTGCACAGGGAAGGCTGGGGGCTCCCTCCAGCTCCTCACACCACATCTTCCCTCCTCCCTCCTCCTCAGGCCACCTGCAGCCTCTGCCTTTGGGCACCTCCCTGGACACCTCCGGAGACCCTCCGGGGAGGGGACTTCGCCAGCAGGCTGGTCTAGGCTCGCCAGGTGGGAGCCCCATGAGGGTCCACTGTGGAGAAGCTCCCACCTCTGGGGGAAGAGGAAGGCCCCACACGTGGGTTCCCCATGCACGTCCCCTCTGTCTGCAGAGCCTTGTCTGGCACACGGTGGAGGGTGCAGCGTCACCCTCACCACATCCATGAGCGACATGGACATCTTTTGAGCACGTTAGTGCACCTGCCAGGAGCCCAGGGCCTGCCCGCAGGCATGGGGAGGCGTTAGGCACGCCTGACCTGAGGTGCAGAGGGCTGAGCCCCGGCTGAGGTCCCGCCGCTGGGAAGGGTGGTCCAGGGGCTGCACCCAGAGGGCACCTGCAGGGCCATGGATGCCACTCCCTGTGCCCCCAGCGGGGGCACAAAAGATGCCCGAGGACCATGTCTGTCTCCCTCTTGCAGGTCCCTCGCCAGCACCCTCTGAGCCGGCCAGGATGTTTGGGCTGTTCGGCCTCTGGAGAACCTTCGACAGTGTGGTCTTCTATCTGATGCTGATCGTGGGCCTCGGGGGACTGGTAGGTAACGGGCTGGTGCTCTGGAACCTCGGCTTCCACATCAAGAAGGGCCCCTTCTCCGTCTACCTGCTGCACCTGGCCGCCGCGGACTTCCTGTTCCTCTCCTGCCACGTGGGCTTCTCCGTGGCTCAGGCTGCCCTGGGCGCCCAGGACACACTCTACTTCGTGCTCACCTTCCTGTGGTTCGCGGTGGGGCTCTGGCTGCTGGTGGCCTTCAGCGTGGAGCGCTGCCTCTCCGACCTCTTCCCCGCCTGCTACCAGGGCTGCCGGCCCAGACATGCCTCGCTCATCCTCTGTGCCCTGGTGTGGGCCCTAACCCTGCCGGCCGTGCTGCTGCCCGCCAATGCCTGCGGCCTGCTGCACAACAGCACGCGCCCCCTGGTCTGCCTGCGCTACCACGTGGCCAGCGTCACCTGGTTCCTGGTGCTGGCCTGCGTGGCCTGGACGGCTGGCGTGGTCCTCTTTGTCTGGGTGACCTGCTGCTCCACGCGCCCGCGGCCCAGGCTCTATGGCATCGTCCTGGGTGCGTTGCTCCTGCTCTTCTTCTGTGGCCTGCTCTTGGTCCTCTACTGGAGCCTGCAGCCCCTGCCGAACTTCCTGCTGCCCATGTTTTCCCCACTGGCCACACTGCTGGCCTGCGTCAACAGCAGCTCCAAGCCCCTCATCTACTTGGGGCTGGGCCGGCAGCCTGGGAAGCGGGAGCCGCTGCGGGTGGTACTGTGGAGGGCCCTGGGGGAGGGCGCCGAGCTGAGTGCCAGGGGACAGTCCCTGCCCATGGGCCTCCTATAAGTGGGCTTGCCGCCCCCACAGGGCCTGCCAGGAGGTGCCCACCCCCACCGACCCTCACCCACCCCACACCCAGATGCTTCCAGGACCGGGAGGAGCCCCGCCCACCACCTAGCTCTTACCCTGAGCACCCAAGGACTGGACACAGCTGGAGAGACTTGGCCCTGACCACCCCCCAGCCAGGCCTGCTGAGCATGAGGGAGGCAGGAAAATGGAGCTGGAGAGAGGTCGGGCAAGGAGGGAGAAAGGAGAAGCCTCCTGAATAGGGGTGAGGACGGGCACCACGCCCCCAGGCCCAGCCCAGATCCCCTCACCCGGCCCTTCCCCACCCTGCTGCACCTGAGTCCCAGGAGAGAAAACTTCGAAGTAAAACAGAGCCAGCCACCAGCCCATGGTGGCTGGATTGGAACCCAGGCTTCCACAGTCCTGGGCTAGGTAGGTACCGTCCATGCCACCTGCTGGCTGAGGCTCTGATTCTCCCACTACAGAGTTGTGGTGGAACCACTCCTTACTCCCCGTCCCGCTCAGCCATCACTGTCCTGCCCACCCCACGGGGACCACACCCAGGGCTCTGTCCCCCTCTCTGAGGCCCAGGACTGGCAAGTGCCCTATATCACCAGCAGAGGCCACCAGGTGGTGCTGCCTCGGCACAGAACAGACCCAGCCCCGTGGGCCGGTAGGCCCAGGAGCCTCCATCCCCTCAGTCCCCTCCCATCCCCTCCCACACTGGTCCCCACTGGGCCTCTCCTGCGTCCCCAGGGCCATCCTCTTTCTAAAGGCTGCTCTGGTCTCCCAACTGTGTTTTCACCCTCCCTCCTCAGCCCTGGATCATCTGGAGCTTTTGCCCTAAGGGTTTGCTTTGGGCGGGGGGCAGAGAGAGAGAGAGAGAGAAAGAAGAGAAGAGAAGAGAAAGAAGAGAAGAGAAGAGAAGAGAAGAGAAGAGAAGAGAAGAGAAGAAAAAGAAAGAAGGGAAGGGAGGGAAGGGAAGGGAAGGGAAGGGAAGGGAAGGGAAGGGAAGGGAAGGGAAGGGAAGGAGAGGAGGGAGGGAGGGAGGAGGAAGGAAGGAAGGAAGGAAGGAAGGAAGGCAGGCCAAGTTTCCAAAGCGCAAACCATTTGATGCGTTTTCTGACCATGAAATAAAATACTTTCTGGTCATTGTTAAAACATTCAAGCCTTACGGAAAATACTGAAAAGATAAATTGCCGAAATTTTTTTCCACCCAGATGGGGACATTTTTGATGAAAAGCACTCCAGTCATGTATGCTTTTAAATAAAGACCTGCAGAAATTTTCTTTTTTGCCCAAATGAAGGCATTCAATGGGTGCTCTTGGTGCCGGATGGGATATTCTGCAGCTGCCTTTGAATAAAGTTGTTCTTTTTCCACTAGAAAAGTAATATGTTGCTCATTTATGGAAACTTTGAAGAACGTTAAAAACTGGAAAGAAGAAAAGCTTACATGTAGTCCGCCAACCCAGAGGCACGCTCCTTTGCTGGTTTTTCTTCCTTCCCTGGGATGAATGTGTTCTGGCCACGCCAAGTCCCGCGCCCCCTTGCCCGCTGCCAGTTCTCCCTAAACCGTGCTCTCAGGACTGGAAGCTCAGCAGGGAGTGTGGGTGCTGTTTGTTGGTCTAAAGGCCATCTGGGGGGCTCAGGGGGAGGGGAGTGTGGGCACTGTTGGTCTAAAGGCCATCTGGGGGGCTCAGGGGGAGGGGAGTGTGGGCACTGTTGGTCTAAAGGCCATCTGGGGGGGCTCAGGGGGATGGGAAAGCCTGAGCCCTGGTGGCAGGGGGAGGCTTAGGCTTTGAGGGCAGGGTGGGAAGGGCTGTTCATTCTTGTGACACTTCACACAAGACCACAGAAGCTATGTGGCCTCCTTCCTGAAAGACCTGGAAATAGGATAATGGTGGGGACAGTTTCAGAGGTGAAACCTACAGGATCAGTCCCATCCTCCCAGCCCAGGAAATAGCTGCAGGGCCCCCTATGGGGCCATCCATCTGTGTGCAGCGAGACAGGAAGGTGGCTGGCTGCTGATGGTGTCTGGGGCACATGACAAATAGCCCGGTCTAGACAGATGGAGAGCGAGGGGCCTCTGCCCCAGCACTCACTGCTGAGCCCAAAGACAACCAGGTCGCGTTCTGGACCTGGAGAAGCTACAGCCACATGGAAGGACAAGGCTGCCCTGGGCTGGTCTGGATCCAGGCAGCCGCAAAAGCTGGACTACAGCCCAGGCGGAGCTTCGCTCCTGTCCTGCCTGCTCTTCTTGGGCTGGGTGACCTCCAGCGTGTCACCTGACTGCTCTGAGCCCAGGTCTGTGAGAGACGTCAGGGCAAGGTCTCCTTGCCCGGATGTCAGGGATCCAGGCCTCCACAGAGGGCGGCCTGCCCAAACCTTCAAGGCCAGATGAATCGCCTGGCCCGCCTCTGCAGACCTCCAGGTGTGTCCCGCCCACCCTGACCTTGGCACACCCACCTCGCTGCCTTCTGGTGTCCCTGCCCATGGCACCGTCTTGCCCAGACTTCAGGGGCCTGTCCTTCTGACTGTCTGCCCTGCTCTGTGATGCCCAGGGCTTCCTGGCAGCAGACACTGAATTTTCAGCTCCTCTAGTGTTCACCTGCCCTGTCAGCATCCACGGTGACCACTGTGCCCAAGCAGCCCCCACCCCTAGCCGGCACAGTCCACTATGTCATGTGCTTCCCATCCCTGCTTGTTCACTCCTGTGTTTGCCTCTTTGGTGTCTGTGTCTCCCTAGAAGATGAGCTCCATGAGGGCACAGAGCCAGCAGCCGACTTGCTGCTGTCTCCCTGGAACTGGCAGGTAAAGCGGCTTGATGAGTTCTTGTCAAATGGATGGGCAAGTGGATGGATGGACAAGTGGATGGATGGATGGATGGATGGATGGATGGATGGATGGATGGATGGATGGATGGATGATGGATGGATGGATGGATGGATGGATGGATGGATGGATGGATGGATCCTGGGAGGGGGCTGTTGGCAGCTGACCCTGGGATGGGAACAGGGGCATATCACGCATGGAAAAAGGACACCCAAGGGCCAATGGGTAAACTCCCAGGTTTGCATTTCCTGTGTTCATCTCAAATTAAATGTAGATGGTGAGAGATGATGATCAAAGTTCATTTTGTCTGTTTCTTTCCCATGCATATCCAGTTGTTCTGGTAAGACCCCTTTGCCCATTGGATTGCATTGGCATCTGTATTGTAAATCAACTGATTGTATAGGGTGGGTCGACTTCTGGACTCTATTCTGTTGACTGCTCTATTACACTGTCCTTCTATCAACACCACACTGTCTTCATTACTGCAGCTTTACATTAAGTTACGAAATCAAGTGGTGTTACTCCTACACTTTTATATTTCTTCTTCAAGATTTACATTTCTATATAAATTTCAGAATCAGCTTGACGGTTTATGCAAATGTCTACTGATTTTGACTGGGATCGCATTGACTCTATTCAGTTACTCTGGATCAACTTATGGAGAACGGACGTCTTGGCAACATTGAATTTACCAATTTATGAACATGGTTTTTCTCTGTTTATTGTGGTCTTCTTTCATTTGTGTCTCTTGTAGTTTTCTCTGTAAGTGTGTTATACATTTCTGGTAAAATGTATTGCTAGTTATTTAAGGTTTCTCAATGCTATGTAAAAATAATCTTTTATTTGCTTTTTCCAATTGTTCATTGATAGTTTGTATATTGTTTGTATATTGATAGTTTGTATTATTTTTGTATATTGACTTTGTTTTTTTATATTTATCTAACAGTTATCTTGTGAACTTGCTAAATTCACTTATTCTAATAGTCTTTTTGAAAACTCCTTAGGATTTTCTATGTATACAGTCAAATCATTTGCACGACATGAAATAATTATTATAAATAATGAATAATGAATAATTATTGTAAATAATAAAATGATACATGATTAGTAGTGATAAATATAAGAATCAGGAAATTTTTAATAATTATAATTAACACATGATGAATAGTTATTATAAATAATAATAATTAGAAATAATTTTACTAATTCATTTCTGGTCTTTGCACTTTTTGTTCTTTGCTTTATATCACTCATTAAGACCTCCCATACAATGTTAATAGAAATAGTAAAAGTGGACATCCTCACCTCATTCCCAACCTTTCAGGAAAGTGCTCAATGTTTTGCCATTAAACATGTTAGCTGCAGGCTTTTTGCATATGTGCCTCATCAGGGTGATATGATTCCCATCTATTCCCAATTTTCTGACTTCTTTTAATCACACAGAGGTATTGAATTCCATCAACTTTTTCTTCCTTCATTTATTAAGGCAACCATACAGTTTGTCTTTGTTAGTCTGTTAATGGGAGGAATTGCATTGATTTATTTTCAAATGTTAACTTTGTATTCCTTGGATAGTCCCTGTCATGCATGCCCATGTGAAGAGACCACCAAACAGGCTTTGTGTGAGCAATAAGCTTTTCAATCACCTGGGTGCAGGTGGACTGAGTCTGAAAAAGGAGTCAGCAAAGGGAGATAGGAGTGGGGCAGTTTTATAGGATTTGGGTAGGTAGTGGAAAATTACAGTTAAAGGGGGTTTTCTCTTGCAGGCAGTACAGGGGTCACAAGGTCCTCGGTGGGGAGATCATGAGACTCATTGTCCAGGGGAGGAACATCACAAGGTCGATTGATTAGTTGGGGTGGGGCAGGAACAAATCACCATGGTGGAATGTCATCAGTTGAGGCAAGGACTGGCTATTTTCACTTCTTTTGTGGATCTTCAGTTGTTTCAGGCCATTTGGATTTATACGTGCAGGTCACAGGGATATGATGGCTTAGCTTGGGCTCAGAGGCCTGACAATCCCCACTTGGCCAGGACATATTATCCTTTTTATATATTGGTGGATTTGATTTATGAATATTTTGAAATGGGTATTTGCATTTGTGTTCATGAGAGAGGTTGGTGTCTCATTTATTTTCTAGTGATGTCCTTTTCAGGTTTGGGCATCAATTATTTCCTCTTGCGCAACTCTGTGTAAGAGTTTGGATAAAACCAATATTATTTCACCAGTGAAGCCAATTATGTTTTTGTGAACAGGTTCTAAAACACAATTTCAATTTCTTTAACAAATATAGGGCTATTCAGATTCTCATTTTCTTCTTGTGTCAGTTTTGTTTTTCAAGGAATTTGTCCACTTCATTTTATCTGAGTTTGAATTTGTTAGCATAAACTTGAATACAATATCCCCTTATTAATCTTCTATTGTCTATCAAAATCACATATCTCTTTTTTATTTTTACTGTGGGTACTTTGCATTTTCTCCTGAAAATTCTCATTAGGGCTTTATCAATTTTAGTAATCTTTTCATAGAACTAACTTGTATTGATTTTTCCTATAGTGTTCATCTGTTTTCTATTTAATTAATTTCTGTTTATCTGTATTATATCTTTCCTTCTAAATCATGAAAGTTAAATTTGTTCTTCTTTTTCTAGCTTTTTGAGTTAAGCAACTTAGATAACTTTTTTAAATCTTTTCTTGTAGGCTGCATAATGCTCCCTACCAAGATGTTCACCCACTTGTAATATAGAAACACTCCATATGAAAACATAGATTACCAGAATAGGCATTTTTTTCATGATGCAACAATATGCTGCCTACAAGAGACACATTTTAGATTGAAAGGCACAAATAAGTTAAATGTAAAAAGATATAAAATGAGGCTGGTCACAGTGGTTTATGCCTGTAATCCCAGCACTTTGGGAAGCCAACACAAGAGGATCACTTGAGCTCAGGAGTTTGAGACCAGCCTGGGCAACACAGTGAGACCTTGTCTCTATAAAAAATAAAAAATTCACCAGATGCAGTGGTGCACACCTATAGTCCCAGCTGCTTGGGACACTGAGGCCAGAGGATCCTTTAAGCCCAGGAGATCAAGACTGCAGTGAGCTGTGATCACACCACTGCACTCCAGCCTGTCTCAATAAATTTTTATTTCTATTTATTTATTTATTTATTTTTGAGATGGAGTCTCACTCTGTCGCCCAGGCTGGAGTGCAGTGGTGCAAT
Source organism: Hylobates moloch (assembly GCF_009828535.3). NCBI lineage: Eukaryota > Metazoa > Chordata > Mammalia > Primates > Hylobatidae > Hylobates > Hylobates moloch. Next base: position 90,496,139 of record NW_026652280.1, read on the forward strand.
CTCAGCTCACTGCAACCTCCACCTCCTGGGTTCAGGTGATTCTCCTGCCTCAGCCTCCCAAGTAGCTGGGACTACAGGCACATGCCACCATGCCCAGCTAATTTTTGTATTTTTAGTAGAGACGGTTTTCACCATGTTGTCCAGGATGATCTCGATCTCTTGACCTTGTGATCCACCCACCTTGGCATCCCAAAGTGCTGGGATTACAGGCAGATATAAAATGATATTCCATGTAAACAACAACCAAAAGAGAGCTAAAATGGCTACAATAATATCAGACTAAATAAACTTTAATTTTAAAAAAATTGTTACTAGAGACAAATAAGGACATTCTACCATCATAAAAGGGTCAGTCCATCAAGAGATACCACAACTATAAACATATATGCTCGTGGTAGGCTAAAAACATAGCCCCCTTAAAACATATCCATGTCCTAACCCATGCAACCCGTGAATGTGAACTTCTATGATAAAAGGGACTTTGTAGATATGATTAAATTAAGGCTCTTGAGATGGATAGATGATTTTAGATTATCTGGGTGGGCCCAGGGTAACCTCAAGTGTCCTTGTAAGAGGGAGGCAGGCAGAAGATCAGGGTGAGTAGGAGGAGATGTGATGATGGAAGAAAGAGGCTGGAGTGATGTGAGGACAGGGTTATGAGCCAAGGAAGGCAGGCAGCCTCTGGAAGCTGGAAAAAGCAAAGAAGAGACTCTCCCCTAGAGCTTCCAGAGGGAGTGCAGCCCCATGGACACCCTGGTTTTAACCCGGTGAGACTAGTTTCAGACTGCTGACCTCCAGGACTGTTAGATGATAGAGGCATGTTGTTTTAAGCCATTGAGTTTGTGGTCATTTGTGACATCAGCAACAGGAAATTCATACAGACCATGTCCCTTCCAGCTTCTGCCTTCTTTTATTTGCTCTCCTGTATCTTCAAACGGTTGCTTTTGATTCTTCCCAGAGTTGACAGTTATTTAATAACAGCAGGGCTGCTCTGATGTCAGCTACCCTACCATTACCAGAAACAGAACTCATGTTACCCTTTCTAAAATGAAAAGGATATTCTTGACTTCCAAAGCACATGGATCCCCAAGGGTTTGCAGATCTGTACCTATCTCATAGGATGTGTGAGGGTTAAATGAGAGAATTCACTACACAGGTGGGTTACATGAACTGAGCCTTCAGGCATGTTGGTTATGGTCAGAAGAATAAAAGGGGGTCATCCAGGCCTACAATTTGTAGGTGGATTCACAGGACTTAATGACAGGCTGGGTTTAGGGGTGCCTTGTACAGGCTGTTCCTGGAACATCCTCCTGTTCCCTTCTCCTTGTCTGTCAGTGCCTCCTCCTCCAAGCAGCCACACTGCCAAGTTAGTTTCTTCCTTCTGTGAACACCTGTATGTAAGCACAGTCCCAGGCAGGAGCTGAGGGTTTGCAGAATAAATAGATGCTGGATCTGGAGGGAAACTGTTCTGAGGTCCAGGGAGGCCCTGTGTCATTCCACCTGCCTGCCCTGCCTTGCACTGCGTCCTGGCATCCCGCCTATTGGCTGACCTTAGCCAGCCAGAGCTTCCCAGTGACCCATCTGTCTGCACCGGCTTCCCCTCCAACAGCTACAGGCCCCACAGCAGGGGCCCTGAGTAAAGACCCAACTCCTCCAAATTGGGTGGAGCTGCTGCCAGAAGACATTTCATACCTTGAGACTACCTAGCATCCCTAGTGAGCATCACAGAAACCCTGCTTGGCCAGAGAGCTCACCAGATGCATCACAGCAAAGGGCAGGCCCTCACGGGCCATCCCCTTGGGCCAGAGGTCAGCAACTGTTGACCTACAGACCACATCAGTGGAGCCTGCAGATGCGCTTGGCTGGCATTCAGTGATTAAAGTCTTTTGGTGTTAGTTGCCAGCACTGAACAATAAGAAGATTTTACATTAAAATCCAGCTTTCTAGCCCTCCTGAACATCAGAGGCTGGCAAACCTGGCCCTCAATGCCACCTGGCCACAAAGGAGGAGTTGGAGAGAGTCTGGGGCTTCAGGCAGGCATGCCCTCCACCCCCGTGAGCCCTTCTCTACTGTCACCCTGAGTCCCAGGTCACCCATCATGGCACTGCACTGTTCATTTCTAGATTGAAGATACAACTGAGTGGGTTTTTTGCCACCATTTTTTGTGAGAATGGGGAAAAACAGATCAAGAAGCTTCTTGTTTCAGGAAAAAATTGCAGCTGGCCTATTTCTTTGTGGATATAGTGAGTAGGTAAAAAGATGTGTCTGGCACTGAATTCCCCTGCCAGGGTAAGAATTCATCCCCCTTGGTCTGGACCCCATCCTTCTGCAATGGAGAAACTGAGGACCAGGCAGGGTGAGACCGGCCCAAGGTCACACAGCCAAACAGCAGCTCAGCAGCGGTGCCTGGGGACCTAGGTGTCACCCACAGCCTCCTCTGACAGGTATGTGAGCACATCTGTAATGCTCAGAGCCACACACCCCAGGACTCTGACGAGGACTTTGTTTCAGTCTCCCAGGGCCTAAGGAGTCTAGTGGGCTCAGGCCTCCTAGAGATGTGCTGTCCCAGCCCTGTCCGCCAGACAAACTTGTGGGGCTTCAGCAAGGGTGGCAGATGGCCTGTGGCTGGGCTAATGGCCTGGAAAAGTCTGCCTGCAGGAGGAAGGAGGCGGCTGCAGAGACACAGAATAAGAATACTTGATAGTGTCCTGTAGGGAGCCAGGCCCAGTCTCGCCAAAGAGGCCAGGAACCCGGGGCAGACAGATGGAGCTGTCCTCTCTGAAGCCAGCCAGGCTGGCCGTGCAAGGCTTCCTCCTTTCCAGCATGTCATCACGAGGCTGCTCAGCATATGCACAGGGAGAGGGGCCAAACCCCTGCACAGCGTGGCCTTTTGGAGCTGATTTGCAGATAAGGCTATTCCCATCCCCAAAATATCACCTCCACTGTCCTTCATGAGATCTGAAATTCCACCATTAACATCACACTTTGGGGGTAAGGTGAGATAAACGGAGCTACCAAATTAGAGAGCTAAATGGCAGGTCTCACACATGGGCTGGGACCAGGGCTGGCCAGAAATCATGAAGTGGGAAGAGCAGGTTTTCAAAATGTCACCCCAGCTGCTGTGCTGAGAGGTAGTGGGGGACCAACTAGGCCTCCAGGAAAGCCCAATGCCAGTGATGCCACCTCACACCAGGTGCTTGACATAGCACCCATTTCTCTTATCATCTTATCTTCAACATCACCATCCTCACCATCACCATCCTCAACAGCACCATCATCACCATCACAATCATCATCACCACCACCATCATCATCATTTCCATCACCATCATCATTACTACCATTATCACCATCGCTGTCATCACCATCACCATCATCATCACCACCATCATCATCATCACCATCACCATCATCACCATCATCATCACCATCACCATCATCACCATCACCACCATCATCATCATTATCACCATCACCATCATCATTGTCATCATTATCACCATCACCACCATCAACACCAACACCATCATCACCATTATCATCAACATTATCACCATCACCACGATTATCATCATCACCATCACTGCCACCATCATCATCATCATCACCATCACCATCATCATCACCATCACCGTTATCACCACCATCACCATAACCGTCATCATCATTGTCACTTCTCCTTCCCCACATCCTCCTCAAAGTATTCCCAACTCTCTGCCAAGGAAGAAGGGATGAGGGAGAAGACAAGCCACCCATACCTCCTCCACACTCCACGCCTCAGCCCACAGCCAGCCCTACCTCACCCTCCATGCACCTCAGCACATGCCCCTTACACCAGAGCAACCTCCTCTACTGGGCAGGTCTCCAAATTCCCCTGCTTTGACACCATCAGTCTCTACATCCTGCCCTGAGAGCAGCCTCGCTGGCAGGTGTATTCACTTGTTTCCAAGCTCAGGTACACCTGGAGTCAGGGGCCATGTTTCTACCTTGAGGCTCTCAGGACTGGGTGCAGGCCTGCCCGGGGTTCAGCCACTGAGCAACAGAAGTGGGGGAGGGAGAAGGGAGGGGATGAGACGGAGGTGAGAGGAAGCAGGGTATGGAGCCAGGGAAATGAAAAGGGAAGCGGGGGAAGGGGGATGGGGAAGGAAGGGGGAGGGAGAGGAGAAGAGAATCACGGAGAAAGGGAGGGGGCAAAAAGGAAGGAAGGGAGGAGTGTGGAAGCCAAGGAGAAAGGAGGGGAGGGGAGAACAGGAGGGGACAAGGTGCCTGAAGAATAGCCAAATATTCGCTCTTGGCTCAAACTCATGAATTCCCTGGAAAGTGAAAACTTCCCAAGCCACACGCAGCCTGACTAAGGGCCACTCACAAACCCTCCGGCTCTCTAAGGCTGGTTTCATTCTCTCCCACAGAGAGAATAAAATGTCTGCTCAGCTGAATAAAAGGAAACCAAAATCACAGTGAATCTCCCTGTTATCCCCTGTTCTTGAGACTGGCAGGTTTTCTCTCTTCCTCCATAAACTAAATGCATCCTCTGTGTCCATCGAATCACAGAGGACACTGTGGCCAAAGTCCATTGCAAGAACTTCCAACTCTGGAGCTCAGGGCCAGCAAGCCCTAGAGAAAGCCACACTGCAAGCAGCTCCCGGCCCTAGGACCTGCCACAGAGTTCGCGTGGTTGCCGTGGGTATGAAAAGGCACAGGATGGGGCAGCTGTGCTGTGTGCGGTGGTATAAGCCCCTGTCCCTCAGACCTACCCAGACTGCATTCCCCGCCCCTCGTTACCACTGGAAGGTGCCCCCAACCACCTTGTTTCCTTATCAGTGGGCAGGACGCTGGCGATGACCCACACTCCGCTTGGTAAAGTTGGTGGCATCTGGAAGGTTCCAGCTGGCCCCTCTGGCTCCTATTAGTGCACAGGACGTCTGTCCTGTCAGGTTTCTCTGCTGGGGCCAGACGGGGGAGAGGCTGTGCAGGGACGTAGGCACTCTCAGTGGCTGATGTCGGGAGCCCCTGGCCCTGGCCAGTGAGTGCAGAATGTCCTAGAATGCCAGGATTCCCCAAGATGGACAAGATGAAAATGGAAAGGACAGATGATGACATGTACAAGCCCCTCACCTGCACTCCATCCTCCTCCCCACAGCCAGCCCCACAGAACAGCCTCCTCCCCACATCCAGCCCCACAGAGCAGCCTCCTCCCCACAGCCAGCCCCACAGAGCAGCCTCCTCCCCACAGCCAGCCCCACAGAGCAGCCTCCCCCCCACAGCCAGCCCCACCGAGCAGCCTCCTTCTGCCTTAGCTGCCCCAGCTCAGGTGCACATGGGGTGTGAAGCTTGCCATCCCCCGAGCCACCCTCCCTCAGGGACCTGGGACCAGTCAATGAGCCACACGGAGACTTGGTGTCCACATCTGTCAAATGGGGAACCGGGTGGATGGCAGACAGTGTTCTGGTGAGACCAAATGAGAGAAAGCATGTCACCGTGTCACCGTGCGCTTGCTGAGCCTGACTACATGCCATGAACTGGGCTACACTTCCTTACAGAAATCACCTCCCCTGATCCTCACGAGGTCAGCACAGGGCAGCTGAGTGACCCTGCCAGCCGGTAGCAAAACCCAGGCCATGGCTTCCAAGGCCTTTTGCTCCCTCCCTGATGGGCACGGGAGTGGTCTGAACACCGTGTTCACACAATGTTCGTAGGATGGTGCCTGGCAGAGGGGATGGGGGCCGGGCTAGGCACCCCTCTCGGAACCCCCTGCAGCCCTGGCTCCTGCGGCTGTGGCCACTTCCCACAGCACGCTGAGGTGGTCACCCAGCATCTGGGTCAGCAAGGGATCTAGCTGTGCTAAGGAGAGGCTGGCCCTGCCCCACACTGGCACACAGGAGGCAGAGATCCCCACAGCAGAGGCCAGGGATGGCTCAGCTGACACATTCCAGGTGCAAGGGAGAGGGCTCTGAGATGGCCTGTCCACCTGCCCTCCCGCACCCCTTCCCCTGGGCAGCCTCCGGGATCACCTGTGTGTTGGGTGCCTGGGTGCCTGCAGCCTCCGGGATCACCTGTGTGTTGGGTGCCTGGGTGCCTGCAGCTCCCTGGGCCCGGGCTCAGTGCTCTTGCCTCCCAAAAGACACTTCCTAGAAGCTACAGGCATTCCCTGGGGAAAGGTGAACATGGGGACTGTGTGGGGGGCAGAAGGGGGGCTGGGCAGGGAGGGAGCCGAGTGCCCAAGCGATGGGGAATAATTCCAGAATACAGAAAGCCTGAACTGGGGAGGCAGGTAACTCGCTGTGTGACCCCAGGCTGTCGCCCACCGTCTCTGTGCTCTGCCGCACCTCTTCTTGAGGTGAGAGGCCATGGGTGGTCCTGCAGTGCCGTGCCCTGTCAGGGGGGTCTTCCTGGTGTTTCTCCACGCAGCATTTGCTTCCTACTGCAATCCCTAAGCAAGCCCGCCACGGAGACGGAGCCGTCCCGAGGTGTTGGGTAACAGCAGCGTGCACAGCTCCTGGACTGCAGCGGCTGCAGCCAGGTCCGCCTAGCGCCCAGAAGGCGGCTGCAGCAGCAGGTCCTGCGGGAAGGACAGCTGGCAGCCCCAGGCGAGCGCACGCACGGGCAGTTGTAGGTGCAGCTGGGATGCGCGTCTCCTGGGCACGCCCTGAGAGCCACTGTCGCCTGCAGTGACCCCCACTCCCACCCCCAGCCTGGCCGTGCCAGGGGAGTCGTGGATACTCCGTTTAGAGCAGCCCGTCGGCCTGGGAGGGGAGTGGTCGTGCCTCTGGCACACAGACAGGCAGCAGAGCAGAGCAGGCACAGGACCGGCCGGAGGAGAGACCCCAGCCTCGCCCCCATGCCCTGCTGCACGGTGAGTGCCGCCTCCGGGCAGCCCCCAGCCCACCGCCTGGGAGCCTCGCGCCATCTGTGGAAGGGGCTTCCTTTCTCCACGGGCCACACTGCCCGTGGTGTCGGAGGGGACGCTGTGGAGGAAGCATTCAAGGGTCTGGAATCGTGTGGTGGGGAGGGGGCTGGGAGCAGCTTCTGCCGGGGAGTGCAGGGCCCCCCAACCCTGCCCCAGCCAGTTTTCTGCTGACTTCTTCAAAGTTCCCTGGGGCTGGCACCTTGGCCATGGGGGCATTAGCTCTGTCTGGACACCTCGCTCACCCCCTGACTCTCAACAGTGTTCAGCCTGGTCAGAGCACCTCGGGTAGGCAGGGCAGGCAGCAGGCTCCAGGGCAGCATCGCGAGGTGCCCCCAGGTCTGGGATGCTGCATTGCACCCACATCCCGGTGCCCTGCTCCCTCCTCCAGGGCAGCGCTGCCCGCTGTGGTGGCCAGGGGACTGCCCAACCTCCCTCCAGGGGCAGGACGCCCACCAGGCAAGATGTGGGACATGAGAGATTAGGACTTGCAAGGTCACTTCTGAAGCATCTGTTCACCATCTGTGCCTTTGACTTTTGACTTCTTTTGCTCACAATTTTTTTTTTAAGAAACAGACTTGAAAGGGGATATTTCTCAATTTGACTTAATATTGCATTGGCAGAATGGAGTTTATGCTGAGACACCAGGGTGGTGAGGGAGGGGTCTCCTACACACCCGGAGCTGGCAGGGGACTTGGCCGGACCCTTGGGAACAGACAGGGGGTCCTGAGAGCAGAGTGTGGGGTCAGCAGAGCCCAGCTTCCCAGGGCCTTTGGAGATAGCTGAGCTGTCTGGGACACACTGCCAGGCCGACACCCCTCAAGGGAAGCCAGCCTCAGGCCTGAGATCATGGGGATGCTGACCCTCGGCCTGAGGTCCAGGGTCCCTGGCGTCGTGGGGGTAGGGTAGTGTCACCTTTTTGTCCTTTGGCCTAAAGGCTCCTAAGAAAGGATGGTCAGCTCCCCATGGCTCTAGACATTTTCCTGAGGGGTGCATGAGGAGCGGCAATGCTGGACCAAGCCCCCCACCTGTCCCTGTAGGTCCCACCAGCAAATCCCCAGGGAAGGGGCAGGTGCAGGTGGGAATCCCAGCTCCCTCCTGCCAGCTCAGCCTCGATTTCCAGAGATGCCACGTCTTCCTGTGTCAAATGGGAATTTGAGCAATCCAGGTAGTCATGACAAACAGGACCCTGGGTGTGATGGTGCCTTCTCGGGGCCTCATGCTCAGGGTGCTGGAAGAGGTCAGAGCCTTGGCCTCATGATGGCCAAAGGCCAAGAGGGAGGCTGATGGCAACTGCTGCACGCTGTCTGCCCACATTTGCACAGCATGCCCTACAGGTTGAATCCACTGGGTTTCCTGCCGCCACTCAGAAGCCACTCTGCTCTCACGTGCCATGTTGCATCTGCTCAGCTGCAAGTCCCAAGAGCCAGTGGGGGGTCCCAATGCCTGATGGAGACCACCGTGGTCCAGCACTTACAGGAGCGTGGTCAGCAGGTGGCCTCCATAGAGGAGCCCTCACAGGGTCCCAGCAGAGCAGCTGGTGCCTGTGCCAGGCAGTCCACTGCCAGGGATGTGCTTCTCTAACCAACTTGCTTCAAGGCAGAGGACACACTATGGGGGCCCAGGACCTGGGTGTGAGTCCTAGCGGTGCAGGCTCAGGTGGGGCATCGAGCCTGTCTGGCCTCGGTCTCTTCTGTAGAGAGGGAGAACAGGCCCCATCGTAGAACCCTCAGGAGGCTGTGAGGAGAGGAAGAGGTGGTACCTAAGGCTCCGAGTATGGCGCTTTTCAAGTTAGTGACATGAAGTTAACCAGGACCACTAGGCAGCTGTGCGTCGTGGCTGGGACTACTGGTCGGTTCACATGATGTGGTCCACGGCTGGGACACGAGACCCAGGACCCAGCTGCCGCCATGAGAAAATGGTTGAACTGAGCGGGTTGGATGAGGTTGTCACCAGGACCCCCAGTTTCTCAGGCTCTGGGAGTCTATGGTGGAGAGCACAGAGCGGCAGCAACCCCCTGCCATCCTCTGCTCCACCAGGAGGCTCCTCCACGCCTTAGCTCTGCAGCTCTCCTCCAGCCAGCGTTCCTCTCTCCCACACCAGTGAGCCCCTGCTGCAGCCCCGAGCCTGCCCCGGACTCTCCTTCAGAACTTTCTGGAAGCCCGCATGGCAGCAGAGGTGTCCTGAGATTGGAAGGTGGCAGTGGGGGAAGGGGAAAGGAAGAGGAGCCAGGGGCTGTGGGGGTCTTCATCTCCCCAGCATGGGAGCTGATGGGGTTTTGTTCTGGGTGGAGGTTGATCCTAGAGGCAGGTCCTGCCCCAGAACTAAGATTCCCAGCCCCGCAAGGCCAGAGGGGCCTCAGAAGAGCCAAGGACCTCACAGCCTCCATGCGTCCGCCCCTGGTGCCCCAAGGGCCTTCCAAGCAGGCCACTGGCTCATTCCTCCCTTCCCAGCAGGGCTGAGCCCCGTCTATGAGGGCCAGGTAGCAAGGGGCTCAGTCAAATCTCACTCCTCTGACCACCTCAGCTTAGGAGACCCCCAGAGCCCTTCCCTGCAGGGGGCCCGGGCTGTGCTGAGCCTCGGTCCTGCCTCTGCCAGGTTCCTTGCCTGACGTTGCTCCTCTGTGACTTGGTGGCTCCAACCCATTGGAAAAGCTCAGCCCTGCCCTACCCTCAAGGAGGCACAAATCTGCCTGGAGAGTCAGGGGGGGCTTCCTGGAGGAGGTGGTAGAGAGCCAAGGGGGCTTCCTGGAGAAGGTGGTAGAGAGTCAGGGGGGCTTCCTGGAGGAGGTGGTGAAGAGTCAGGGGGGCTTCCTGAAGGAGGTGGTGGAGAGTCAGAGGGGCTTCCTGGAGGAGGTGATGGAGAATTAGGGGGGCTTCCTGGAGGAGGTGGTGGAAAGTCAAGGAGGCTTCCTGCAGGAGATAAGGCTCACCCAGACTCTCCAGGGAGTTGGAACTGCCCCAGGGACTCAGAGTATCAGGAAGCTATTCCAGGCCAAGGGGCTCCACATTCAAAGCGTGGTGGTGTGGACACTCCTTCCCCTCTTCATTCTGTTCTGAGGGAGCTTTGCTGGGCACCAAGGAGGGTGTGTGCCTGGGATGATGGGGACTAGGCCAGAGGGGCCAGCATTGCCCAGATCATGGAGAGCATCGGACTCAAGGCTCGTGAGCTTAGAGATGGTCCTAAGAACAGCAGAGGCAGGAGGGTTTCAAGCCAGGGGACGATGTGGACAATGTAGGTTCTAGAAGGTCCTCAGGCTGCATCCTGGGGGCTCCCAAGGTGTGGGGAAGGCAGGAGGTGAGGAGCAGAAGGGGCCGAGCAGGACTCCCATGACCCTGCTCAGGGACCTTGGTCATGCCAGGCAGCCCTGTTCCACTCAGCACCCCTGCTGCTTTCTTTCCCATTGTTCTCTGACCCGTCACCCTCTCTAGCCCCCAGGGCAGAGAAATCTGTTCCTGGGCTTTCAGCTCCGGGCTAATCTTGCTGTATTCCCCACCTGGATAGCAAACAGCCCTGAAATCCAGTGCCCGTCACTGCCAACTCCATTCTGGAGACAACTGAGGAATTGGGGATGGAGCAGCTGAGCCCAGCTGAGCCACCTCCTTGTGCAGGGCCCAGCCTCTCTGCCTCTCCACGGAGCTGCAGTCTGTAGTCCTGTGATTCTGCAACCGGTGCCCTCTGCTATCCACTTGAAGGCTCTCCAGAGCCTTCACCCTGTACCCTGTACCCTGCAGCTAGTGTCCTCTGAGCAGCAGGTTTTCTGGGGTCCCAGGTACCAGTGCTTCTCAAGACCTGTCAAACCATTGCAGACTCCCAGTGACCTGAGTGGGCCAGATGCCCCTGAACTGCAGCTTAGGACCCTTGGCAAACCCTCAGGGCTGGAATTCTGTTCCCAGGGCAGACCCACGCTGGGTCTCAGAGAACTGAGGTGTGGGGACTGCTCAGGGGGAGATGGAGGCTAGGGCGATCAGGAGTCTGAGCTGGAGCCCTGGGGCGCTGTGCTGAGCCCTGCCACCTGTCATCAGCCCTGGACGCAGCCCTCAAATGACAAATACATCTATAGGGGACATAAGAGCCAAGCTAGACTCTGCTAATTGACTGAACAGAGCCTCACAGTGAGGCACAGCAGGGTGAAGGTTGTGCTCACAGAATCTGAGTTCAAATCCCAGCCGCGGTACTTCCCAGCCGTGTGTCCCTGGGCAAGCGCCTGTGGTCTTTCTCTGCCTCAGTTTTCCCATCTGTTAAGTGGGAAATGATACTAACAATCTCACCTCACTGTCTCCCTGAGAATTAAATGAGCTGCCTTGTGTGTGGTGCCTGGCACATAATCTGACGCTTTGTGTGGGTGGCTGCTGTTGCTAGAGAATTAATTTTGATGTTGCATTTGCTACTCATCACTGGGAGCCACAGCTTTATGTCTCTGATATTTTGATAGTTACCGAAATTCGTGTAGGCCCAAGGTACTGGAGGCCAGGCAGTGAAAAGTTCCTGGGCTCCGGGGCTGTGGCCCACAGCAACATGCTCCATAAATGTAGGGATCAGGGGCATCTGTTGAGGGCGTGTCTGCTCCAGGCTCTGCCCCCAGGAGCAGCTGCCCCCAGGGTATGGGATCCACTGGGCTCTGCAGTGGTCAGTCCCGGGCCTGAGCTCAAACCCCAGGAGCTAGGAGTCAGGGGACCCAGCCACGATGGCAGGACACCCCAGAGGCTGGCAGAGGCAGCACCTGGACCTCCCCCAAGAAGCTTCCCAGCCCATACAGAAAGGGGACACTAGTTCTGCTCACCTCCCCATCTCCCCAGAGAACCCCTGGGCTGGGCCCACATCCTCCCAGGGGACGCTGTCTGCTGGTCCCAGGAGGCTGAACCACTGGGCACAGTTCTTCAGCATCTCCTTTGCCTGGGGTTCCCACCTGGCAGGAGAGGAGAAGGTGAGGAAAGGCATAACAGTGGGGCTGAGCGGATGCCGGGCCCTCTAGCACTTCTCCTGTGGCCAAGGAAGGGAAGGGCAAGCTGCAGGGGATGCAAGACAGCCTGGTGCCCCTGAGGGAGAAGGCGGAAGGCAGGCAGGCCTCCCTGGGTACCCCCTGCCAGCTTCCCCAAGGCATCCCCAGATGCTGCCCTGCCTCAGTGGGTCTCTCCTGCAAGGGACCTGCAGAGCTGGAATTGCCTTTAGTTGAAGCCACTGGCTGCTGAGGTCAAGTCCATACTCTTCTCCTGATTGGAACCCCATGCTGATGGGCAGAGGTGGGTCTGGGAGCTGGCAGGAGCCAGAGGAAGGTGGTGACTATGGGGAGACTTCGAGGGGTGCAACTGGGCTGGTGCTGACCAGGGAGGAGCAGGGCTTATGGGGGGAGGATTTAGAAGAGAGGTGAGCAGCCCCAAACCACACATCCAGGCTGGGCTCCTGCCCAAGGGGCCCCCACAGGCCCCACAGGGATCCCTGAGCTGGGACAACCCAGTGGAATACTCAAACTCATGCCCCTTCCCTCAGCCCTGGGGGCTCCTCCCCCAAGACACTGCAGCACCTCCGGCCAGAACCTGGCTGCCTCATGGCCCCCTGACACACACTCCGTAGGTCAGACAAGACTGCACCCACCTTGCCCACCTGCCTCCTGCTCACACCCCCCAGGGTGAGGCTGGGGCTGGGATAAGGACACCCAGACCCTGCCAGCCATTCGTGCCTGCACGGCACCAGCCCAGGGTGACCCTGGGACTTGGGACACAACCGGGGCCCTCCTGGGCCTTCATTTCCAGCTGGCAAACATTTCATCTTGGCTGGCGGCTGCGTCAGGAGCCTGCATTTCAGGACGACTGTCCTTGGCTGGCCTGTAGTTCATCCTTGTCACATGAGTGCCCATCTCCCCAGACCCCTGCTCACTCCAGGAGCCCATAGCCCCCAGCTCATGTCCTGACACCTCCCCTACCCCTCCTTGGGCCTCCCAAGCTCTAGCATCTTCTCAGCTCCATCTCCAGGCCTGTGGAGCCCCTGCCCTGCCATCCAGGGACTGGCTGGGTTGGAGCCTCCCTGTGCCACTCGAGGCGGTGAACAAAGCTGCTGCTGCTGTCGGGAACCAGCAGGGAGAGGCAGCTGAGCGCGGTCTCCAGGCCGGCTTAGCCTTGCACCTGAGCTGCCTGTGGCAGCCCCAGCAGGTGGGACAGTCTCTGCTTTGCTCACCACTGGGCAGGGTTCCCAGGGCACACGGTGCCTGGTCCCAGGCAGCCTCATAGTCACACCTGGGCACTGAGCGACCACGAGGCTGCTGCCCACTAGCCCACCTGGAGAGCAGATGGAGCTTCCAGGACCCCACCCAGGCAGAGGAAAGCCATCCTACAGGACCAGGACCACACTGGTCAGCCTGTCCTGGGCCTGAGCTCTGACAGTCCCCCACACCCAGGGACAGTGGGAGCCACAGCTCTGCAGGGCTTGGCACCCTCCCCGCCCCCCCCCGGGCCCAGGGACCTGCCCTGTCACTGGCACCCTGCAGCCTACAGTCATCACAGGCCTCATCTGAGCTGTCCTTGTCAGGGCTGTGAAGGAGAAGGAAGGTCGTGCAGGCCTCCTGGCACAGACGGGCCTGTCCAGCTGCTCATATGCCAGCTCACCCACCTGGCTGCTGTGCCTTCACCGCAGAGGTGGTAGGAAGGGCTTGGGCCCCTCCAGAGAGGAGGAGAGTGAGTCCCCACACAGAGCCGCAGAGCCAGAGCCAGATCCCTTGGCCCGGCCCTTTTCTCTCCTGCATGCGAGATCCCCTCCCACTTTCTCTTGTGTGGACTTTCGTTTGGCTCAGTCACAGGCCCTGCGGGCAAAAGCCAGAGTTACGTCAGTGACCCACGCCCGCTTGCTCTCTCTCTGCCTGTCCCGGCTCACAAGTCCTGAGACCCTCATCACAGCCTTGGTGCCTCCACCTTCAATCAGTCCATATAACTGGGCTGTGCACTAGTGACCTGGGGTGGTTCTGACCAAGTCCATAGCCTGGATGATCCAGGCAACAGGAGTTTACTGTCTCACAGCCCCAGAAGTCTGAGGTCAGGGTGTGGGCAAGGCCAGTTCCTACTGAGACTGTGAGGCAGAATTGGTTCCTAGCCTCAGGGACAGCCCATGGGGCCCTATCCAGAGGCCACAGGCAGGGGAACTGCCATTGGAAGGAGGTCTTCAAGCACCAGGCTGCCTCTGACTGCCCAGGGTTGGCCCCAGGGCCACCTAGGTGGGGCCCCAAGCCCATCCCACTTGCTAGGGAGGAACCGAGGTCTGCAGCAAAGACCTGCAAACTGCCTCCTCTGCTCCCCGCTCAATCAGGGTCCCGGGGCAGGTCCAGGGCCCAAGGCAGAAGTGTCCTGGGCAGACCACTTCCTGCAGATGAGCTGAGCCACAGGTGCTACACGAGGCAGCTCCTCTGCCACACCCAGACCTGCACGGTGACAGGGAGACTTTTGGCGGCTTACAACAGTCCCGGAAGGCTGGGGCGGTGGGAGAAGTCTCCCAGCCGGCCAGGCTTAGGCCTCGGTGGTGCCAGGGAGCCTGCCGGCCTTCCAGCCTGCTCTCGTCTCAGTCGAGGTGCGATGAGTTTTTCCCACTTCCCCGTTTTTCCCAGTGCAGCTTCCTCTCTTCCCGGCAGGGGTCAGTGTGGAAGGATTTGGCCAAGGCCATTGCTGGGAAGAGGAGGCGGGAGAAGCTGGACGTGAGCTGCATAAGACTGGAGCCAGAAGCCCACCCTGTCCATAATGAGTGACCTCGTGGGCCTGGACCCTTCCCAGCGCTGGTACTCACTGGTCCCCACACTGGGATTAGTGGAGCATTAATGGAGTGCCAGCTGCATGCTGGGCACGGTGCCCTGATGTTTTTGGGCCCTCTCACATTCAGTCCTACAAAACCTTGCCGAGAAGGTGCTATGAAGATCTCCACTTTACAGATGGGAAGGCTGAGGCCCGGGAAGTTTAAACGGCCTGTTGCGCTGTCTGCTAGGCTGAGGTTTTGGAGAGACACCCGATGGGGGGGTCCCTATCCTTCTCCTTCCCAGCCTTTAGCAGCTGTTCTTCAGGGGAGGAGACAATCACCACGCGCTCCTTTTGGGTCAAGGGGATGAAGGTTTTATTTCTCAGTAAGAATGTAAAAGCCTCTCAAAGACTCAAGATAAGCGAGTAGCAATCACTGACACCCCAATGTGAATTAGGGAGTGCTGCCTGAGTAGTTCACAGCAGAGGACCAGGCAGAGCAGTGGGCATCTTCCTGGATTTCGAGAGGGTCTCTATGTAGGGGTGCACCCTGCGAGATAGCCTAAGAGGCAGCAGGAGCAGGGCTGGTCCCAGAGGAGAAGGAACATCCATTCTCCCCCACCTCCATCCTGGGACCAGGGGTGTGCAGCAGGCCTGCAGAGACAGTTTCCCAGTTCTTCAGACACCCTCTGTCCTCAGCATCCCCCACATCCCTGTCTCAGAAGGGGCCTGGTCCTGGGGCCAACGTGGAAGGAGGGAAGGGGGGAAGGGGAGGGCAGGGGAGGTGATGCAGGGAGGCCACATCCCTCCCCAGAGGCCCTGGACCCAGGGCTGGGGTGGAGCTGCCCCAGTGGGAGGGTCCCCTTCCTGCTGCACCTCCCTCTCGTCAGGAAGGTGGAGGCAGGGGATGAGGGTTCCAGGAAGCATCTCATTCATCAAGGACCTCTACAGTTCTACTCTGGCCAGAAAACACCAGAAAATGCCAGAAAGAGCTGGAAAGAGCAAAGAGACCAAGTGGGCAAAGGTGGAGGTGGCCACAGGCCTGGAGGTGCCCTCCCTTCTGGTTGGCTCAGCCAAGCCCCTCTGCCCATGCAGTGTTGGGGGATGTGTCCCTGGAGAAGGGAGAAGTGGGGACTGTGCTCCCAGACCACCATTGGCCCCTCAGACCAGGCCTCCCATCTCACCCCAAACACACCCTCCAGCCACTTCCTCCTCTCTGGGATGCGGGTCCCATCTAGGTTCCTGGGTAGAGCTCCAGGCTGAAAATCATTAAAGCAAGGGGAAGGGGGACTCCCTGAGATTCCAGGGCAGTGACTTCCTGGGGTGGCAGACACAGGCAGGTCCCCTTATGCTGCCTCTGCCCTCAAATCCCCCCTCATGCCTGGAGCTGAAGTCCCAGTGGGTACATACTCGCAGCATTTTGTGCCAAGTGACTTATTCATACCGTAGAGAGGCGTCTATGCATGCGTCGGGGGCTGGGGAGCCGGTGTGCCCACATCCCCTGGACTTTCTGCTTCTGAGAAAGGACGGTGGCCGATTCCAGCCGACTGTGGCCCTGGAGGGGCTGAGCCACCCCCCACTCCTGCTCCTTATATCGCACAGCCCTTCAGAAGTTGGAGGGATCTTCCCTTTGACCCCTGTCCCCTCTGAGTGTCGGTGGCTCAGTTCCCTGGGGCCTGCTGAGCCCTGACTCAGAAAATGAGCTGAGTCATCCATGGCCTCCCTGTCCAGTTTGGGGGTTTCTGGCAACCCCAAGGGAACCCATTCCTTCCAGGTTTTCACCCTGACTACACTTCCACACCACTGGGGAGCTGGCAGAACCCCTGAGGCCTGGACCCCGCAAGTGCCACCACCAATAAAGTAGGAATCCCAGAGCTGGGAGGGAGACCCTCTGTGGGTGCCTCCTGGGAGCCTGCAGCTGGCGTTGTACATGGAAGGGGGCTGCTTGATTCGAGGGGCTCTATGGAAAGGAGGTGGTGCTCACAGAAGCACCAGAGCCTGAATGACCTGGCTTGGAGGGAGGGGGGCGCAGCAGTGGCCCCAGGAGAGGCTGTCTGGGGAGCAGTTGGGTCACTCCACCGAGGCTCACCCTGCCCTCTTCTCTGCCAGGGCGGATCTGCCCACACCCACTTGCTTCAGCTCTGGCTGCCGAGCCACAGGCCTGAGCCAGGCTCCTGGGGGAAAGAAGAGACCGGAGGAGGCAGAGGTTGGGTGGAGAAGGGATGTGCTCTCGGGAAAGGACGCTGCCACCTGAAACTCACAAGTCTCCACCAGCATGCTCCTTACGTGTATGGATGATTACCAGAGCCAGCCCCACCTGCAGTGAATGCGTTCCTGTTTACACATTGCACGTGGATGCTCCACCAAGCAAAAGCACCCCAGCTGGGAGAAAAGGAGGATAACAAGTCCCAAGAACAAGGACATCAGAGTCTCTTCTGACCACGTCACTCCCCCAAGTCCTCTGGCATCAGCTGGACACGGAGTCCTGCTAAGCAACCCCACATTCTTCAGACCCTGGCAGACAAATCCAGACTGGGGTCTATCTCCCAGGGCTTATGGCCACAGTCACCCCCAGTTCCCACCCCGAGGTTTCAGGGAGGTGAGCTGAACTAGGAGGAGATCTGGGAGGGCTTCCAGGAGGAGGTGAGGCTAGAGCCCAGAGCTGAAGGAGCAGTAGGCTTACAAGCAGTAGAGAAGGGGCAGATGGGTTTCTGTGGAGGCCGCCAGAAGCACACCCGGCTGGCGGTGGTGCCTGTCCACTGTTTTATGCTTTCTCCCTGAATATTCTTGGCTTTCGAGCCATCACATCCTCGTGTGTAGCTCCCACATCCACATCCCTCGGCTTCATCATAGGAGCCACCGATTCCCAAGTAGCTGCCCCCATTTATGAGGCCTGTTCCCCTCCTCTGTCAGAGCCACTCCTGCTGAGGACCCTTCCAGAAACTCCCACTCTCGGCTGGGCTGCCCTCTGGAGCTACATGTATTATAGGCCCTTCTTGCATTGCTATAAAGAAATGCCTGAGACTGGGTAATTTATAAAGAGAAGAGGTTGAATTGGCTCAAGGTTCTGCAGGCTGTACAGGAAGCATGCTGCTGGCATCTGCTTAGCTTCTGGGGAGGCCTCAGGAAACTTACATTCATGGCAGAAGGCAAAGGGGCAGCCAGCGCTGCACATGGCTGGAGAAGAAGAAAGGTGGGGGGGCGAGTAGTGCTGCACACTTTTTAACAACGGGATCTGGGAAGAACTCACTATAACAGGAACAGCACCAAAGTGGGGAATCTGCCCCCATGATCCAATCACCTCCCACCAGGCCTCACTTCCAGCATTGGGGATTACAATTCTACATGAGATTTGGGTGGGGACACAGATCCAGACCATATCACTATGGTTTTTTGGTTGAATAAGCTAAGACTCAAGTGAGTCTTTGTTGAAAATGTTAATTCCCTGGTCCCCTCCAGACACTGGGGAGTCTCCACTGGGACCCTGGAGTCTGCCTTCACTGGCGCTGTGCTGTGGGCCCTTGTATCCTTGTCACCAGAGCCCCCTTTAGAGCATATCTTGCAGCAGATCAATCCCTCTGCCTGCTCACAAGTATTTCCTGAGGGCTGCTGACCAAAGGCACCACCCCACCACTAAGTGTAATTTTCTTTCTTTTTTTTTTTTGAGATGGAGTCTCCCTCTGTCACCCAGGCTGGAGTGCAGTAGTGCGATCTCGGCTCACTGCAACCTCTGCCTCCCAGGTTCAAGCAATTATCCTGCCTCAGCCTCTCCGAGTAGCTGGGACTGCAGGCGCACGCCACCACACCTGGCTAATTTTTTGTATTTTTCCCCTCGGGGTTTCACCGTGTTAGCCAGGATGGTCTCAATCTCCTGACCTTGTGATCCGCCCACCTCAGCCTCCCAAAGTGCTGGGATTACAGGCGTTAGCCACCGCGCCCAGCCTGAGTACAAATATTTTATATTTTAATAGAGCCCAGGCCTCTTCACGCTTTCCCTAGGGCAGGAATTGGCCTTGGCCTTCATGTGAAAACTCACCAAAGCAACACTACTGTGAATGTGGAGCTATTCTGCTTAAAATGGGCGAGGAAGCCCCAAACCTGCCCATTCATCCAGCCCCGCCCTCTCGCTATCTTTTCACCACTACAGCCACAGTTGGTGACCACTGATGTGGCAGGGGAGCTAATCTTCTGTGGGATTTGCCTGTGATTTTATGAAATCATCATCTACTCAGAAAGTTGCATTTTGCTACAATTTTCCCCCTACTTAATGCTACCATTTACTTCTAGGTCAGCTGCATCTTACAAACATCCTAATCTGACGGCTTTAAAATCTATGAAACCATTTTCAGCCAAGTTTATTGTCACTAATAAAAAAATCTTCAAAGGAGAAACTTCCTGCTGTGGACTGAATGTGGCCCCAAAGCTCATGTGTTGGAAGCATAATCCCCAGTGTGACAGTGCTGGGAGTCGGGGCCTCTTGAGAGGTGTTTAGCTCCTGGACTCTGCCCCATGAATAGGTTAATGCCGCTGCAAAGGGTTTGGCCCCCTTCTGCCCTCCCCTCCCTTCCACCCTGTGAGGACACAGCACTCCTGCACCGCAGAGGTCACAGCAACAAGGCACCATTTTGGAAGCAAAGATGGGGGCCCTCACAAGACAGCAAACCTGCTGGAGCCTTCATCTTGGACATCCCAGCCTCCAGAACTGCAAGAAAATACATTTCTGTCTATAAATTACCCAGTCTCAGATATTCTGTTAGAGCAGCACAAAATGGACTAAAACACTCCCCCTATATACCTTCCTAATCGAATCTTACAGTTGGAAGGATGCAGATGTGCACACACATCTGCACCCCACGCCCCAATCACAATTTAATGAGACTCCCCTTTGTACATTATTTGTATTTACAGTTTACGAGCTCACAGCCACCAGCGCTCAGGCTTCTCACCGGTCTCCTTTATGAGGCTCACATTCACACAGGGTTGGCAGCTCCTGTGCCCAGGGAGGGCACCCCACAGACAAGCCTGGAATTGAGCCCCTCATCTGCCATTTGGGGCCGTAGACCTCAGGCACGTCAGTGCGCCTCTCTGAGCTGCACATCTTCGTCCATGAGGGAGCAATGGCATGGGCTGTGCTGAAGACCACATGACAGCTGCAGTAGGGCTATTCTTCCTGCCTCCCAGGCCACCTCACTCACGTGCACTTGACCACTCGTCAGTTCTCGGTGGCAGTGGGGTCCGGGGACCAGCCAGCAGCTGGAAGGCATCTGTCTCCTCCTCCGCTGGTGGAAAGGGAGGATCCTGAGAAAGAAAAGCGCTGGGCTGCTTGTGTGCTGGGTCTCAGGACTGAGTTCGCTGCGATTTCTAAGCTATGCAGCCACCCCCCACCTCCACTGCCCCCACCCCCAAACGCCGCCCTGGGCCAGAGTTCGTTAGCATTTAAATGGAGTTTCAAAGCCCTCCCCACCCCCACCAAGACAAATGGCCCTGCCTGGCCAGCACTTGTGCAGTGACAACACAGCAAGTCACTTACCACCTGCTGAGAAAAACTAGCAATAAGACCAGAGATGACAAAGGAGGCTGGCACGGTGGCTCCTACCTGTCATCCCAGCACTTTGGGAGGCCGACGCGGTGCTGTGGGGGGAGCGGATCACTTGAGCCCAGGAGTTGAGGCCCTCCTGGGCAACATGGTGAAACCCCATCTCTACAAAAAACAAAAATACAAAAAATTCCCTGGGTGTGGTGACACATGCCTGTAAATCATTTCAACTACCTGGGAGGCTGAGGTGGGAGGATTGCCTAAGCCCAGGAGGTTAAGGCTGCAGTGAGCCATGATCATGCCACTGGACTCCAGCCTGGGTGAGAGTGACACCCTGACTGAAATAAATAAACACACACAAAGAAGGCCGCAGCCCTTTGAGGGACACTGTGGCAGCCTTCTCTACCTGTCAGGTCCAGCAGCTGGGAGGCATGTGATTGGCTAACCAGACTCAGGGTCCCCTGCAGCTGCCTGAAGGACCTTGCCAAGGACCACCCCTGCCAAACTTCTCCTCCTAGGGCTGAGAGCCAAGCACAGAGGCAAATTGCTTTGGGTGACCACACTCGGCCCAAATGCCACCTCCTCAGATGCCTTTCCACATTCCTTCTCAGCAACACACAAACCAGCCAGCACCCTGCCAGACCCCTCCCACGCATTCACACCCTCACTCTGTTATGAGCTTTTGTGAGAGATTTTTTTTTTTTTTTTGAGATGGAGTCTCCCTCTGTGGCCCAGGCAGGAGTGCAGTGGCTCTATCTCAGCTCACTGCAACCTCCGCCTCCCCGGTTCAAGCGATTCTCTTGCCTCAGCCTCCTGAGTAGCTGGGATTACAGGCGCCCACCACCACGCCTGGCTAATTTTTGTATTTTTAGTAGAGACGGGTTTTCACCATGTTGGCCAGGCTGATTTCCAACTCCTGACCTCAAGTGATCTACCCATTTTGGCCTCCCAAGGTGCTGGGATTACAGCATGAGCCACTGCGCCCAGCCTTGTGAGAGATTTTTTCCTCCCCAGTTGCCCCGGGCTAAGAGCACCTTGGGGCCCAAGCTGGGTCTCCTCCCATGTACATGGAATGATGAGCACATGCACTAATGCATGGATGGATACATGAGCGTCAAGATGTGGCAACAACAGTTAGATGCATTCCTGCACCCTGGAGACGCCCATGGGGGACTCCCTGAGCTGCAGTGAGGTGCCGAGAGCACGCAGTGAGGTGCTGTGCTTTAAGCGCAGCCATCCTGACAGGCAGAGGTGGCCTCTCAGTGGGGCTTTGATTTGCATTTTCCTAATGATTCTCCACGTCCAGCATCTTTTCATGTTGGTTGTCCATTTGTTCATCATCTTTGGAGAAATCTCTATTCTGGTCCTTTGCTAGCTTTCGAATCTGTTGTTTGGTTTCTGTTGGGTGGTGGCTGAATTGTAGGCGTTCTTGACATCTTCTCACATTAATCCCTTCTCAGATATGTGATTTGCAGACATTTTCTCCATTCCGCGGGTTGTCTTTTCACTCTCGATAGTGACTTTTGATACACAAAAGTTTTTAAGTCTGATGATGTCCAATTTGTCTGTTTTTTCTTTTGTTGCCTGTGCCATGGTGTCATATCCAGGAAATCATTGCCAAATCCAGTGTCACGAAGCCTTTCCCCTATGTTTTCTTCTAGAAGTTTTATGTTTTCAGCTCTTATGTTTAGGACTCGGATCCATTTTGAGTTAATTTTTGTATGCGATGTAGGATAAGGGTCCAGCCTTGTGCTTTTCCATGTGTATTTTCAGTTTTTCCAGCACCGTTGTTGAAAAGACTGTTCTTTCCACATTGAATGGTCTCGGCACCCTTATTAAAAAGCATTTGCCTGCATATTCAAGGGTTTCTGTCTGGGCTCCTATTCTATGTGGTTGGTCTCGGTGTCCGTCTTTATGCCAGTGCCAGTGTCTTGATTACTGTAGCTTTGCAAAAGCTTTTGAAATCAGGGCATGTGAGTCCTCCAGCTTTGTCCTTTTTCAAGATTGCTTTGGCTATTTAGGTTCCATGAGATTCCATACAAATTCTAAGATAGGCTTTTGTATTTCTGCAAAAAAAAAAAAATCATTTGGATTTTGATCGGGATTGCATTGAATCTGTAGATCAGTTAGGGTTGTCTCAACATCTTAATGGGCAATTTCTTTTTACCCTAGACCCTTTCCACCTGCTAATCACCCATGAATGTCCAAAAGGAGAGAGATCTCAGCAGAAAAGCAGATAAACTATTATTAAAAAGTCAAAAAAAAACGACAGATGCTGGCAAGGCTGCAGAGAAAAGGGAAAGCTTATGTTATGCACTATTGGTGGGAGTGTAAGTTCGTTCAGCCACTGTGGAAAGCAGTTTGGAGATTTCTCTAAGAACTTAAAACAGAACACCATTCAACCCAGCAATCCCACTCATCACTGGGTACATATCCAAAGAAAAATAAACATTCTACCAAAAACACCTGCACCTGCATACCCGTCACAGCAGCTGTTCACGAGAGCAAAGACGTGGAAGCAATCCAGGTGCCCATCAGGGTGGATGCAAAGAAAACGTGGTACATGTACACCATGGAATACTATGCAGCCACAAAAATGGAATCATATCTGTTGCAGCAACATGGATGCAGCTGGAAGCCATTATCCTAAGCAAACTCATATGGAAACAGAAAGCCAAATATCACATGATCTTACTTATCCATGGGAGCTAAATCTTGGGTTCACATGGGCATAAAGATGGGAACAACAGACACTGGTGACTCCAAAAGGAGGGAGGGTGGGAGGGGGCAAGGGCTGAAAAAGTTCCTCTTGGGTGCTATGTTCACTACCTGGGTGACAGGATCAGTAGAAGACCAAAACCTCAGCACCACACAATATTCCCTTGTAACAAACCTGCACATGTTCTCCCTAAATCTAAAAGAAAAATGGAAACTTGTTTTAAAAAGACAAGGAAAGGGGGTTGGGGGAAAAGGGAAAGGGGGCAGGGAGAGCATTAGGACAAATACCTAATGCATGCAGGGGCTTCAAGCCTAGACGATGGGTTGATAGGTGCAGCAAACCACCATGGCACTGTATACACATGTAACAAACCTGCACGTTCAGCACATGTATCCCAGATCTTAAAGTAAAATAAAAATAAAATAAAATAAAATCAGAATGTGTTTCCCGAAAAATAAGAACCCTCTCTTTCACAATACAGTTGGAAGTATTAAAAAAAAATGAAAGAAAGGAAAAGAGAACGACTATCCCCAAATCTCAGTGATTGAACCCAAAAGTTTATTTCTAACTCACACTGCATGTCTATTGAGGTTTTTGGAAGACTCTGCTAGTCACTCAGAGGCCATGTTGAGGAAGGTTCTACCAACAAACTTCTAGCCATGTTATTTAGACCATGAGGCCTTCTCTGTCACTATAGTAGGGGAAGAGAGAGACTGGAGAATCACTTTGGGCTAGTTTACTATCAGCTCCCAAATTGATACAGCATCATTACTGCTATGGGTAGAATGTGTGTGTCCCTGCAACATTTGTAGGTTGGAACCCTCCCCCGGAACGTGATGATATTTGGAAGTGAGGCCTATGGGAGTGAATTAGATCTAGGTGAAGCCGTGAGGGAGGGGTCCTCCCTCATAAGTGTTTTTATGAGAAGGGACACCAGAGAGCCAGCTTTCTCTCTGCCTCTGCCAGGTGAGGATACAGCAAAATGGTGACCATCTGCAGACTAGCAACCACGCTCTCATCAGACACCAAACCTGCTTGCATCTTGACATGGTTTGGATTTGTGGCCCCGCCCAAATCTCATGTGGAACTGTAATCCCCAGTGTTGGAGGAGGAGGAGGCTGGGGGGAGGTGATTGGACTGTGGGGGTGGACTTCCCCCTTGCTGTTCTTGTGACAGTGATGAGTACTCATGAGACCTGGTTGTTTAAGTGTGTAGCTCCTCCCCCTGGCCTCTCTGCCTCCTGCTCCAGCCATGTAAGACATGCCTCCTTCCCCTTCGCCTTCCACCACGATTGTAAGTTTCCTGAGGCCTCCCAGCCATGCTTCCTGTACAGCCTGTGGAACGGTGAGTCAAACCTCTTTTCTTTATAAATTACCCAGTCTCAGGTAGTTCTTTATAACAATGTGAGAGTAGACGAGTACACACCTTAATCTTGGACTTTCCAGCCTCCAGAATTGTGAAAGACAAATACTTGTTGTTTAAGTCACTCAAAAAAAAGCAGATCAACCACTTTATCTTAAATCTAAGAAATAGGTCTCCCTCTGTCACCCAGGCTGGAGTGCACTGGTGCAATCATAGCTTACTGCAGCGTCACATTCCTGGACTCAAGCAATCCTCCTGTCTCTGCCTCCAAAGTAGCTGGGACTAGAGGCATGCACCAGTACATCCACCTAATTTTTTTTTTATTTTATTGTACAGATGAGGTCTCACTATGTTGCCCAGTTTGTTCTCTAGTTGTAGGGACTACAGGTGTGAGCCACCAGCTGGAGTGCAGTGGTGCAATCTTGGCTCTTGGCTCACTGCAACCTCTGCCTCCCTGGTTCAAGCAATTCTCATGCCTCAGCCTCCTGAGTACCTAATATTACAAGCATGCGCCACCTTGCCCAGCTAATTTTTGTATTTTTAGTAGAGACAGTGTTTCACCATGTTGACCAGGCTGGTCTCAAACTCCCGGCCTCAAGCAATTCACTCACCTCAGCCTCCCAAAGTGCTGGGATAACAGGCCTGAGCCACCATACCTGGCCAGATAAACCACTTTTAAGAGTCTAGATCTGCACTGTCCATAGTGTAGCCACTGGCCACACAGGGCTACTTAAACTGACAACATTAATTAAAACTCAGTTCCTTGGTGGCACCAGCCCCATTTTAAGAGCTAAAGAGCTGTGTGCAGCTGGTTCCTCTTACAGCGAGCCAGGCAGCTTGCGGGACACTGTCATCGCTTCAGAAAGTTCTACTGGATGGAGCCGTTCTTGACCTTGTTTGGGTTGCAAGAGCCCAGAATTGGAAAAGTAATCCCAAATGCTTACACGATCTGAATGGGCTAAGATTTTCCACAAAATAGGTCCTTGGATAGAAATGAAGAGAACCATGGTGAGTTGTTGGGAGGTGGAGATACAATTCTGTCCCACAGAGGGTGTGGACTTTGAAGAGGACGTGGTGTCCACTAGGAAGGAAGAAGGAGGGGGATGGGCACTGGGCAAGGCCTTCTCTGGAGTCCACCTCCCATCCTGAGGAGGTCAAGGCAAGGACCAGAAGCTGCAGGCCCAGGCTGGCCCGGGCGTGGTGCAGCTGGGGTAGGACAGAGTTTCCAAGGTAGGAAATAATTACCCGTTCCCTCACTCTGTCCTCGCTAAACTGCTCTTGCCAGCCTACGCTTGTCTCCACCCTCAGAAAATGCAAGAGTGAGGACCCCTTTACTCCCTGGCCAGAGAGTTTGGCACCAGGAGAGGGTCAGAGAGGGTGGTTTGAATGTGGTCTGTCTCCACCAAAACTCGTCTTGAAATTGGGTCCCCACTGTGGCAGTGATAGGAGAAGGGCCTAGTGGAAAGCGTTTGGGTCATGGGGGCAGATCCCTCATGAATGGATTAACCCCTCCCAAGGGAGAGAGTGAGTTCTTCAGGAAATGATTCATTCCCTGGAGAGTAGGTTGTTAAAGAGTCTAGTTGTAATCCCAGGATTTCAGGAGGCTAAGGTGGGAGGATCACTTGAGGCCAGGAGTTCCAGACCAGTGTAAGCAACATAGCAAGACCCCATCTCAAAAAAAAAAAACAACACACTTTTTAAAAATTAGCCAGGTGTGGTGGCCACACCTGTGATCCCAGTGACTGAGGAGGCTGAGGCAGGAGGACCACTTCAGCCCAGGAAGTCAAGCTGCAGTGAGCTATGATAGTGCCACTGTACTCCCACCTGGGCAACAGAGTGAGACCATATTTCCAAAAATAATAATTTAAAAGTAAAAAAAAAAAAAAGAGGGAGTCTGGCACTCTCGCTTTCTCTCGCCATGTGGTCTCCTTGCCCATGCCTGCCCCTTTCCATTTTGCCCCATGAGTGGAAGCTGCTGAGGCCCTCACCAGACACAGTTGCCCAATCTTGATCATTCCAGCCACCAGAACCATGAGCCAACCTCTTTTCTCTATAAATTATCCAGCCTAAGGTATTCTGTAATAGCAACACAGAAAGGACTAAAACAGAGGGTGACTGTCCCCTGCCCCACCACGGCCAAGGCTTCCAGCACTGCTCCACAGCGCTGCAGGGCCACTGTGTACCCCTTCGTCTTTGGCCGGAGTACGAGGTGGAGCAGCTGAGCTCTGCTGCTGTCCTATCACAGGACACACCCAGCACCCAACAGCTCAGGAGACCAATGACTGGGCAGGACCTGACCCGTGGCCTTTGTCTGCATGCACTTGTGTCTGGGAATGGGCCAGACCCCAAGCCAGAGCTGCTGCTGTCTAGGAGGGCCACCCCACACTTGCTGCCAAGCTCCTCTGGCAAGGAGCACACAGAGGTGCCCCTCAGTCATGTGGTGACAGACCCACCCTCACCCAGCTCAGGACAAGGCTGTGGTCATTTCCCAACCGGACACTCACTCAAGGTTCCACATTTGCTTTCAGGGATTTTGAAGTGGCTGCACCCATCCAGCCCCTGGCCCAGCCTGTAGAGGCTCTCGGCAGTCCTCCCCTGCCAGCATGGATGGCTCCCTGGTTCTGGGCTGGCCCTGGGGCTGTTCTGCTACCCTCCACAGATGACCAATATCTGTGGGGCCCCCACCTCATGACCCAGAAAGCACACCTTCAGAGAGCTTGGGGCCCCCAGCACAGCCCTGGTGACCATACCCCAGCATGCCAGGACCAGAAGTGTCTCTGGAAACGGCCACCTCTTGAGTGTTTTCGATGCCTGCTGCTTTTTTTTTTTTTCCACATGTAAGTAATAAGCAATGATTTGAAAGGAAGCAAATGTGGTTTGTGCGTTAGACAGGATTTGACCATGGGCTGCGCTCGGGCCTGGATCCTTTTTTCACCATTCCATTCATATGCCTTTTTTGAGGGGGCCTGGATCCTTTTTTCAGCATTCCATTCCTATGCCTTTTTTGAGGTATAGTTGTATTCGGTGTCAATCATAATCCTCAAAGACACAATCCTGAACTGCATAATCCACAATGTTGAAATCCCTAAATCTAAAATCCCTCATGTCCGATTAAAATCCTGAATGCCGAAATCCTGAAAGCTGAGTCCTGGGGAAGGGATTGGTGCCTGTCTGTCCGTACACAGGACAGTTGCACCGTGTTGGGCAGAACTACGACCTTGTTATGTCTTTATTTGGAAGTTAAGTATGATCTAAAGAGATGTGTGTGGGTGCCAAGTGACAAGAGGTAGACCCGTGGACCTAATTTCAGGTGTCAACTGGGCTAAGAGGTACCCAGAAACCTGGTAAAACAGCAGTTTAGTTGTACCTGTGAGGGTGTTTCCAGAGGAGATAGAAACATTCTCAGCTAAGCAGCATCTAAATGCACTTGCTTAATCACAAAACTTGAGAATAGCAGGAATGAACATCTGCCCTGACAAACCTTTTGTGCTGGCATCATACAAGTGCATTTCCAACTTGTTATTAGTTATCATCCTTATTTCAGAGTTGATAATACTTCACTCACTCATGCGTGAGTCTGAGTGGACTCGGGAAGATCAGCCCTTGGTGTTGGCAGGCACCATCCAATCAACCAGGGCCTAGAAAGAATAAATACAGAAACAGAAAGCAAATCAGTCTTTCTCCGAGAGCTGGGACAGACTCTTCTGCTGCTGCCTGGGACATGAGAAATCCAGGGTTGCCAGCCTTTGGACCCCAGGACATATATCAGCAGCCCCTTTGGGTCCTGAGGCTTTTGTGGACTCAGAGTTAAGAGACCACTGGACCACTGGCGTCCCTGGTTCTGAGGCCTTTGGACTTGGACTGAGCCTTGCCCCTGGCATTGTGGGATCTCCAGCTTGCCTGTCATGGGACTTTCCAGCCACCATAATCGCGTGAGCCCATTCCCCAGGGAAATCCCTCCTCTTATATCTGTATACATATCTTATCAGTTCTGTCTCGCCAGAAAAGCCTAATATAGATCTGGTATTGGGCAAGTCAAATTTTCCTTCTTACTGTGTTTCTCACAACATAATGGAACAAAGCTGTGAAAGTGATCCCTTGCAAAAAGGCTGTGATAAGTTAAGTGTACAAGGCTACTTAATGGTGGAAGATAAAAGATTTAAAGCTAATTATTATTAAGGCTGTGAAAGCAGAAATCACTTAACTCCTACTGCTGATCAATAACCAGACTTGCAAATGGACAGCAAAGACACAATTTGTAGACCACAACCACTCTCCAAGTGCAACAAGTGTTTCAAAGATCACAGAAGAAGTGAAAATGCAGGTGAAAAATTTAGGAAGTCTCTTCCACCAAATTATTCAAACATGTACAATTTCCACCCCTTCACACGTAGTGCCAATTTGCCATGCTGTATTTCATCTTCGTATCATTTCCAACACTGGAGGCATAAATTATGTTAAGGTGTGATGTGGTTTGGCTGTGTCCCCACCCAAATCTCACCTTGAATTGTATCTCCCAGAATTCCCACATGTTGTGGGAGGTTCTCAGGGGGAGGTAATTGAGTCATGAGGGCGGGTCTTTCCAGTGCTATTCTCATGATAGTGAATAAGTCTCACAGGATCTGATGGTTTATCAGGGGTTTCCACTTTTGCTTCCTCCTCATTTTTTCTCTTGCCGCTGCCATGTAAGAAGTGCCTTTTGCCTCCTACCATGATTCTGTGGCCTCCCCAGCCATGTGGAACTGTAAGTCCAATTAAACCTCTTTTTCTTCCCAGTCTCAGGTATGTTTTTATCAGCAGTGAAAAAGAACTAATACAGACTGTTAGAACCTTCTAATTTATTTTATGCATTTTTTGTAAATTTGGCTCCATGAAAGTGCATTATTGCACTATTGACTTTGTGTGTAAGCATGGTGCATATGCGTAAAAACATTCAGACTTCCTCACTAAATGAAGAGATGTCATCTTTTAAATATCTGCACTTGTGAAAGATAAAATTTCCAAAGATCTCAACATTTTGGGCAACTGCCTATACAGCGTTGACCCTTCTCAGCTTCTAACTGATTCCATCAAAAGACTTAGGGTGTCTCCCATGGTATTTCAGATGGCTGCAGGTGTGAAGCTGTACATAATTACCAACCATAGTGCTATGCATTTATACATTTCCCTTTTTGACATACCTTTCTTTTTAAGAAACAAGGTCTCACTCTGTCACCCAGGCTGGAGTGCAGTGGCACAATCTCAGCTCACTGCAACCTCTGCCTTCCCGGCTCAAGTGATTCTCCCACCTCAGCCTCCCAAGTAGCTGGGACTACTGGTGCATGCCAACATACCCGGCTAATTTTTTTTGTATTTTTAGTAGAGACGGGATTTCACCATGTTGGCCAGTCTGGTCTCGAACTCCTGACCTTGGGTGATCTGCCCACCTTGGCCGCCCAAAGTGCTAGAATTACAGGCGTGAGTCACCAATCCTGGCCTTTGACATATTTCTTTATGAATATGGTTTGTCTGCTTAAACTGTTGTTATTAGTACATCTGAGGGTTTATATTTGCAAAAATATGCATGTTACTATTCCCTATTTTATTGTGCAAAGTGGCCTATGAAAGTTCTGTCGTGTTTTTATGTTTCTCAAATAAATTCCCTTTTAAAATGTAAATATAGGCCGGAAGTGGTGGCTCACACCTGTAATCCCAGCACTTTGGGTGGGTGGATCACTTGAGGTCAGGAGCTCGAGCCCAGCCTGGCCAACACGATGAAACCCTGTCACTACTAAAAATACAAAAATTAGCCAGGTGTAGTGGTTCACAGCTGTAATCTCAGCTATTCGGGAGGCTGAGGCACGAAAATCGCTTGAACCCAGGAGGCAGAGGTTGTGGTGAGCCAAGATTGTGCCACTGCACTCCAGCCTGGGTGACAGAGTGAGACTCTGCCTCAAAAAACAAACAAACACCAACCAAACAAATGTAAACATATGTATTTAAAATTTTTTTAAATTATTTTTTCCTGAATTATATTTTGGGAATTTTGACCTTTCAGGATTCCAACATTCGGAGTTACAGTGTTTGGGATTGTGACTTTAGGGGTAGTGGCCCAAACCCAATTATATTCTGTAAAATTCACTCTCCTTCATGTATAGCTGTGTCAGTTTCAACAAATGCATCCAGTTGTGTAACTGCCACCACAATCAAGAGGCAGAACATTTCCAACACTTAAGACTGTGTGGGTGCTTCTTTGTGGTCAACCCACCTCCCCCTACCACCTCCAGCTCCTGGTAAAACAACTGATCTGTTTTCTATCCCTACATTTTTGCCTCTTCTAGAATGTCTTATGAGACCTACGGTATGCAGACATTTGTCTGGCTTCTTTCATTTAGCAGGATGTGTTTGAGATTCATCCATGCTGTTATGGGTAGTTGGTTCCTCTGATTGCTAAATAGTTTTTCATTGAATGGATGTACCACATTTTGTTTATCCACTCACATTGAAAGGTGTTTGGCTTGTTTTAGTCTTGGGCACTTATGAATTAAGCCACCATAGACATTTACATGCATTTTTTATGGATATATATTATCATTTAACTTAAAATGCCCAGGAGCAGAATGGCTAGGTCCATGGGCAGTGTGTGCTCTCCTTTACCAAAAACTGCCAAACTGTCTCCCACAGTGGCCGTACCATCTTGAATTCTCACCAGCAGTCTTTGAGGCTCCATATCCTCACCAATACGTGGCACTTATTATACTCCAGCCATTCTAGTGGGTGCGTAATGGTCTCTCATTGTGGTTTCAGCTGCAATTTTCCAATGACTAATGGTGTCAAGTGTCATTTTATGTGCTTATTTGCCACATGAATATCTTCTTTGGAGAAGTGATTGTCCAAATCTCTGGCCCATTTTAAAATTTTTTATTGAGTTTTGAGAGTCCTCCCTGTATCCTGGATATCAGATACACATTTTGCAAAGATTTTTCTCCCAGTGTGTGCCTTGTCTTTTCATTCTCCTAACGGTGTCTTTCAAAGAAGAGAAGTTTTTAATTTTCATGGAGTCTAATTTATCATTTTATTCTGGTATGGATTATGGTGTTATATGACTTTTGGTGTTCTAAGAGTCCATTCCCTAATCCAAGGTCACAAAGATTTTCTCCTATGTATTTTTCTAGAAGTTTTAGTTTTAGGTTTTACATTTAGGTCTATGATCCATTTTGAGATAATTTTTAGGGCACAAGGTATATGTCAAGGTTTATTTGTTTACTGGTTTGTTTGTTTGCATAAGGTCACCAATTGTTAATATTTGTTCAAAAGACTATCCTTTCTCCATTGCCTTTTGTATCTTTGTAAAAATTCCACGGACCATACATTTTTGGACTCTCTGCTCTGATCCATTAATCTATGTGTGGGTTCTTTTACCAATACCAACTCTGCACTGTCTTGATTACTGTCATTCCATGGTAACTATTGAAATCAATTAGCATATAAGTCTTCCAACCTTTTTTTCAAAATTATTCTGTCTGTTCTAGTTACTTGTCTTTCCATATACATTTTAGAATAAACTTGTCAGTTTCTACCCAAAAATTCCTGCTGGAATTTTGATTGGGATTGCATTGAACCTATTAATCAGTGCAAGGGGCAAATGAACATCTTAAAAATATTGAGTGTGCCAACTCATGCATGTTATATAGCTCTATAGTTCCATGCTAGTACATAGAAATTGGCCTCCAATTGATCTTTGTACATTGACCTTGTATCCTAAGACCTTTTTCAACTCACATACTAGTTCTAGTAGCTTTTTCATTTATTCTTTAGGATGTTTTACATAGATTATTATGTTGTTTGCAAACAAAGACCATTTTATGTCTTCCTTCCCCATCTGTATATCGTTTATGTCCATTTCTTGCCCTATTGAACTATCTAGGACTTCCAGTATTCTGTTGAATAGAAATGGTGAGAGTGGACATCTTGCTTTGTTTCCAGTTTAAGGGGGAAAGCATTTCATGTTTCACAACTAAGTACGATGTTAGCTGTAGGTTTTTCATAGATGCCTTTTATTAGGAAGAGGAAGTTATTGTCTAATACTAATTTTCCAATAGCCGTTATCATGGATGGATAAATTTTGGATGGATTAAATTTTGTCAGATGTTTTTCCTGCAACTATCAAGATGATTATATGGTTTTTCTTTTTAGGTCTGTTGCTATGGTAAATACATTGCTTGATTTCCAAATGTTGAACCAGCCTTGCATTCCTGTGATAAATCCCACTTGTTCATGATATATTATCTTTTTAATATATTGCTGAATTTGATTTGCAAATAGTTCATTGAAGATTTTTGCATCTGTGCTCATGAGGATTCATGGTCTATAGTTCCACATTCACTTTTGCAGCACCTACCCTGAACAAGGTACAAGGGAGACCCACTGGGGAGAAGAATGTAGATTCTGACCTCAAGAAACTTGTGTCTGACCACATTGCAAAAGAAGATGTTTTTCAAAATAGAAAGTGTGATTCCCATCTGTTACCTCACTGGAGTCTCAGTACTCCCTTTAGAGCTGGGAGGCATATTACCATCTAGGCACAAGGGGGAAACTGAGGCATCAAGCGATTAAAACCACTAGCTAGTGGCAGAGCCAGCCAGAACCCTAACTGCTCTCCCAGGCCCTGCTGCCTTCATTGCCTTTGACTGGAAACCTTCTCTCTCCATCCCTAAGGTCACAAGCTTGGGTCAGCTTTGGTTACTTCAAAATGTACCTGAATACGTCCACTTCTCCTGACCTCCCATTCAAGCACCCCAAAACAACCCTAAACAACACTGATTCTGTTGACAAGACTTCCTGTCTCCATTCTGCCTGTACAGCAAAAATAAAGACCATCACACTCCCTCCTCAGAACCCCCTAAATGGCTTCCATCACAATCAAAATAAAATCAAACTCCACATGGGGCACAGGAAGCCAGGTGTGATGGCCCCTGCAGCCTCCCTGACCTACTTCCTGCCCTTCTCCCTCCCCCTGGCCACACTGGCCTCTGGCCATTATGTGAGCACACCAAGCTCATGGCTTCCTGGTGCCTGGGTGCCTGTTGTTTCCTCGGCCTGGGACACACTGAACCCCGAGGTGCTGTGGCTCACCCACTCCCTTGCTTCATGAGGGTTTCTGCCTAAATGTCCTCTCCCCAGAAAAAGCCCTCCCTGGCCCCCTCTCCAAGCCCACTCAACACTCCATGCCTCCTCCTACCTCCTGCCCCAGATGGGCTTTCCTTCATAGCATCATCACTGGGGCTGTGTTCCTGCACTCATTTTCTGTCTTTCTCACAAAAGTTTGTGAGCAACATGCAGGCAGGACTCCTGTTTGTCCCCTTCACAGCCATGTCCCCATGCCTAGACACTATCTAGCACCCAATAGGTACTCCAAATATATGTGATTAGGGAGAGGGAGTATCATGGGCCTTCTGCAGGCATCCCCAGCCCAAGGAACAGAGCAGAGCTGAGAGGTGGGAGAAGGCCTCACTGTCACTAGCCTGCACTCCACCCTGCCACACCCCCCTCTGCTGTCTTCCACAGGCCTGGCCACCTCCCCCATGCAAGTCTTACAGCTGGGGCTGCTGTGACAACAGGGGTGAGCATTCACCCAGTGCCACAGTGTGCCAGGCCTGGGGGATGATGTTTTTCACATGGGACTCTCCCACCCCAAGAAGGGCGTAATTTTAATGCCTGTTTTACATGATCAAGAGGATTAGGATAATGTTGACCTGCACATAGCCAGTGCCTGGTCCTTAGTAGATATTCAGTAATAGCAAACTATTAGAGTTAGCAATATTCCCATCTAGCAAGTAACAAATAGAGTCAAATCAAGCTTGAGTAACTTCCCAGGATTGGAGAGAACAGAGACAAACAGATTGGTATTCAGAGCCTGCTCCACCAAGCAATTTAACTTTTATAAGCTTCAGTCTCCTCGCCTGTAAAAATGGACAATACTACCTGCCTGGTAGAGTTCTATGGTGATTACAGAAAATGACTTATAAAGACCTGACACAGTGTCTGGTACACAGCCCATGCTCAGCCAAAGGGAGGCAGTAATCGTGAGAATAGTCATGATAATGGTGGTGGCAATGATGGAAATGGTGGTGGCATTGTGGTAATGCTGGTGATGGTGATGGTAATGCTGATGAAGGACGTGATGATGGTGATGATAGAGATGATTATGATGATGATGGTGATGATAGTGATGATGATGATGGTGATTATGATGATGATGGTGATAAAAACAATGATGGTTGATGATGATGGTGGTGGTGATGATATGATGGTGGTGATGATGATGGTGATGGTGATAATGATGATGATGAAGGTGGTGATGGTGCTTATGATGGTGATGAAAGCAATGATGGTTGATGATGGTGATGATGATGGTGGTGGTGGTGATGATAGTGATGGTGAGGATAGTGATGATGATGATGGTGGTGGTGGTGATGGTGATTATGATGATGACGAAAGCAATGATGGTTGATGATGATAATAGTGATGGTGATTATGATGGTGATAGTGATGATGGTGATGATGATGAAGGTGGTGATGGTGATCATGATGGTGATGGTGATGAAAGCAATGATGGTTGATGATGGTGGTAATGATGATGGTGGTGGTGATG
Source organism: Hylobates moloch (assembly GCF_009828535.3). Lineage (NCBI taxonomy): Eukaryota > Metazoa > Chordata > Mammalia > Primates > Hylobatidae > Hylobates > Hylobates moloch. Next base: position 90,531,005 of record NW_026652280.1, read on the forward strand.
ACGGTGATGGTGAGGATAGTGATGATGATGATGATGATGATGGTGGTGGTGGTGATGGTGATTATGATGATGAAAGCTATGATGGTAATGGTGGTGGTGGTGATAATGATGGTGGTGGTTGAGGTGACAATGGCAGTAGAGGAATAGGTGAGGATGGCAAAGACTAGATTCACACCCAGTTCTGACCCCAAAGCCCAACCCCTCTTCAGCACACCATACTAGAATCCCTACTCTGCCTTCCAGCATCCTCTACATCCATGGTTTGCAAGCCTTTTGGTCTTAGGGTCCTTTATAGTCTTAAAAAATTACTGAGAACCACAAAGAACATTTGTTTCTGTAGGTTATGTCTATCAGTATTCACTAAATGTTTTAAAATCTGCATTTAATTATTCATTTAAAAAGTAACTATTATAAATCCATTACATTGTTAATGTAAATAACCATTATTTATGAGAACCAACCATATTCTACAAAACAAAAATATTTTGTGAAAAGAGCAGCATTGTTGTACATTTTTGTGAGTCTCCTTAATGCCTGGCTTAACAGACACTAGCTGAGTCCTTGCATCTGCTTCTGTATTCTCTCCATTGCAATATCACACATAGGCAGACTCCAGAAAACCCCACTGTAAGTTGTAAGAGAAAAAGGGTGGAAAGGGCAAATAGCATCCTAGTATTACAATGAAAATAACTTCGACCTCTTGGACTCCTGAAAGGGTCTCAAGGACCCCCAGAGGCTGAGTCTGTCCACTTGGGAGACTCCAGGCACACACTCAGAATCACTGCTCTAGCTCCTCTTAAATGAGTAGCCATCAGCCGGGCATGGTGGCTCATGCCTGTAATCCCAGCACTTTGGGAGGCTGAGGCGGGCAGATCACCTGAGGTCAGGAGTTCCAGACCAGCCTGGCCAATATGGTGAAACTCTGTCTCTACTAAAAATACAAAAATTAGCCAGACGTGGTGGCAGGTGCCTGTAGTCCCAGCTACTTGGGAGGCTGAGGCAGGAGAATCACTTGAACCCAGGAGGCGGAGGTTGCAGTGAGCCGAGATCACTCCACTGCACTCCACCCTGGGTGACAGAGAGAGACTCTGTCTCCAAAAAAAAAAAAAAAAAGAGTAGCCATCTCCAGCTTTGGGCTGTCTCGTTGTTCCTGCAGGGGTGATAGGAGAGCCCCAGGTTATGCATGCCCCAATACTGACTTGTCCTGAGTCCTGGGTGACCCTCCCTCCAGATCTTGGTCATCTTTAGGGCCTTTCCATCTGCCTCTCAGTGCGCAAGTTACACCTGCCAACCAACACCAGTTCCATAAGAAAGTGACTTCTCAGTGGTGGCCCTGTGAGTACAAGCAGGGTCTGCAGCATCTGGGATGCTCCTCCCACCCCACAGACCTGGCCATGCCATTCTGCAGTCTTGGGTTTCTGTACCCCGAGAGGAAAAGGTGGCATCTCTCCTGGGCATCACAGGCTGGCCACTAAGCCTGCAGATTCCCTGGGTCAGATCCTGCCTTGGGACAGTTGTCTCCTTTCCACACCCACTCACTGTGTCACCAGGAAGCAGCCCCAGGCCCTCCCCAACAGGTGGAAGACAGATGTGCCAGATTCCCCATGATCCTCCCATGGGCAGTTTGAAGATCCCTGGAGGGAAGCCAGCCTTCCACCCCAATGTGCATTTGCCCAAATCCTGCCCCTCGGGGTATCCAGTTCTTCCTGGCTGGAAATCCCAAGCCGAAAGGGCAACTTCTAGCAAAAGCGTAGACCCTCCACTGCTCCCGGGAGGTGCTGACCACCCCATTCAACCCTCTCCATTAGTAGGGGCCAGGAACGGCCTCCAGCTTGAGGCACAGAGCCAGGATTTGCTCCATTGAGGCTTCCGGCCCCAAGGCTGTGCACTCAACAGGGACCCAGAACACAAGCATTTAGGACAGGAAAGAAGTTCAACCGGCTCACCAAAACCAATGGCATTCAACCAGAAAATCAACACAACATTGTCAAGGGTACCTTGTGCAAGGCCAAAATCCCAGTACCTGTGAATGTACACTATTTGGAAATAGGGTCTTTGCAGATCTAATCAAATGCAAGATTTTCAGATGAAATCATCCTGGATTACCCCAGTGGGCCCTAAATCCTATGGCTGGTGCCCTTATAAGATAAAGGAGATGGAGATTTGAGACACAGACACAGAAAGGAAAGAACGCCGTGGCTGAGGATGGAGGCAGAGATTGGAGGGACTCATCTCCAAGCCAAGGAGTGCCAAGGAGTGCTGGCCAGCAGAAACTGGGGAGAAGCAGGGAAGGACCCTCCCCCGGAGCCTCCAGAAGGAACCCAGCTGCTGACACCTTGATTTCAGGCTTCCAGCCCCCAGAACGGTGGGGGAACCAATTCCTGTTGTTTCAAGCCCCCCGGCGTGTGGTAGCTTTTTGTTCTGGCGGTTCCGGGAAACGAGCACACCTGTTTACAGTTGGTCTGTTGGTTGAGGAGAAACACCGGGGTTTCATGCGGTCCTCACATCCTCCAGGGTCACTGCGTGTCTTCGAGCACCAGCATTCTGAAGTCAGGGATGGGGTCACCCTCATGGGCTGTCAGTGACTTACTAGGAAGGCTCAATGTCTCCTTAACTTGGAGCCAGATCTGGATGAGGTGACCCTGTGTACTTCTGGCTTACGGCAGGTGCTGTTGGTTCTTCCTGAGGGGCACACGCACCCAGGATGCAGAGGGCAGGCCTCAGCTTTGCTTCAGCCCGCTCCTCCTCCTCTGTGTCCCAGAAGGGCCCTGCTTTCCTGCAGCAGGTCCTCAGCCCCAAGCCAACGTGGAGGTTCAAGACCCAGCTCTGATCTCAGGAGTCACTGCCAGGGAGCATCGCCTGAGTGAGCAGGCTCTGGGAGGCTGCCCCTCCACCTGCGGGGTCTGCAGCCTCCCAAGTGGACACACCGGGCTTCCTGGGTGAGAACTCAGACACGATGTGCCTCCCTTTGAGATGTGTCTGTTCCAGGTGCCCCTTGATCTGCTCCTTCGGGTACCAGTACCGAGGAGACCCTACCCCCAGGTCTCTGCGGCCTTGCCCAGGGCTCTCTCCACACCCACAGCTGCCCGACATGCTGTGCCTGCTTCTTGGGCAGGGTGAATCCCTGCCTCCTTCCTCAGAGCGGGGACAGAAGCTTCCCCCCAAGCCCCAAGCAGGAGCCTGGGCCCCCGTGAACTGCCCCCTCCCAGCCTCCCTCCCTGCCTCCAGCACCACTGTGGGGCAGGCAGACGCCCACGAGTGTGGCAGATGCAGCCCATGGCCAAGGGTGACAGGCAAGGGGCTCCTAAACCCAGGTCCTGAGCTGGGCGTGCCCCTGACTCCTGAGAAGAGGCCTGGCTGGAGCCCAAGCCAGCGCCCACAGCCAGCAGCTTCCCCGGAGCAGCTGCCTCCACTCAGCCTGGGCACCGGCTAGCTTTGGGGATCTCTGGGCACTTCTTTCTTTACTCCGTGAGATTTCTGGGGTGTATCCCAACCTCACTGCTGTGCCCACGAGGCCCTGCTCCTCCTCCTGGCCAGGTGTGGTGGAGGATGGCATAGGGCTGGCTGCCCATAGCAGGGCCACAGGCAGAGCCCGCCACCCTGGGAATCACCTCTGAGAACTGGCTCCACACTCGTGGGGACGTCTGAGCACGAGCTTATCCCACATATCCAATGCCGTTGAGCAGCACCCACAGCCCCCCAGAGCCACCTCAGCCTCCCACTGAGTCCTGCGGAGGTTTTGACCCTATAAATAGCACCTTCTTGTCCTTTCAGGCAGGAGTCCAAATACTGTCACCAAGAGAGGTGGGAAACTCCATTTTTATTATGATCATATTACAATGCCTGAATCATGAGTTTAGATGTGGCTTTCTGGAAGACAGGGGTGTGTGTGGGTGTGCATGTGTGTGTGTGCACGCACACGTGTGCATCAGAGAGAGAGAGACAGACAGAGACACAAAGTAAGAGAGTCAGATAGAGACAGGAGGACAGAGCCAGAGAGCCGGAGTGAGCCTTCAGGCAGCAGGCCTGCTCAGGACACGTTGTGGGCAGTGCGGCCCAGAACTGGGAAGGGAGTCCTGCAGGCTGCCCCAGGAAAAAACCAAAAGAACAGAAAACAGCCACTGCTCCACCCCGCTCCCCACACCTGGCTTTGTGACTCAGCCCAGGAGACACCACCACAGTCTCCCTAGTAAGAGGGGGAGGAATGCATGTGGGGATCCAGTACATCCCTGCTCCTCCTCAGGCCCCCAGCCCCTGCACCTCTGTGGGATCCAGGAGAGGAAAGGACTTGGCTCCCTCCCATGGCTGGTGGCCCAAAGTAGCAGCCATGTCCAGCCCTGAAGGAGGGAACAGCTGGGAGAGCCTGCCTCCTGTAACCTGAACGCTAGCTTAGCTTCCAGTCCTGCCTGGGACGCTCCCCAGTGGCCAGACTGGAGCTGGTGGCTTCACCTCCTTGACTTTCCACTTCAGCGTCTGTAAGGTGGGGATACTGATAACCACAGGCTTGCCAGCAGTGCGGGGAGATGCAATCCGGTCATGTGAAGTTGAGGACATAGTGCCAGGCACACGGCAAACGGACCATACCTGCTGCGATGTTTTTATGATGAGCTTTGTGCCATGGAGACTATCTGGACGCTTTGAGTTTCATTGACGCCCCACCGCCTACGGGAGATGTAATCTCCTCCCGCTGCACAGGGAAGGAAACAGAATGGGCTCCCACAGGAGACCACACCTGGTGATGGATGTGCCCTCAGGGCAGCAGGGAGGGCAGCAGAGCCCAGGCTCACCCCTGGGTCTCCCCACTGCAGCCCAGGGAAACCAGGCAGGTGTCCCACTAGGAGTCGGAGACCCACCAAAGTCCAGGTGCACCCCTTACTACTGGGGCCTCAGTTTCCTCATCTGAAGTGGTTATTGCTGCCTTAGAAGACTGAAAAGGGCCGGGCGTGGTGGCTCACGCCTGTAATCCCAGCACTTTGGGAGGCCGAGGCAGGTGGATCACAAGGTCAGGAGTTCAAGACCAGCCTGGCCAAGATGGTGAAACCCCATCTCTACAAAAAATACAAAAATTAGCCGGGTGCGGTGGCAGGCGCCTGTAATCTCAGCTACTCAGGGGGCTGAGGCAGGAGACTCGCTTGAACTCGGAGGGCGGAGGTTGCAGTGAGCCGAGATTGCACCACTGCACTCCAGCCTGAGCGACAGAGTGAGACTCCATCTCAAAAAAAAAAAAAAAAAAAAAAGCAGGCTGAAAAGGATTAAAGGAGATAACGGATGACAGTTTGCCGGCTGACACCTGCTTAAGTTCTCTCCCTAGGGGGCCACACCCAGCCCCGCTGGCTCCTGTAGTGGCTGAAGCCCTGAGCAAGGCTTCCCCGGTTGGTGGCACCTCCTCTGGATTGGGCCCAGCCCTGTTCCCACATGTCCTGGCCACCCCAGCCCTTCCCAGGGAGGCAACCAGATGTAGCAGAAGGGGCAGGGGATTTTGCGGGGGGGTTTCCTCTGAGCCGGTGGGTCTTCATCATGAACCAGGTGGCAGAGCACAGCAGATCAGAGCACAGTTCGGGGGCCAGAGAGGTTGGTGACTGCCTCGCCTGCCGTGCCTCAGCTTCCCCATCTGTAAAATGGAGCCAATCACGACAGAACCAGCTCATAAGGTTGTGAGGCAGATTAAATGCACCAAGTGTCTAAAGCTCTCAGAAAAGGGTCTGACACGAGAAAGGTGCCCACAGCCATCTTATTCACTCCTCAGTCAGTGTCAGGAGGAGTAGATGAGATGAAGAATCTGGGACAGGGTAGGGGCCCCATCAGCAGAACGCTTTGGGGGCTTAGACCAACCACCCAAAACCAAGGTGTGATGCCAGCAGGTGGACATGTATTCACTTCTGGGGCAGGGATTCTTGACCTCAGCATGACCAGCATTTGGGGCCGGGTCACTCTTTGTGGTGGAGGCTGTCCCATGCATGACAACGTGTTTAGCAGCATCCTCGGCCTCTACCCACTAGACACTAGTAGCAACCTCCAATGACGATGACCAGAACTATCTCCAGGCAGTGCCAAATGCCACCTGGAAACTGGAGGCAAAACCGCCCCTAGCAGAGAACTGCCATTCTGGAGATTTGGATTGGAACTGCCCTGATTTTAAATTGCACTGTGCTTGCAAAGCATTTTTTAAATTCTTACTTATCACAGACATATTTTTCTGAATTACCATAAATTCCAAACTAACTAGCTGGGCGCTGCAAGCCTTTCCTTCCCATAGTCCACTCATGGTCCCCAGTGCCCATCAACAGCCAGCGCTTGCAAAGTCTGTTGGCCCACTGGGGACTTACGGCAGCTCATGCAGCGGAAACTGCTCTGGTCATCGCCATTTACAGATGAGGAAACTGAGGCACAGCCAGTTGCACAAACTTGCTCAAGGGCTCCTGGATGGTGGGGCCTACTGGGCGTGCCCCCCTAACGCTGGTGCCATTGGCACCTGGCTCTGCCCATCTCTGAGGCCTCTCACGCCCTCATTTCCTGCGTTGGCCACCAGGCGCAGATGCCGTGTCCATCTGACAGGAGAGGAAGCGGGGTCCCAGGAGGAACAAGCCACTGCCTGGTGACGGAGCTTCTTTCTGGCAGCAGCAGGATTCGGACCTACCTCTTGTTGGGGGCAACCTCGTCGGCTCACTGCCTCTCCAAAACCAGGCAAGAGGCTGGAAATGGGGCTTTCTGGAAAAATGCAGAGCCTGATGGGAAGTGGGGCAGACAACCGACACCTGTCGCTGAGCGTGGCAGGTGGCGTGTTCTTCATTTCTTGCATGGCCATCTGGCTGTCAGACACCACCCAGTGAGAGGCTTGACCCTCATCCTGCCCCACCCCAGCCCCACCCTGCTGTCATCTATGGCCCCTTCCCCCACTCTGTCAGGTGCCTCTTCGACTTTTGACCTCTGCCCTCAGCAGTGTCATTTCATGAAACCCAGGCCCCAGACAGCCAGCATCAAGCAACTGGCAACCTTCCCTACTTCGGCCCCTGAGACCTCCGCCCTAGGGATAGGGGCTTTGTTTTCTTCCCTAATTCCCTTTGGATTGGCTCCAGCAACCAGCAATTTACCAGGCAGCAGCACCTCAGCTTTGGGCGGAGTCTTCAAAGAGCAGACCCAGCAGGTGTCTGTGGATCCCAGCTGCACAGACCCTCTCCTGGAGAGGCAGAGGCCGCCTGCCACAGGCCACGCGGAGCAGGGTCCCACCACGGCCCTGAGCATCTTGACTGAGCAGTTCTGCATCCCAAGGCCTCACAAGGTGACTATGGAATGGCAATGCTAGCCCTGGGGGTAAGCTTAGGGCAAGTCCGAGCAGCCCACTCGCCTCCGTAAGCCGTGGGTTCCTGTGATCAGCACACAAGCAGCTGGTGCTGCTATCCCCAGGAGGATACCCACCAACTTGTCTAACGGGGTGGGCAAGGCCAGGGCTGAGACAGGAAGGGGTCTGGTTTGTTGTGGGCAGAGCGCCTGCATGCTGTGCCGCTCCCCCTTCAGGTGCTGGAAGGAACCTTCCTGGGCCGCTCGCCCTCCACAGCCCTGCTGGGAGGTCTTGCAGACGCCCATGATAGCCAGGCTTACGGTCTCCCAAATGCACGTGCAGCGTGAAACTGTGGAAACACACGTGTCAGTGGCAGTTCTGCCTGAGGAGGAGCCCAGGGCTCTCTGCGGAGGGTCAGTTCTGTCCCTTTTAAGGTTCTGCGTGGAAAAGGCTCCACGCCCTCTTGGGGTCTACCTACATCTGGGGATGCCAGAGCCCAGCTCCCAGTTTTTCTGGTCATTTGGGGACATACCATAGGAAGGACCTGCAGTGCACCTCAGGCTTGGACACTACGGCTGCAAACGCCCTGGGGCCAACCCTGGGCTCACACCCAATTTAGGGTCTACAGGCAGGGAGCCAGGGGCCAGGAGAGGACTTCTCAGCTCCCATGGGGATGCTGTTTAGGGGAATTAGAATGTCTTTTATATACGAGAGAACTGAGGGGTCTAAAAAGGTCTCTGGGGGGTAGAAGAAGGTGAGGAGAAAACACAGGAAGAAATGCACATGAGGGTAGGTTCTTGTCAAAAGGGTCCTGAGAAAGACGTACAGTTAGAAACAGAGTGTGACTGAGGGTCCTTCTTAGCACATAAGGGGCAGGGACAATGGGCTCAGATGTCTGGGGCTCCTCTTGTGTTCTGATGGCTCCTGAGACGGGGAGAAACGGCGACAGTTTCTTGGGTTCAGGAAGGGAGAGGAGGCGCCTCGCACCCTGGCTAGGGTGGGCTGGGGGCCTGCACCCCTAAGTTGGAGAATCCCACGAAGCTGACCCCACTCACCACTGCCCACCCTGCCAAGCCTCCTGGCCATTTTCAGCTGAGTGTCCCGACCTCTGACCGCCCGGGTGAGTGTGAGCCCCGGAGTGCGCGCGGGGGGTTGGGGGGCGAGGAGAAGCGGCAGCCGGTGGGGGGCCCCCTGGGCGCCCGCTCCGCGCCGCGATTCGGCCCGGGTTTTGCGGCCGCCGCGCCTCCTCCTCCCGCCTCCGGGCTCCCTGGGCCTCTTCCCTCCGCCGCGCCCTCGCTCCGCCTCGCGCGGGGGGACCAGCTGCTGGCATTTCCTGCAGCCAGGCCTGCGCCGCCAGCGGAGCCCCCGCGCGCCCGGCCGGCCCGGAGCACCGAGTTCGCGGCACGGTAGGAGGTAGGAGAGCGGCGGCCCGGGGGGCGGCGGGGGACGGCGGGGGGATGGCGGGCTGGGAAGGATACGGAGGGCCCCGCCGGGCAGGGCCAGAGCGAACTGAGGGCCGCGGGGGGCCGACCGAAGGGATCCAGGAGCCCGCGCCGCAGCACCGCGGACTCTGGCAGTAGCTAGTGCGCGGAGCCACGCCGGGGCCGGTCGCGCGGGGGAGCGGAGGAGCCTGGGGGCGCCCCGGGCCAGGGCGGGTCGGCGCCTGGCGGGTTGGGGCGGGTGGGGCCCGTGAGTGGGAAGCGGCGCGCCCAGCTCGGCTCCCCACTTGGTGGGGCTTAAAGGAGCCAGGACCGCCAGGGAGGGTGGCTGGGTCTGACCACCACAGACCCTGGCCAGTCGTTGGTCTGTGTCCCCAGCTCGGCCGACGCGGGCTCCAAGGAGCCAGGTCTTGATGGGTCTGCATGGGGTCTGGGATCAGAGTCTGGCGTCCCAGCTGCGGGCTTGGGAGGACTGCTGTGTCTGAGTCCGCAGAGTCAGGGGGCTGCCTGGATTACAGGCTAGGGAAGGACGCTTGCCCACAGCCCCCATCTCTGGGGCACTGACCCCCTGAAGATATGGAGCCTCAGGGATTGTTGAGGTGCCTAAGTCCTCAAGAGGGTCTTGTGCACTTGAAGATTCCTCCCGGGGAGGGGGGCGCGGGAGGGTGGGGCAGGCAGGAAGGAGGCTGGAGTCTGCAGCCCCCACCCCGAGGAACAGGCCCGTCCTGGGCTTCCCAGGCACCGCCCCCAGGCCCCACCCAGACCGCTGGGCTGCCTCCTGTCAGAAGCCAACTGGAGTTAGGGTTTGGGATGACTTCTGGGGGTATGGAGCGGTCACAGGGTGGGCTTACCTGCCCCTCCCTCATCCCTGGCTGAGCCCATTGCCCCTCCCTCATCCTTGGGCTGAGCGGGTCTGCCCTGCCACAGCGGCTGAGTGGATTTCCTCTCTTGCCATTTCGTAACTTGCTCCCCTCTGTGTGTCTGCCCCAGTCTCTTCAAGGTGCCTTTTACAGGCAGACTTCTGTAAGGGTCCCACCCCACCTGATACAGCCTCCCAAAGCCTGGAGAAGTGGGCCAGCCTTTGGGATCCTAGGTAGATGCTCTTGGGTCTGCCTGCACCAGGGCTGATCCAGATCCCAGACTGAACAGAAACCCTGCTCCCCACCCCCAAGAGTAAGGCCCCTCTGCACGTTTTTATCCCACCTCCTTGGTACACAGGGCCTTGCTGTTCCTTGAACCTGCCAGGTGAGTGGGGGCTTTGCAGGCATTGGGCAGGTTTGGGGCAACCTGGGGTGGCATCATGTGCCTGGCTGCTCCCTTCAGGTCTCAAGCTCCAGAACTGCAGATCCTATTGTCTGCCTGCATGCATGTGGGGCTGGCCTGGGGTGCCAGGAGGCAGGCACCGCGTGTGTCTGTCTTACCAGGCTGTGTTTAGGAAAGGTGACACAGCAGATGGGCCGGATGAGGAGCCTCTGACCTGCAGTCCTGGGCCTGGTCTCAGAGAGGCTGCCCTGCAGATGTCAAACCCCAGGCAGCCATCCTGCATGTCCAGTGGAGGCTCCTTTCTGGGTCCACATTGGGCCATGAATAGGCCATGTTCTTCAAAGGACTGCTTTCAGCTCTTAACAGAATACGAATGCAAGACCCCCCGCCCCGCCCCCACCCAGGATTGTATTTACTATGCTGAGAATGCCTGGTATCAGTTTCTCTCCTGAAATCCTGGCCTCGCTCTGAGTGCTGATAGTAATCTGACATGTAACGCTTGGGGGAGGGAGAAACACTGTGACAAGCCGGCGGGTGGAAGGGCTGTGTGTGTCTCTGACAGCTATGTTTTGGGGACTGGTGCTCTCTGCTGATTCTGTGGTTAAGCCTGCACACGTTTGCACACATACAGGCACAGTGTGCAAGTGGAGAACTTACCCAAGATGACAGAAGGTGCATCCCACCCCCATTCCCATTTATTATTCAAGGGACAGGTGAATCTGAGTCTGTGACCGCAGCTGAAAAATGTTGTGGACCCAGCTCGGAGTTCTCCTGGAGAGGCCTGGGGAGCTGGAAGCTCTGACCTCCTGGACAGGGGGTTGTAGAGGGGCCGAGGCCCAGGGGTGCACAGTGCCAAAAGGATCCCGGTCATTTTGATAGGAAGGGAGCTGTCGGGGAGGGAGCCGTTAGGTGCAGCTCCCCTTGTGGAGTACAAGGGCCAGGTGGGTAGAAGTGCCCACTGCTTGCAGGGTTGGCAGGGGAGCCCAGGGAGTGCACCGGTGTGCTGGGGAGTAGATGTTGGGTGGTGCAAGTGAGGGCCACTGGCCTCCTGACAGGGACAGGCATGCTGCCCCGGATGTCCTCATGCTGCTTATGACCGGCACAAAGGAAAAGAATATTGTTCTCGATGCCAGCTTTGCTTGATGACTTACCGAGCCTGCAGTTTGAGGAGGCAACTGACAGCCTGAGGATGGGGCTGTTGGGCTGGTCAAGATTTTTAAGGGTTTTGGGGCCTTGGTGGCTGGGTCTTGGCCACGGCTGGGTAACCTTTCCTGTGGAGATGTATGGGCAGATAGTGAAGCTGCTCCAGAGAGTGGTAGGGTTGGCGGTCGAGTACAAAGGACTTGGACTAAGGACTGCGTTGTTCTCTTAGCATCACAGTTGTTCTGAGCCAGGGCCTCTGGGATCGTGTCCACGAGGGTGTGAGGTTGCCTTGTGCTGACGTCTACACTAAGCGGAGTGGGCACCAGCTGTGTCCTCAGGACCAGGGCTCGAGGTGGGAGATGGGGAGGGGGTGGGACATGAGCCTTGTTGGCTGGCTTAGAGGGATCCAGAATTCCTAGAGGGCCTTTGTTGCAAATCTCAGAGCCACCCAGGCTGAGAGCAAATGCTTTGCTCGGCCTCCCAGCCCACCTCACATTCGGCTGATCCCTCCAGGGCTGGCCTCCACTCCCCTCCTGGCCCTACCAGCTCTTGCCTGGAGCTCCACATCAGCTACCTAGTAGGGTCCCCTTTCGTGGCCTTCCTAGCCCTTCTCCAGTCAGCAGCCAGCATGGTGTTTAAAAAGATAAACCACTTCATGTAATTTGCCCATTTAGAGCCCTTTGAGATTTGCCATGGGTCTCAGTAAGTCCTGATCCCTTTCCAGACCCCACAGGCCCTAGACGCCCCTCCACTCCTCCTCCCTTCCCCTGTTCTCCTCTCCCACTCCCCTCCCCTCCCCTCCCTCTCCCCTCCTTTCTCACAGGGTTCTGGCCCCAGCCCTGGCTTCTTACTCCAGGGTCTTTGCACTGGCTGTGCCTCTACTTTCGGCCCCTCCTTGGATCTGCACTTGGTGGGCTCCATCTAATTCAGGTCCCAGCTCGGATGCTGCCTCTCTGAGAGAGGCTCTGTTCCTGACCCGATACCCATTCCAAAGCAGCTCTCAGCTCTGTGTTTTGCTTTCTCTTTATTTATACTGAAATGATCACATTTGTTTAATTGAATGGCTTCCTATGGAGAAAGCGATTGGGCCAAGCCAGGTTCATGGTGGGTGCCACTGGTGCGTGGCGTCTGTCCCTGGTGGGTGCCGCTGGTGCACGGCGTCTGTCCCTGTGCACGGTTGCCTGCAAGTCTGCTCCGGGCTCTCTTCCCAGGGGCTGGCACACAGTAGGTGCTCTATGGTTAAGTGAGGCACATGTGGAAAGCCATCATACTGTCTCATCCCAGGGAGGTCAGTAGATTGACACTGGCTGCCCCCATCTAGCAAGTCCCATCCACCATGTCCTGGTTTCACCAGCATCAGCTGGTGTGGGATGTGACCAGCTCATTTCCTCCACGCTCTAGGATGGGAAGGACAAGAGTGTGTGACTCTTCCCAGGGTCCTATCATCTCTGATTTAGGAATGCAGCCCTTAGGGTGTCTCACCTCCTTGGGATGCCTAATATTGTGTTTGGTGAATGCAGATGGACTTAACTGGCCCATGGATCTCCTCTGACCCTGCTGACACAAAGACAAGGATGAAGGGGAAAGTTGAGCCTCAACAACTGAACAGTATGCCCTCTAAATATGTACATTCTTAGGGAGTTTAAGTGGAAAATAGGGAGGAGATTTGAGGGATACTCCACCTCGGCAGGCAGCTGGTCAGGCTGCCCGTTGTGACCAGCCTGGGGTCGCCTTCCCTTCACCCAAGGCCAGGGGAGTTTGCAAACCTGCAGTAAGCCCTGCCGTACCTGGCAGAACAGAAGCACCACCCCAGCTTGGAGACAGCATGCCTCTGACTGCTGGTCATGGATGGCCCCTTGGGAAGTGCCCTGTGCTTCTGAGCAAGGAGGCAACGGGCCTCCAGGCACTCAGGGACAGCACAGAGGGCGCTCTGTCGCCCGTGCCTTTGTCCCTTCTCTCGCTGGCCCATTCTCAGCTGCTTCCTCGCGGGGAAGGGCCTTCCTCGGCCAGGGGAGGGAGCGCTCGGTAGCCCGGCGCTGCGGAGGGATTGATGTGCTATTGGGGTGAATACGGCGCTCGGTGTGGGGGTGGGGGCGGCGGGTTGTCATTTAAAGCGGCCTTTGGGGATGGTCAGCAGAGGAAAGCGTGGTGTTGGGGGGGGCATCCGCATCTCCGCGCCCCTTTCCTGGCAGCCAGCGGGATTTCTCATGACCAGCTATTGCGCGAATAAGACACAAGAGTCAACTAAAGGGCGCGCCGCTGTGGGTCCCATTCGCTGGGCTGCGGCTTCAGGCAACTGCATTTGTATGCCCGCCTATTAGGGTGAATGCGAGGAGGGGAGTGTGGGTCGCTTAAAGGGCCGGGACTCTGGCAGCAGTGCGTCCCTCCTGTGGCCGCCTATTGCGGTGAATGCGGCGGCGCAGCAGTCGGGTCTCTTAAAGGGTCCAGGCGTCCTGCTTGCTGGACTGTGCTGCTTTGGGGCAGCTCCTGGTCCTGGGCGGGAGGGGAGCACTTTAGAGAGGCTCCCCACATTGGCCAGAGGGAGAGGAGCCCCGACGCTGGCCCGTGGAGCAGGAAGGCTAGATGCCTTCCTTACAGGATGAACCTCACCGCCCCCGCCCCCCCACCGCCGCCCCGCTGCCTTAGGAAGTCACCCAAATTTAGCAAAATTCAAGCCAGAGCCAGCAGGCACCAGGGTGGGGCATGTGACCCTGTTCTGGAGGGCTGGTGGGGCCAGGGCAGGGAGGGGGCTGGGCCTAAGAGATTGATGGTGGTGATGGTGGCAGGCACCACCTCGGATCTGATCAGAAGGCCTAGCTGAGGAAGACGCAGCCGGAATTCTTCACCCCAGGTGCCAGGGTCAGCAGAGTTTATTTGCCTCCTGTAAAGTGAGGCTCATGGCCGGCCCGTGAGAAGTCCCGAGATGGTCTTTGTACACAAGCGCTGGGTGAGCATCAGCCATTGTGTGGGTGACTGGCATGACCCCCTACCCCACCCCTATGGGCTGCCAGTCAAAGGTTTCCACCCTCCAGCCACCGTCTCCCTGGCTCGGATAGTCCTGGGCCACCCCACCCAGCCGTGGCCCTGGCCCTCCCCAGGTGGATCCTGTCCCTGCTGCAGACCCTCCACCTCTCTAGCCCTTCTCTGCTCCTGAATTTGGCATTGGTCCCAGGCTGCCCTGAGCTGTCTCAGGGGACTCCTGACCTGTGAAGAGGCAGCAAGTCCATGGGAAGCAGTTGGCCTGGGCTCTTTGAGGCTGCTGTCCTCACCTGTAGAGCAGGGACCATAGTACATGGTGTCCCTGAGTGCAGCGGATCCAGTTAGTGGCCTGGCACAGGGCCAGGGAGAATTGGAATGCCTTAGTCTCTGGCCTGCACACTCCCTACCAGCGAGCACTTTGTGGGTTAGGTACCAGGCCTCGTTACCCTGAGGCTGGGGTGCTGTGGATGGGGTGCTGGGACTTAGCATTAATACTCAAAGACGAGCTACAGAGGTAGTGAGATCCCCCAGCCCCAGGGACACCTGAGAGTTCTACCTCTTCCCCGCACCCACCTCAAGAACATACCTGTCTCTTGGGCAAAAACAGACCCTCATGTTTCATTCTCAGTGGCCTCAGGGTGCGTGCACACTCTCGCCTGTGCCCTCACCCTGCTGTCCCTTGTGTTCAGAGGGTGGCTGGCCCGAGGGCTCACAGCATCTGACAGGCTCCCCTCTGAGACGGAGGAAATGGGGCCCCAAGAATGGCAGGGTCGTGGTGCTGCTCCTCGCTGGGCTGCAGTCTCTCCATCTTTAAGGCACCCCCATCCCTGACATTTGCCCTCAACCCCCACACCTGTGGGGCTAAGGCTCCTGCACACGGGCAACACCCTGGCAGGAACCAAGAAGGAAACTTGGACATCCAGAGCTCCCTCTTCACTCCCGAGGCCCCGGCTTCTCCAAGGGCTTCTGTCCATCTGCTCCTGCTCCTTGAGCTGTTTTATATCTTGAGGATGCACCCCAGGTTTTATGCAGAGAGAAGCGTCCACTAATTTTCAAAGGTTTGAGACTGAGTGATTGGAAATCTTTCTCGTCCTTCCTCCCTCCCTCTCTCCTGCACCAGTGTGTGCAGCCCAGAAGAGGCCTCATGTATCACTGACCATGCACCAGTGTGCAGCCCAGAAGAGGTCTCATGTGTCATTGATGCTCCATGAGTCTAGCTTCTGCACGTGGGGTGTCCCCGTGGCTGGTCCTGGGGCGGTGGACTGGCCTGATGCTGCTGAGGACGCCCCACTTTCCCACAAGGCTCCACCCTGCTATCTTGCACATCCTGGGGCCAGGACAGGAAGAGCGCTCTGCAGATCGGAAAAGCAGGTGCCAGTGTGGGCACCGAGAGCCATTTGTGCTTTGTAGGAGTGCGTGCTCCCACATGGCACCCTCTGATCTCCTTGGGGCAGAGGAAAAGAGCAGGCAGCTTTGAAGGGAACCCTCGCCCACTCCAGCGCCCATGCTGGGTTTCCAATTTGGGCCCAGCTCCTGCAGGAGAGCAGAGATCTCTCTTGCTCCGAGACCTAGATTCTGCCTTGGAACGGCACAGCTGTCCCCAAAGGGCAGGCCGGGGCAGGGCGCTTGGCCACAGGAGGTTGGGAGAGTTTGGAGCATGAAGAACACCTAGAAATGTCAGGATGTGGGCCCCGTCTGGAAACCTGAGGCTGAGGCCGCTTCGGGACAGGACCTGGTTGTTTGTCCCATTACAGTGCCACAGTGGGTCATCCTCCCCAGCCCGGCAACCAGGCTCCCACGAAGGCTCCCAGAGAGAGGGGGACAGAGGTGCTCTCTGTTGGTGACTGGCACCCAAGGGTGCTTGGCCCCAGTGTGCTGCTGAACACACACAGCTGCCGTGGTCGAGGCCATCAGGAATCCCCACCCTCGTCCCTGCACCAAGTGCAGCTATGTGGCTCTTTCCTGCCCAGACCCTCCCTGCTGGCAGGTGCCCACCAACGGCCAGAAGAACCTTCCAGTTGCTGCAAGCCCAGCAGGCTGGACCAGTTTCTCCCGCATCTGATTGTTGTGAGCAGAGGAGAACGAGTTACTCAGTCCCCAGCCGGCCGGGGGTGGGGCCGCCTTCGTCTCTGCTCCATGGGCTGCTGGGTGCTCACACTCTAAAGTGATGTGGGTGGCAGGAAGTGGCCTTGTGGCGCCCACCCGCTGAGCACAGGGCTGGCCTGTGGAGCCACCCCAGTCATGGAGCCAAGCTGACTGGGGCTCTCCTGCCCCTCTCTGTCTTGGCAGAGGCCTTTCCCAGGCCTGCAAAGCCTGCCTCCATCGGGGTGCTGCCTCAATACCAGCGGACACCAGACATCTAGGTTAGCTAGCTTGGTGCCCAGGCCCCCTCTTGGCCTCCCCAGGTCTCCTGGTGACATCACCTTCTGGAACCCTGTCTCATCAGGGTGACCTCTCATAAGTCCAGCCTCATTCCTTATCTGCCCCTTCCCATCTTTTTACGGGTCAGGGTCTCTCTGCTGCTGGCCCTGACTCCCTTAGATCTGGGCCCCGCAAGGCCCACTTTTTCCCATGTTCTCGGGAAGCGCCGCTTGCTTTCCTCCCTCGGGGGCCGTGAGCCTGCTCCCATGTGTTTGGCCTGGGTGTTTTGCACAGAGGCGCCCTGGGCTGTAAGCACCGCCCTGTAAAGGCGTCCTTCACGTTCTGACCTGTGCAAGCTGGGAGCTTGCTGCCCTTGGGGGCCCCGAGGAGTGACCCGTCTGGCCTCGTGGACGGGGCGCAGTGCTTAGAACATGGGCTTAGCGGTTGGCAAAGCAGGTGGGAATCCCTACCCTGTGGGGCCACAGGCAAGTCCTAAAGCCCCAGGTTTCCTCGTCTGTGAAACGGGCCATTGCAGGGCCAGCCTCCTGGAGGTGCCTCGGGAAGTGGTTGGTGGGAGCATGAGCCAGCTCACCGTGGGTGCTGGCCCTTGGCCTGTGTGGAAGTGGCACGGGCTCTCAGAGCAGGGAGGGGCCACCTCCTATCGCGCCTATATCATTAATGAAAACGTTCATGCATAATGAATGATTGTGAAAGGTCTAAACACAGGAACCATACAGAATAACAGAACCAACCCCAGCGTTGCCAAGGTCCTGATACCTGGCTGTATTTGCTTCAGGCGTCTTTCAACAGCTACAAGTTACGTGTAGGGAGGGCCCCAGAGCTTGCTTCTTTCCCCAGAGCCGCCATCCTGGGTTTCCAGGCTCACACTCCCAGGCGGGTTTTGGGCTTTACTATATATGGATGGATCCGTAAACACACGCAGACAGATGTCACGTGACCACTGACGTTCTGCTCACATCCTTCTTTCTGATCATTTTAGAGTCGCAGAGAAGTCGCAAAAACAGTAGTTGACCGCCCTCTGCAACCTCTTCTTCTCTGTGTGGTTCTGTATTCCTTGTACATTTTCCTTGCTTTATGTACGTAAATCACATGGATTTCCATCCTTCGGAAGGACATTCTGGTAGTTCCATTCCGTCCCTGGAGCAAGGTCTGCATTCTGGTTTCCTTGGGCACAGCCAAGGGCACTCCCCCGGCGGACTGACCTGGGGTGGGGTCAGCAGCCCAGCGAGATGTGGCCTGGTCCCTCCTGTGCTCAGTGCTGACTTCCCTTCCCTTCCCCCTTGTCCCAGAGGGAATCATCCCTACCCCTACCCTTACTCTGCCTCAGCACAGGGCTGTGGGAGGAATCCTGGCCCCCAGGGGACACACCATACAAAGATGTTTGCCAGGGCCCCCCAGGGGCCTCTCAGTGACCAACACATTTTGTTAATTAAAACCAGAAACACAGGCTTGAGCCTGAGACTGAGGGCCCGGGAAGGGCAGGGTCCAGCCGAGGTTCTGCAGGTCTGCTCACAGCCCGTTCCAGCACAGCACCCACTTGCTGAAACCACACGTGTGTGGCCTCGCCAAAGACAGGGAGACGGGGCTTGGGAATACCAGCCAAGCCCCAGACCCGCGGCATCTCCACAAAGCTGGGCTAAATGGAAGTGAACTGTCAGCATAGTGGCTGCTGCCCTGGACATCTGGCCGCGTCAGACATGAGTGGCAAAGCTGGGGTGAGTGGCAGAGCTGGGGTGAGTGAGTGGCAGAGCTGGGGTGAGTGAGTGGCAAAGCTGGGGCACCCATCCCCTCTCGGGGCTTGGGATCACCCCAGGTCACCAGCTGGGAAGTGGTCCAGGCAG
Organism: Hylobates moloch; assembly: GCF_009828535.3. NCBI lineage: Eukaryota > Metazoa > Chordata > Mammalia > Primates > Hylobatidae > Hylobates > Hylobates moloch. The sequence continues at coordinate 90,549,331 of NW_026652280.1, forward strand.
GATTTGAGCCCAAGTCTGCCAGGCTGTGCTGGGCATTATTCCTGGGAGAGGGGCCCTGTAGCACCTCCGGATGTGGCCAGGGAGAAATCCCTTTTTCCCAAGGAAGCTGGAGCTGTAGCCCATCTGTCCCAGGAAGGCCCTCCTGGGCGGGTGTGTGAGTTTGCTGGGGTTTCCACCACTAAGCAGCCCAGACATTGATTCTCTCTCAGTTCTAGAGGCCGGAGTCCAAGATCAAGGCCTTGCAAAGCTGGTTTCTCCTGAGGCCTCGCTCCTTGTCATGCAGACAACCACCTTCTCCCTGTGTCCTTGCAGGGTCATCCCTCTGTGTGCCTGTGTCCTCATCTCCTCTTTTTATAAGGACACCATTGAGATTGGACTAGGGCCCACCCTAATGACCTGTTTTAATTTAATGGGCTCTTATTATTATTATTATTATACTTTAAGTTCTAGGGTACATGTGCACAATGTGAAGGTTTGTTACATATGTATACATGTGCCATGTTGGTGTGCTGCACCCATTAACTCGTCATTTACATTAGGTATATAGGGGGCTCTTTAAAGACCCCATCTCCAAGTACAGCCACTTTCTCATGTCCTACGGGCTGAGACATCAACACGTGGATTGTGGGGACACAATATAGCCCATAACCATGGGTAGTGGAGCGGCAAGACTAACCCTGGGGCCCCCGCACTGCCGGGCGTCTCGTCAGTGGGTTCTGTTTTTATTCCCTGTGAGGACCCAGCATTTGCTGGGAGTAAGATTTGATGTGATCAGAGCCTTCCGCACCCATGAGTGTGTGCAATGTTCTCAGATTTCACCTGCTTGAATCTTGACTGTTTTATGCCCTCCCGAGAGCCTCAGCTCATCAGCTGCAACCTGGGCGAGCTGTACAGACCCCCGCTTGGTGAACAAAGCATCAGCAGGTGCACGCTCACTGTTCCGGGCTCACTCCTCCTGGGCCACACGTCAGCCGCTCTGTCCCACCGGCGGAGTGGGCGGGGAGGCCGGGATGCGGGTGACTCAGCGTGTTTGGGGTCAGCAAGCCCTCTACAACACATCCTGCTACCTGGCAGGTGTTGCACGCAGGGCCGTGCTCTCCAGGTCCCAGCATCCTGGGCCAGGATCTGCGGGCTGGAGTGTGTCAGCCGCTCCCTCACTTTTGCCCTCTGGCCCAGTCTAGCAAACACCTCCTACAGCGGCCCTCTGGACACCACATGGGGCCTTTCCTTCCAGGGAAAGTGGATAAGGGGCCACACACCAGCAGCGGTTTGAATGCCGTGTGTTTCTCGGGCACAGACCTTCCTTGGGGGCTGCGGGCCTGCCCTGGGGCTCCCTGCTGTGTGTTCGGTGCTGACAGTGCTGTTGGGGAGCCGGTAACCCCGGGGCTCCCAGCTGCAGCCACCTTATCTGGGCTGCACTTATATGGAGCCTCTGCTATCCAGGGCTCTAACAAGAATTCCAAATGTAGCAAAAAAGAAAATGAAAACGAAAGACTTCTCCTGGGCAGCCGTAGTGGACACCCACCCATCACCCGCAGCCAGGCCTGGTGGGCCGCTCGGGAGTCATGCCAACTTGGGGCTTTGCTTCCCGGCAGCTTGAGCCTGTGGTCAGCTTTTAAATTGAAGTTTAACGAATGACTGCAGGCAAATAACTGTCCTCCCGCCCTGTTCATTATTTTTAAACTGTGTCTGCTTTGAATGTGCAAGGAACATGCTGTTTGTCTCTGGTGGGCGCCTGTTCCTGGCTGTGGCCATTCATTATTCCTGGGCCTCAGCCCTAGCGACAGTACTGGCGTCATCAGCCCCCGCAGTTTGCCAGAGCAGGAATAGCCCCAGGAATTTGTGACCTCAGGGAGCCACATCTTCAGGCTAGAGGGGGCTTTCCCACACAAAAGCAGCTTATCCCATGGAGGCTCAGATGTTTAAACACATTTGCCCTGTTCCATGGATATCCCAAAATGCATTACATGCAACCTTGAGGTCTGCATGAGAAACACTGGAACTCTCTTCCTACTGACTTGTGTGATTATAACAGCAAATTTTGATAATGATTAACATGTATTTTATGGGGGCTTTTGGAATGACTTATCTCCTTTAACCCTTGAAACAACCCTATGCTGTAAGTTCTATTATTGTCCCCATCTTACAGATGGGGACACTGGGGCTCGGAGAGGTGAGGAAACCTGCCCAGAGTCACCCACTACTACATGACAGGACTGGGATTGGAAGCAGCTCACCTCGTAGCCGGGACCCCCTGTCCCCTGGGGGATATTGCACTCTGTGGGCTGTTTCTCCCTGTTCTCAATGGCCCCAGACTCCTCCTCTTCTCCTTGCTGGAGGGGCTGTCAATGCTCATTCTCACCCACTGCTGTCTAGGAAACCAGATGAGTAAGATTGTGAGAAAAGTGAGCAAACCAGGAGCGGACGGACGCGGCAGGACCCGGGAAGTGCCAGAGAGGCATGAATGAGACCTGGCACGCGGTATTCCATGATGCTTGATTGGGCTGTTTAGAGGGCTCTTTACTTTTCTGTGTTCTTCATTCTTCTGTTTCTCGCTCAGCATCCAGTGTGGATCACACGGTATTGACAGCCAGCAGCGTGTATCAAACGCCCACTCGCACCCAGCTCTTCCTGGAGGTTTTGCAGGCACCGGCTCTGTTCACGTTTAGGTGCCCTTTCAGGATAGAACCAGGCTTAGTGGCGCTGCGCGCCTCACCTGAGCCCGAGCCCGTCGCACCCTGCAGGCTACTCCTGATAATCCTGCAGGCCCCCGCTGCTGTTCCACGTGGGATCCCCCGGAAGGGGACCTGGTGAAAACCAAGGCTTGGTCCCTGCCCGCAGGGGAAGGGAACACAGGAGCCTCTTGGTCAGGAAGGGGCCCCACATTTTGAGCAGCTTCTGGCATTTTTAGAACAGCTTTCAGTGTGCACAGACCACCTTGGCAATCCAATGTCACCTATACTGTTATTTAAGACCTAGATCTTTAATAAATCAACTCACTTCTTTTTGAAGTACATTTATACCTAGAAGATGTGTTAATCATTGCTGCAGTTAAAAAATCAACATCACCTGTGATAAATTGCAGGTAACTCTGAAAACATGCACAATGAACACGAACCACTGACTACACGTTAGCTTTTGTGTGCTCTGGCCACATGGACTCACATTGTTTGCTGTGAGCTTTGCGCCCAGGGCCACTCTGCCTCCCTTAAATAGAGAGATGAGCAGGGGCAGAGCCACCATAAAGACCCATACTCTTGTCCCTTGATGTAATCAGGAGGCTGGGAAGAGAATGCAGAAGGCCTCGCTTTCTCACTGTGACCCAATGGTGAAGGCTGCCTGTACTGCTGGTGTCACCAGAAGCATCAGTGACATGCACACTTCTGAGCTGGCTCGAGAGGCAGAGGGGGGCCTTCGGTGGCCAATTCCAGGGGATTTGAGAATGGGCCCCTCTCCAGGAGCAGCCGGAGGAACAGGCAGCTGTCGGGGCTGCAAAGCCCGCCCTAGGGAGGCAGGAGAAGGTGACCCCAGTGATGGGGCCCATCCAGGTTCCCAGCACAGTGTGGCTGTGTTGCCTGGAGACCCCCTCCCACGGGGCAGACTGGCATCTGCCGAGTCACGGACCATTCTCCGAGGAGTCACCGGTTTTCTTTTTGGATTAACGCCAGGACAGTGTGTTCTGCGGGGATCCCAGAGGGGTATAAGAACTGTTTTTGAGCTGTGGGGGGAAATAAAGGTACATGAGGCTTCATCTTCAACCCCTTGGTTTTTCATGGGGAAAAGGGCAGGGGTCGGTTTGGATGCACCCCCAGCACATGGGGATTGGGGAAGACAGCTGTGCTGGCAGGAAGCAGCCAGGTCAGGCTGGTGCTGGGTCCATCTGGTCGCCTGCTGTGTGGAGCGGGGACGTTTCTGCAGTTTCTTCATGCCGGTGGCAGAGGGGCTGAGGAAGAAGCGTTCACACCTTTGGCCAGGCCCTTCCCTGCTCCCAGCCCTGTACCCAGGGCGTGAGTGCTCTGGGGCTGCCATAACAAATGACCACAAACTAGGTAACTTAGAATAACACAGATTCATTCACAGTGATGGAGCCCAGAAGTCTGAAATCCCAGTGCCGGCAGGGCTGCACTCTCTCCGAAGGCTCTGGGGGAGGATCCTTCCTGCCTCTTCCAGCTCCCAGGGGCTCCAGGTGTTCCTTGGCTCGTGGCTGCATCGCTCCTATCTCTGCCTCTGTCTTCATGGCACATTCTCCTCTGTCTGCGTCTCCTCCCCTGTCTTTTCACAGGTAGACCCCAGGCATTGGATGAGGACCCCATGCAGTGACCCTGTTTCCAAGTCAGGGTCACAGGTACTGAGGTTAGGACTTGGACACACCTTTCATGAAGACACAAGTCATCCTTCCACCATCGGGAGAGGGTGGCCACAGCGGGCAGCCTGCCGTGACTCCTGGGAAAATGGACTAGAATCAGAATCTGTAGAAAGACCAGGGGTGGCATTCTGGGGCTTGGGGATGACATCACAGATGCAGGTGTGCGTGATCACAGTCGTGTTTAGTTCTAGGGAGCAGGGGGTTGCTGTATTTCACAGATGAGAATAGTGAGGCCTTCCAAGAAACCAGGAGCTGCCTGGGGCACCCAGGCTGTCTGCTGGGAATGAAAGTTGGGTGTGGCCACTGGGGAGACCCCACCCCAGGGAAGAGAAGAGTTCTGCTCCCCTGTGGAGGCATGTTTGTCCAGTGAGCTCTCATGACACCACAGGCCGCTGGCCTCTGTGTCTGTGGGATGGGACATCTTGATCCCCTGGCCTCCTGACCCCTGTCTTGCCCCTGAGATGGTTCCTGCACACTGCTGACATGGCAGCCCAGCTTGGACGGGCGGGACATGCCCACCTGGGGGCTGCTGGGCTCCTCCCTAAGGAGGAGGAGCTGCTGGGTTCCTCCCCAAGGCTGCAGCCTGGTCCCAGGTGCCCGGAAGACAACCCAGGACAGGACTGTGGTTGCATCAGACATGTTTACCTGGGAACCAAAAAACATTTTTTTTAAAAAAGCTGTCTTTTAAAAGTGAGGGAGAGAAAAGCACCGTCTGCTCCCCCCGGGGACTTGGGACCCTGGCTCCCGAGGGCGACTTGCCTTTTTGTACTGGCTCAGCCTCAGGCAAGCAGTCCTTAGCCTGGAGCCTCCTGCCTGGGGCAGGAGGGCAACAGTGCCCTCTTGGGAGGTGGCGGCCATGCCGATGGGAAACAGCCACTGGTTGGCTTCAGCATCCTGATTTGCTGTGTGTGTACGTGTGTGTCTCTGTGTGTGCATGCATATCTATCTGTCTGCTTATACATGTGTGTGCATGCATGCATCTGTGTACATGTGTATGTGTGTGTGCCGTGCATGTGGTTGTGTGTGTCCATGCATCTGTGTGTGTGTGCCTGGGAAGGGGGTGGTGAGCAGTCAGGATGAAAGAGGAATGCAAGGCCACCATCACACTCCTGCGTGTCAGCACCTGGCACACAGGGAACACTCACCAGCAGCCACAGCTGGCCCTGGTGCCCCGGGCTACATGGTGCCTGCCAGGGCAGTGACCACCCATTGAATGGTCAGTGAGGGTGGGGTCGTTTGATGATCAAAGAGGAAGAAGGGACAGGGCCCAGGGACCTCGGGGAGCACCACTGTGTGCTGGAAACCACACGTCCTGATAGGACCTGCCTCTCAGGATGACTGTGAGGACCAAATCAGATCAAAGGAGACTGGGCAATGCTGCAGCGGGCACCTGCTGCTGCTGCCTGACGCATAAACTGTCCCCATGGCCTGCGCAGGCAGCACCCCTGCCACAGGCACACATGGGCAGGGGAAGCTCATGGAGCGGCAAGCACTCTGGTGGTGTTGATGGGGACAGGGAGCATGCTGGCAAGAGGGTCAGCCACATTCACAGCACCCACTGCCTCCCTCACCACATCCCAGTACACTGCAAGATCATGCCCCTTTCCTGGCCACCAGATAAGGTAGGGGTGCTGGGAGGTCTCCCAAAGGGCGACTGCCCCCCAGCCCACGCCTGTGGGAACAGGAGACAGCTCTGGGGGGCCTGACTCGGACTTCTGCTGCATTCCGGCCTTGGGGGCTTCCAGCGTGGTGGTGTGGACGCTCTGGGGGACTGTTTCAAATCTGGTACGCCCTGGACAGTGGGAGAGTCATTCTGATAAGGCTGGAAGCCTCTGGAAAGGGCTACTGCTAATACGCAGGGCTGGAGTGGCCGGGAGGTGGCTTTGGCAGCTGATATATAAAGGTGGCTCTGTGGTGGGCCCAGTGGGGAGGTCAGGACTGGGGCAGGTTCTGAGCCTCTGGGGGTCCATGCTCTCTGGAGGCTACAGCCCACGGAGGAGACCTGGCCAGCCCCTGCCAACCCACAGCAGAGGCTACTCAGCTCCTTCTCTGCTAATTCTCCAGCTCATCCTGAGTCTTAATCCCCTTATCTTAATAACCTCTTTTATCTTGTGCCGGTTAGTTGATTTTTCACCTGTTTGAGCCTCTTATCTAGCTGGTTGTCACCTTTGCCTTCTTAAAAACCCTTAGCCTCCCTCTGGGGGATGCGACGCTGCTATCACACCAATTTCCTCTCCTGCTTTGAGGATCTTCCAAAATTCTCCTCTTAAAACTCCATCTGGGTAGTGGATTTCCCTTCAGTTTGTGCCTTCAAGAGAAATCTGTAGCCTCTCCTATTTGGCTTCGTATGATAGAAAATGTCAAAGTTGTACAAAAGCGCAGAGGACAGTGCCCCCGCCCCGCTGTCATGGAAGCCGGTCCCAGACAGCGCCCTGTCTCCTCCACCTGGACAGCCGCTGGAAAGAGACTCGGTGCTCACCTCCGTTCCTCTCTCTTCTGTGACCTCTGTTCTTCCATCTTGTTACCCGCCTTCAGGGCTGCCAGCAGGAAGGTGTGGGGGGCAAAGTGCGTGTCATGGGAGGGGCACTTCCTCTCCACCCTCCCTGACTCCTCGGCCCTTGCCTCCCCAGGTCAGGGGTGGGGGCCCACATGTCAGCATTGGATAATAGAGGGAGTGGGGAAGGTTCTGGAAGGTCCCACCCCGATGCCCCTCACGACCTTGAGGAGTATGTGGTGGGGTCCAGCCCACCTTCCCAAAAGACACTTAAGAAAGTCAGCAGGTGCAGTTTCCAACCTGCTCCCCGGGGAGTCCCGGCTGTACTGTATACATATCGTGGTCAGACTCACCCAGGAGGCATTCATTGGCACCTACTCCATGCTCGGGCACTGAGAGTGCAGGGAGAGCTGTCTGTACCATGGAATGGGAGCCTCTGCAGCGAGTGTGCCAAATGCTGGGTGCCGGGGGCATGGGGAGGATGAAGAACAGGAGAGTGACCAGGCAGGAGCCCAGCTAGTGGCCCCAGAGGTCCTGGGAACCGAGGGCAGCTCGGTGAGGCCAGGGCCATGGCGGGCATTGAGTTGCAAGAACAGGCTCCTGGTGGTGGAGACCCAGACGAGACGGAAGGGCCCGGGTCGTGGGCATCAACTCCCACTCGCCGAGGCTGGTCCTTTTCCTCCCCAGTGCCTTGCATGTCCCTGTGCCCTGTCTAGGGCCACGCCCGGCCTTCCCTGCCCTGATGCACCCGCATGTCCCTGGACATGCTCACTCCCATAAATGCCGCTGCCAGCCCTCCACCTCTCTTCCGGCAAATATTGATTACAGGGGGTTTTAGTCCCAAGGGTAAATTTCTGGAAGTCCACCCCTGGCTTAAAGGACACATGAGCACTTGGCGCCTCGATTCGAGTTCACAAATGGCCCTCCGGAGAGGTCAGTGCAGCTCTACCTGCGTCGCTGCCATCCCAGCTGGGCCTGCATCGGGCTGTGTGCCCATAGCAGGGCTGACTGGGCTGACCCACAGCCTGGGGCACGAGGGAGAGGCTGGAAGCAGGCCTTGTCACCGTGGGCTGGCCTCGGCTGTGGCTGTCCCGGCCCAGGCAGCTTGAGGTCAAGCCAGGCTGGCCAGCAGAGGCAGGAGCTGTGCCCAGGCCCGTGGCAAGCCCTGTGGGACACAGAGTGTCAGACATGTCCAGTCCTCGAGCTGGCGCCCGCTCCCCCTCCTCCCAGGGCCTCTGCCAGCGTCCTCCTGGGTGGGCCCGGCCCAGCCCTAGCCCCTGACTCTGGAGCAGGAGTCCCAAGTCCAGCACTCAGGCCTCACAGAGGCCTTGCAGCCCTCCCAGCCGCCCGGTCCCCTTGAGACGGGGTGAGTCACACGGCTGTGGTTCTGCCTTGGGGAAAAGTGAAGCCCAGGACGTGAGGGTGACTGGGAAGGATCCCAGGACAGAGCTGGGGCCTCGGCCCGCCCAGAGCTAACAAGGTGCGGGCTGTGCATTTAGCTCAGGAGGGTTGTGACAGCTGCCAAGACCCCTGTGCCCTCAGCTGAGCCACCTCTAAAATCCCGGCCCCTCGTGAAGACCAGAGCTGGGTGTGCTGGGAAGGGGCATGAGAGGCGAATCATAAATAGAAACGCCAGCTCCAGCCACGGCGAAGGGGCTCCTGGCTGCTGGGGACCCTGCAGTCTGTGCTGCCCTGTGCCAGGCCATTTCAGAACAGGCTGTACAAAGGCCAACTCCGTCATCTCCCAAACCCCAGAGGGGCCCCAGGATTGTCCCCCTCCCCAGAGAGAAGCCCGCAGCCTGGAGCTGGCCTCTCCCCAGGCACTCAGGCGCGGCTGTGTGCCCAGCGGCCTAGCAGCTCTGCAGAAGGCAAGTGATGGAGTGCCCAAAACCGGGTGCGATGGAAACCAGGTGCCAGAAAGACACCGGGTGCCTCGTCCCAGCCATGCCGTGACAGAGTCCAACAGCTGCGCCCACAGGCAGGGGGCTTCTGGTCACCACGTCCCACCCAGCCTCTCCTCAGGCCAGAATCTCCACCTGCATTCTCTCTGTCCCTCACTCTCAGAGGTCAGAAATCCTGTAGAGGAATCCACAAACGAGACCCCTCTCCTACCTTCCCGTGAGTTCCCCTCCTCGTCTGCCCTCACCTCCCCCGGAGTGAGCTCTGGCTCCTCAAAGAGTCCCACAGGCCCCCTGGGGAGTTTCCCGCAGGAAAGAACAGTCTTCCCCAGAGGTGGGTGTGCGGCGGGGCGCGGCTCGTAAGGCAATGTGTCCGTCTCGCTGGTCTGCCTGCCCTGGTCTGAGAGCTCCGACGGGGCTGCGGGACCCTGGCTTATGTTTCTCTTTATACCCCTAGCATCTGGTGAGATGGAAGGGCCTGGAATAGAAACGACACGCAGCTTTCATGGGCTCCTGGGGCCAAGGCCACTGGGTCTGGCTTGCTCACGGCAGAGCGGAGGGGCCCCCAGGTGAATCCTCCCATCTGCAGGTGTAACGGCAGCTAAGGGTGGTGTTCAGAGCACGTTTGCCGATTGTGACCCCGGGAGCGTGTACCAGTGTCCCTGTAACCCTCAGCCCACCCAGAGTCATCTAGGAGTGTCTCGGAGTTGTGACTTTCCTCCAGGTAACAAAGTTAAGTGAACACAGGATGGGCTACCAGGTGCCCATTGCCAACCACTGAGGTCGACAGGCCGGGGTTCTGGTCCGGTCTTGGTTGGCCAGGCCCCACTTCCCACCAGGACCTCCGTCTTCTTGTCTGTAAACTGCGCAGGGGCTATAAATGCCACGTTGGCCCTGCTGGTCTGGGGTCTGAGGGTGCGAGTCTGTGAATGTCCTCCAGGAAGCAGCCCCCAGCGCAGACCCCTGCTCTTGTGTGTGGGTCTCAGCCAGCGCTGGGACTGCAGCCGGGTCCGATGTTCCCAGCCCTCAAGAGGCCAAACCCCTACCCCAAGAACATCATGGCCAGGACAGCAGGCAAGTGAGTGCCAACTCACTGGGCAGGGGTGGCTTCCAGAAGGTTCAGTGGAGGCTGTGGGGCAGTGGGAGACAGTGCTGCCCCGGGAGGAGGGGATGTGACCAAGAGAATGGGGCTCGTGAAGTGGCCTGGCCTGTGGGACTGGTTGCAGGGGCTGCCAGTGTGACAGAATTGCGGGCCCTGCTGAGGTGGCACAGCTGGTAGTGGAGGGAAGGGCAGGGCCCAAGGCTTCATCTGGAGGCTGGAGCCCTGGGGGAGGTTCCTCAAGGGGCTGACGGGGTTGAAAAGGTGGCTCTGCCACAGGCGATGGGAGGCAGTAGGGCGAGTTGATGGGCTTCGCCTAATCCAGGTGGGCACGGGGCCAGCACAGGTGCACGCAGAGAGCGTGAGGGCCAGGCAGAGCGGGGAGGGATGGGCTCCTGTGGCTGAGGGGAGCGCGGTGCCCCTTCCGTGGGGAGTTGCAAAGAGCCAGGCTGCCCCCAAAGGCCTCCGCAGGGCTAGATGCTACAGAAGCTGCCTGTAATGGGGTGAACAGTGTCCCCCAAAAATGTGTCCAGGTCCTAACCCCAGGTACTTGTGGATGTGGCCTTGCTTGGAATCCAGGTCTCTGCAGATGTTACTGAAGATCTTGGTATGAGACCATCCTGGAGGATCCGGGTGCCAGGGAGGTGGTTCTCGCAGGTCCTGGGGAACGAGCTGCAGCCTGGCCCCAGGCCTGGCCTCCCACTAGGGTGGCTGCCTGAGCGTGGGGATGCCATGGGGGACTGGGGGTTGGCTCCAGCAGACCCCGGACTTGCAGGATTTGTAAGGGGGACGTGTTTTTCCCATTATAAAAATGATCCCCAAGAGGCAGCATAAGATCGGGTGTCCCCAAAGTCAGACCACCCGCGTGTGTGGCTGCTCGGCCAGTCGCAGGTGGTGGAATTTGGGGCCGGCGTCTGCTGTCTCAGTGTCGGTGGAACGGGGTCAGGCCAGGCCCAGCCCGCACTCCCTTGCAGAGGTCAGCTGGTCCCGGCCACAGAGCCTGGCAGGTTCACTGCTGGCTGTGATCATGATCAATGCATTGATGGGAATGTGAAGAGTTATAGAAATTCCACTTTGTTTTTTAAAGAAACAGCATCGGTCACCCATAGTCCGCCACCGCCAGCGTTTCTGCACACTCCAGCTCCCCATTACGGGGTCTTTACCATGTTGAGGGCACCTCACACTGCTCCTTGGCACCATGGCACCCCACTTCCCTGGGGCTCTCGTTGCCAGCGGTTTCATTGTATCCCCCAGAGTGTGAGCTGCAGAGGAGGGGCACTTTCTGTCCCCACTTGCCTGTCACTTCCACCCGCGTTGGGTTTTTTGTGTATTTCTGTCCTGATGCAGCCTGCTTGAACCACCTCACAAACGATAAACCCGTGTTTGGTCTCAGGGCTGTGGGACCCCCTGAGGATGGGAGGAGCCGTCGAGGCTTGCTGGGCTCAGTGGGTGTTGGAGCAGCCGGCCCCTGCCAGGCCTGACTCAGTGTGACTTGAGGCCATCGACCCTCGGTCCTGCTACCCAAACCCAGCGTCCACCCCAGAGCTCCCACCACACAGGATGATCCCAAGAGCTGCCGATTCCACAGCATCTGCTGTGCACTGCAGCCCGGGTGCCTTCCTCGGGCCCTGCTCAGCTCTGACCACAGCCAGGAGCTAGGAGGACCCCCTGGGCTGCAGTAAAGCAAACCAAGGGCCCAGGGCTCCTGAATCATCTGGTCACCCTCCAGTCATAGTGGACTCCAAAGCCCGTGCTCTTTCCCCAAATAGCCCCAGGAAACCAGGACAGAACCGGGCCGGGCCCTGGCAAGCACCAGTCTGTGTTCCATGTCTGGGCCTGCCTGTCCTGGACACTGTGTGGGTGTGGAAGCAGACAAGATGTGGCCTTTGGTATCTGGCTTCTTTCACTTGGCGCATATCTGCGGCTCATCCGTGTCATCGCATGTGTGAGTGCTGTGCTTCCTGCCTCTTGAAGGCCGAATGTTCTTCCGTCCGTCGCGCAGATGTGACCCATGTTTATCCGTTCATCCATGCCGTGTGGACGTCTGTCTGTGTCCGCTTTCTGATGGCCCTGAGCCGTGCTGCTGGGAGCGTGTATGCGCGGACCACCTGGGGGCGTGTTGTTGCTTCTCTTGGGTGTGTTGCGTCCGTGCGTTTTCGCCCACAGTGCAACCCCCCATGGACCCCTGGAGCCGGTCACTGGTCCATGCACTGGACTGTACCTGCCTCCTCTGCCCCACTGTGCACCTGCCTCCTCTGCCCCGCTCTGCACCTGCCTCCTCTGCCCCGCTCTGCACCTGCCTCCTCTGCCCCGCTCTGCACCTGCCTCCTCTGCCCCGCTCTGCACCTGCCTCCTCTGCCCCGCTCTGCACCTGCCTCCTCTGCCCCGCTCTGCACCTGCCTCCTCTGCCCCGCTCTGCACCTGCCTCCTCTGCCCCGCTCTGCACCTGCCTCCTCTGCCCTGCTCTGCACCTGCCTCCTCTCCCTGCTCTGCAGGCACCAAGACGGTCCAGACCCAGATGCGGGGTCCCAAGCGTCTCTGCTCACACCCCCACCCCACGTGCCGTCCGCCATCCTGGGTGACTGGTTTTGTCTTTTTCCTCCGGCCTCACTGTTTCTGTGTGTGCAGGGGATGGGCAGTCACTGCCCTTCCACGCGCAAGGCTGCATGGGGCTCGGGGATCCCCAGGCGAAGGGAGACCTGCTGGTCTTCCAGCCTCCACCCCTGCACATGACTTCCTGCCAGGCCCCGTGTACACGGAGACAGAGGGACAGGTCTCCACCTGAGTGGGTCTATGTGGAGAGGCAGAGACATGAAACCAGCGGTCCTGTTGATAAACGCACCACCCAGCTCTCCGCCCGCAAGACGGTGACTCTCAGGCCTGTAGGATGGAGTCATTCATTTCATTTTCCTGTGTCTCAGTTTCCTCATTTGTAAAACGGGAGGGGAGCTAAACATCCGGGTGAAATGTGACCTCCTGGGACAGGGAGCGGCAAGTGGGGAGGGATCCTGGGCCCTTGTGGCAGCAGGGCGTGGAGGGGTTGTGGTGGAGAGGCAGGGGCTTCCCAGTTGTACAGACCAGCAGCCCAGAAAGTGTTCTCTTGGACCATCTGGGCATTGCACTCCCCCAGCTGTGGGCAGCCCCGTGGACTTTGGGGTGGCACCAAGGCCCGGCACCTCCTGCACCAACCTGCTGTGTGGCCCTGGGCAAGTCAGCTTCTTCTCTTGGCCTCAGAAACCAGCTGTCCGCCAGTCACGATGGCTCACGCCGGTAATCCCAGCACTTTGGGAGGCCGAGGCAGCCAGATCACTTGAGGTCAGGAGTTCGAGACCAGCCTGGCCAACATAGTGAAACCGTGTCTCTACTGAAAAAATACAAAAAAATGTTAGCCGGTCATGGTGGCAGGCGCCTATAGTCCCAGTGGCGTGGGAGGCTGAGGCAGGATAATCGCTTGAACCTGGGAGGCAGAGGTTGCAGTGAGCCAAGATCATGCCATTGCATTCCAGTCTGGGCAACAGAGTGAGACTCCATCTCAAAAAAAAAAAAAAAGAAGAAAGAAAGAAAAAGAAAGAAGAAATGAAACTGCAACTGTAACATGGAGAGAAAGTGGGAAAATGGCGCATTTGCACTCTTGCGGTCTTTTTTCCTTCCAGGGTGTAGAGTCCTCCCAGTCCCTGCACTGGGTGGGAGGCAGGTGCGGGGTGGGTGTTCCTACTGTCACCCCGTTTAGCATCCTGTGCCCAGGGGAGGACGCACATGCAAGGGTGGCGTAGGCACCTCAGCAAAGCACTGGGATGCATGGGAATCGCCACTTGGCAACGCATTGAATGAGGCACGAGCTTTCCGTTCATAGAAGGGTTTCCCTTGGAGGTCAGCAAAATCCAGCCCCTCCCTGTCCTCTCTGCGCAACTTGGGCCGTAATGGACCCCATTAATCCCATTTCCTGAACCCCTTGGCAAGCTCTCCACCACAGCGGAAGACAGATTGGGGGTCCTTCTGAGACCCCCCATTTCCTGTGTGAGACAGATTGGGGGCCCTTCTGGAAGCTCTATTCTTAGGGGAACCAAGGAGGCCTCGGGGCTGGACCTGCCTGCTGGGGCAGGAGGGGTTTCTAGAGTCCACGTCCTTCCCACTGTGCAGAGTCACAGGGAGGATGCTGGACCCGGGGGTCCATTCCCAGGTGAGCAGGAGGCGCTTGGTCAAGGGACGCTGTGCATTGTCCGGGAGCAATCACGACTCGGTGGCATCTCCCGTGGCCTCCCTGCGTCACACATGATGACGATACTGTCTGCTGGGCAGGGGGAAGCCTGGGTGGCTAACAGCATCAAAGCGCTCGAAACCGCCTGGGATGAGGCTTTATGGTTTGACGTTGTTGTCTGTGTTGTTAGGTGGTTTTTATTCCTGTTTTGTGGGCCTCTCCGTACAAGGCATTGGGCTGACCCCCACCCAAGTTCGTGCCCCCAGGGTCCTACCTGCCAGGCTTTGTGTCTTCTTCTCTGCACTGTGTGACCCCTGACCCTTGACAGACGGCATCGGGGAAGGAGTGGCTCTGAGGTGGCCACCTGGCCCTGGGGCCCCCTGGGCTGTCACACCCATGGGCTGACCAGAGCACCAGCTACAGCCCTGCATGGGCGGGTGGGGGTGGGGTAGACACCTCACCTTGGTACACCCAGGGGCAGCCTCAGCTCCTGGACATGAGGAGCCGCCCCAGGTACCCACATACCCCAAGGAGGACTAGGATGGGACGTGTGGGCAGCAGGTGATCTTATGACCTCTCTGGTCTTGGAAACAAGGCTCCTACAGCCAGTCCTGGGTAATGTGAGCTGGGGGGCAGAGGGGAGCCGGGACAACGATGCCTGTCCACTGGCAGAGTACCATGTACCTGGGTGGGCAGAGGGCACTGCCTGGGGTCCTGGCTTCCCTCGGTGCCCCTCTCTGCTGGGGGAGGCCCTGCATGCTCACGGAGTGTTGAAAGTGGGCTACCAGGTCAGGGCCTTGTGTTCCCCCTCAGACTGGGACCCCTGAGTGTCCTCACAGGCCTCTCAGGAGGACATGCTGTGCTGGCTTTTCCTGGGCTGCCTTGGCCCTGGGAAGGGTGTCCTGGCTCGGCTATGAGCCCTACCCTGCCTGTCCAGCACCTGAGGGATACAGGGGAGAGCTTGGCTGTGTGTGTCACTCCTGGGTGGCACCACGCTGGCCCTTCGCAGAGAGCATTGCTGTGGGCTGCCCCTTCCAGAGCTGAACTCAGCAGCCTGGCCAGGGAGACTCCACTGCAATTATCCCCTCCCTCCTTCTGAGGACTCAACCTCTGTTAATACAGCCTGAGATGGTGGCTGCAATTTGGGGGACCTTGGCCAGGTTCTCCTCTGCAGAGGGAGCTCCTTGGCAGAGGTGCTGCTTGGCAGACCGCTGCAGACACCCCTCCCAGGCTGCACAGCTGAGCGGTAGGCCCAGAGCTTGCGATGAATGATCTTGTGAGGCTGGCTCCTCAGAGCAGGGGGGGCACCTCTGCAGGCCTGCTGGGAGCTGCAGGGAAGAGCTCCTGTCGGCGTCCTTGGCCAACCACAGGCCAGGCCATGAGCGCCCCACCCCACCACCACCTTCAGCCTCTGCAAGTGAACGCACCCTAGGAGCTTGTGCTCCTTCAGGACGCGTGGCTGGGCCTCGGGGACTCCAGCAGGGAAGGCTGGCTGCCTGAAGGAAGAGAGGCCGGGGGGAAGCAGCACTTGGACCCAGGGCCCAGGAGCCCAGAGAGGGGAGCCGAGGGACAGAGAGAGAGGAGGGGAGGCTGGATGTGCCCTCAGGAGGCCTCTGGAAGTGACTCCTCCCCATCGAGCAAGGCAGCAAGGCCTCCCTGGGGTGGGGGCTTGTCCAGAGGCCAGGGGAAGGGCTGTCACCCCCATCCTGCCCCCAAACACCTGCGGGCAGAGCTGGGTGCCTGGGCTGGTGATTAAAGCCGCCTGCTCACTCACCGGAGGCCACTCCTCCCTGCCTTTCCCAGAATGGGCTCAACTCCATCACTGAGGTCTGTCTCCACCTCTGCCCCAGCCTGGTGGCTCCTCCTTCCCCATCATCCCGGCAGGTTTCTCGTGGCCCCACAGAATACTGGCAATAGCACAGCCAGCACCTTCAGAGCTGATGCCCCCGGCAGACCCCAGCAGGCTTGGCCATGACCCCAGCCCCTGGGGCCGCCCCTCCCGCACGGCCTCCTGGTCTCCGCTCACTCAGCTGGCCGGTGGCCACGTGCTCCTCCAGGGCTGGAAGCTTCCACCTCCCTGGCTCTCAGGCCCGCTGCCTCATGGTCACCCCAGGGTCCCCTGAACAGGAACAGCTGTGGAAGGTCCCCATGGAGGTGGCGTGTGGGTGGGCAGTGGGGGAGACTGAGGCTGGAGGGTTTTGGGGGAGAGTGTGGGCCTGCTCGCACCCCAGGCTCCCCACTCAGTGTCAGCGATGCCCCGTCACCCAGTCCCTGACCTTGGAGCTCAGGTGCCCCTGGAGGGCGGAGAGAGACCTCAGTCTTAGCCCACAGCAGCCGCGTCCTCTTTTTTTTGCTCTGGTCTTCCTGTTGGAGTTTTTGCCCACACGCCTGGCTCCAGGCTGCCCTGGAATTAGGAGGATGAGCAGGCTGGGCCAGATAAGGAGACACAGCCATGTGCTCAGCTTCTCAGCCTCATGTCCCGAGGCGGCCACAGCCCAGCTGCTTCTCCTTTGGCCCCCCCACCTGGGTAGGCAGCGGCCTGCAGGGCAGTCCACTGGGGGTGGCACACCGAGCCCAGGAGCCTCACTAGGAGGGCCAGGCAAGGGGGCACTGGCACCACCCAGAAGAGGCCCCAGGTGTGCCTGAGGGCATTCAGGACAGAGGCCAGCCCCACAGAACTGCAGGCGAGCATCTTTTCTGGAAGTGGGTGTCCAGGCTCCCTTGGGGGCCCAGGTTCATGTCCTATTTCCAGTGTGAATGCTGAGGCTCAGCGTGGCGCGTTTGAGATTGTGTCCACAATCCCAGCAGGCCCCTGCCTCCAGCTGCGCTGCCTCTAAGTGACGGGCCCCAGCCCCTTGCCCCTCCCCGGCTGACCCCTGCTGCCACCTGGCTGCAGCTAGCATCTGAAAATCAGAGTCTCCTTTCAGTTGGGACAGGTGGGTGGCGTCTAGCTGGGACGTGGTGGGGCCAGGCCTGCCTCAGGGACCACGCCCAGCCCGGCCCCCATGCCAGGGCTTCTTAGGGCTGGTGGAGTGATCGGCTACAGGGGTGTGGGGTCGGGGTACCAAGGCCAGCTGACCCGGTAGCTGCTCTGAGCCTTCGCTGGGCCTGGTGTCAATCAGGAGGACAGGTGGACAGGGCCGAGGACGGGCTGGCCTGGCCGGGCCCACAGGCACAGGACTTGGCTGAGGCAGCCCAGAGAACATGCAGGCATGGTTCGACACTGCGTCCTCAGCAGTGCAGGCCACTTCCTGTGCCCCTCTTGAGGTTCAGCCACTCCACGGCTGCCTCTGAGAGATGTCTCCCCAGAGGGAGGCCTGCCCTCCCCCTCACCTCCACAGCTATCTCCAAAGTGCAAAGGGGATTTGGGACTTGAACTGTGCTCCTTTGAGGGGATCCCAGGCGCAGCCTGGACCACAAGACCTTAGATGGGCCGTTTCCCCTCTTGGGGTCCCGGTTTCTGCATCGTGTGTGTGTGTGTGTGATGGGGGTCTCACTTTGTCACCCAGGCTGAGTGCAGTGGCATGACCATGGCTCATAGCAGCCTCGACCTCTCAGGCTCAAGCAATCCTCCCACCTCAGCCTCCCAAGTAGCTGGGACCACAGGCATGTGCCACTACAACTGGCTAATTGTTTTTATTTTTGTAGAGACAGGGTCTCGCTATGTTGCCCATGCTGATCTCGAGCTCCTAGGTTCAAGCAATCCACCCGCCTCAGCCTCCCAAAGTGTTGGGATTACAGGCTTGAGCCACCACACCCGGCCCACTGCATCTTTAAAATGTGATGATAACCCCTGCTGCCCGCACTTGCGAGTGTTCTGAGAATCATATCAGATGGGACAGAACGTTCAGGAGGGCCTGGGGGCCTTAAAGTCCATCAGTGCAGCAGATGTCCTGGGAAAGCCCATGTCCCAAGCCCCCCAGGGCCCAGCTGCCACAGCTGAAGTGCATACCACGGCTCTCTGAAGAGGCTGCTGCTCCTGCAGGAGTGGTCCAGCTGCCCACATTAGCACTAGGCATTCAGTCCACCCAGACACAGCAGGCTGGTCCCTTGTGCTGCTGTCTGCTCTCAGGGAGTGCATCTGTTGCTGTGGTGGTCTCCCTGGGGTGACTCAGGAGGCCTGCGTGGTTTCCTCACAGCAGGATCTTCATGGTCACTTGCATTGGGACCTTAGCAAGTTTCTGGAATGCAAACGTATGGTGTTGACATGATGGCTGCTGTCCTTTAACTGATGGCTGCTGTCCTTCTTTGGGACCCACTGACCTCTCCATCCCATGTGCGAAGAGCCAAGCATGTGGGCTTATGTTCCTTTATCTTTGTGATTTCAGAGCATTTCCCCCCCTCAGTCTTGAACAAGAATCTATCTGGTTTAGGCAGAAGTATCTGTGCTGGATGTTACTGCTGAAGGCTGGCTGCAGAGTTCCTGCTTTTCTGGCCCCTGCCAATTGATGGAGCACCCCAGTGGCCAGAGCCTCCTCTCTGCCCCCATGCAGCTCGGCCCAGCCCTGTCACTCTGGGCTGTGGGTGAGGAAGCCACATAGGCGTGGAGGGGGCTGGGTCTGAGCTCACAGTCACCTCTGCAGGCGCCTTCCCCAGGGCCTCCTGTGGGTCTGGGACATCATCTCCCTGGCTCAGAGCAAGTCCTGATTTACAAACAGGGCCTGAGAGATGAAGGGGGCCAGCTGAGGCCACACAGCCATTGGAGGCAGGGCTGGGCCCTTTTCCCCAGCTCTGTGGTCCCCGGGCCTCTGCAGGAGGACAGAGGAGGAATTGGGCACACAGAGGATGCGTAGTGAGTCCAAGACTCAATTGGATTCCTTCTCAGAGCTTCAGCCTTTCCCAGAGCGGAGGCAGTGTCTGCCCTTGGCCGAGGTTGAGCTAAATGTGGCCCCAGCTGATGGCTCTGTGCGGCCGGATGAGGCGCCAGTGACCTTTCTTTACAAGAATCCCTTTATCCCAGCCTGAAGGCGAGCATCTGGGAGGCAGGGGGTGAGGAGCACTTTGGAGGCCGGATAACTGCTGGGAAGGCAGCTGGGGGAGGCAGGGGGGCCATGTGCACTGGCTCTGGGTGGGGCCCCCGAGGGGCCTGGGCCCCATGCTGCCAAACAGCTGGCCTTGGCATGGGGTCAGAGAGCACGGCCCCTCCCCAGGTGTCCAGAGGCAAGCATCCTCGGGGACACAGGGCTGGCTAGGCAGAGGCAGAACCTGACCTGTCCCTCCCCATCTGCTCTGGGCTGACACCACATGGGACCTCTTGTCCCCCAGTGGTGGAAGGGGTCTTTCATGCCCTACATGAGAAATGGAAGGAAGAGCCTGCTCCAGCCTACGCAGTGGGGGCTGGAGAGGGGTGGTCAGCCCAGAGGCAGAGCTCACTCCTTTCCTGTGCCCTTGCCTCTGTCCCCTCGCCTCTGTCCCCTCCGCAACTCCTAGGTGGCCCAGGAAACTCAGCAGGGCAGGAGGAAGTGGGAGCCATGAGGAGGGGACCAGGAGGTGCCTGTGATTAACAGGAAGGGGGGTCAAGCAGTGGCTCTGGGTGTGGGTGGGACCCTGCCGCAGGCAGGGCGGCCCCCAGGCACTGCCACCACGGGGCAGTGTCTTAGCTGTGGTCTCAGGAGTGCAGCAGCTGCACGACACCATCACGGCCACCTGCAGTCCCCGAGAGCCCCACATGTCCATCTGGCCTGGGCATTCTGCAGCCTTGGGCACAGGCAGGGGTGGGAGTCTGGGGCTAGCCTGGGGGAGGGTGCTGGGGTCTCAGGAGAGGACGTGGAAGGGGCACTCATCCCTGCCTGCCTGGGCATCCACCTCCTTGCCCAGAGAAGGGCCTCAGGATTGGCCTCTGCCTGGCTGCCACGGTTCTGGCTCTCTGTCCCACTTACTCTCTGGCCCTCCAGAAAGTTCCCTGGCCTTTAGCAGCTCCAGCGTCTCTCAAGCCCCCTTCCAGCCATGAGCGAATTCATGCTAGAGATGCAGAGTTGGCCCCTGTGTGTGCCACGCCCAACTGGGTCCAGAGGTGCTTGAGTAGTCAAGGAAGTCAGCTGGGCCAGTGTCCCCTTAGCGGAAGCACAGCCCCACCCAGCCCTGCCCAGCCCAGCACAGCTCAATTCAGGGGAACCCACCCGGGCCAAAGCGAAGCACCTCCAGGGTGCACTTCAGGTCCAAAGAGACAGATGGGGGCAGTCAGCTGCTCCTGAGGACCAACAGCAGGGGAAAGATTCCTGGACAAAGGGGCTGGGTCTCCAAGGAAGAAGGAGGAGCCCCCTGCAGAGGGCCAGGCAGAAGCAAAAGCCCAGCACGGGGGCTGGGGTGCAGAGAGAGGGGGGCCTTCCATGGGCCGAGCTTCTCCCACGTGCTCTCTCCAGCCTAGGGAACACGAGCGGGATTGTCAGCTCTCCCAGGCTGGTGGTTGGCCCTGCCCACGGGCCTGCACCCGGCACCCACACTTGCCCCTTCCCCACCCTCAGCCTTAGCCCCTCTCTGGGTCACAGGATCACCCCCACCCCACCCCCAAGTCCCAGCAGACCTCTGAGGAGACCCACTCACGCAGCTGAAGCCCAGCCCCTGTGGGCTCCCTGGCTTATCCCGCCACATGGCAGAGGAGGCTCCACTCAGAGCCTTTCTTTTGGTGGACAGCGGGTCTCCACGCCAACTCAAGTCCAAAGTGTTCCCTTTTGGTGCCCCCCTCCCTCCTTTCCAAAAGGCCCAAAGAGGCACAAGGTCATGACTGAGAAGAGCTGGGCAGGGCACCCACCTGGGATGGGCCAGGGACCAGCAGGAGGAGGGGCTGGGGGGCCAGCCCTGCTCACCTTGGGCCTTCACAGGCTGGGGATTGGGCCTGGCTCACTCTGGACTAGGAAGAGTGGCCTCCACCCTGGTCGCTAGGTCTGCCCAACAGCTGAACAAAACCTGGCACTCCCCCAGGCAAGGGGCATTTGGAGAATTGGTTCCTGGGGGCACAGGCGACCCCCCACGCTGGAAGTCGTGCCTGCTGGGTGGCCAGCAGACGGCTACAGTGGCAAACACAGGGCCCCTGGAGGAGAGCAGGAGGCCCTTCCTGTCCTGTCTGGTGACAGCAGGAGGCCCACGAGGCGACCCAGCACCTGATGTGACGTTGGAACAGGACATTTCCTTAGGCCCCCCAGGAATGGAAGCTGCAGAAGAGGGTTGTGGCTGATTTGGACTTGGGATCAGGTGGTGGCTTCCGGGCCCACCTGTCGTCTGCCTGTTTCTGAGCTCCAGGTCTGCACCCTTCCCTCCTCTGAGGCTTGGCCAGAGCTGGGCGCTGGGGACCACATACATCTAGTGACCCCCCAAGCCCTGCCTTCTTCCCCAGTCACTCCCTGTTCCCTGGCCTCCAGAGTGAGCCTCCTTAGGGGACCTTCGGGTCTTGGGACTGGGGCCCCACCAGCAGAAACGTGACCTTTCAGACTGGAATTGCCCACACTTCCTCTTTGGCCCCAGGGACAGTCTCACCGTGGGAGGGGCACTCTGGGGCTCCTTCCTCCCAGGCCCCACAGCGTCCCCTCCTGCACTTGGACTTTAGAACTGTGGGGGCAGGGTGAGACCAAAGCTGGAGGTGGACACAGCACCATGCACAGTGGCGGAAAGGGTTTGGCAACTGCAGGCTGAGGCCCAGCTGTGTACAGATGGGTAGGGAGTCACTGGGGGCTCTGGGGGTGAAGGTGCTGCTGGTGTCAGGGACAGGCCAGCCCCCCAGGGCATGGAGGCCGCTGAGAGTGACCGCCACATCAACCTTGGGTGGCCTCAGGCAGGCAGAATCCTGAGGGCTAGGCCTAGAGGGTCCACCTGGAGTCCTTGGTGGCTGGAGCCTGCCCTGGGGCTTCCCCACAGCAGTGCAGGCCAGTGGCAATTACAGGCCTTTTGCATTTCCCAGCTTGAGTGGGATCCCAGGTCACTGCTGCCTCAGCCAGTGTGTCTGTTTCCTTGTCCACCCATCCTTCTTTCCCTCTCTCCCTCCCCTCATGGGGGGTTCCCATCACGGGCTGTGCTCCCTGGCGCTCCCAGCCTTCAGCTTCCACTGCAGTGGATGAAAGTCCTGCTAGCACCAAGAGGGCCTCATTCCTCAGCAGCTCACACCATGCAGATGCCAACTCTCCGTTATTTCTTAGGCAACGCCTGGTGTGGCAGATGGCCGGGGGTTGGGAACCTCACTAGGGTTCCAGTGGAAACCAGCCCGAAACTAACCCTGCTCACCTCTCTGAGGACCCTGCCCTGACCTGGAGACCTCAGGAACAGTGGAGAGGCAGGCAGGCACCCCATGCACCTCCACTGGGGAGTGCCTGCTGCACAACCACCCAGGGTCTCCACCCCTGAGCCGTGCAACACATGACAGGCAGCCTGTGTGAATCCAAACACATGGGAAGCACCTGCCGCATGTCCCTGCCTTGGCTGCTGGGACAGAGCCATGATCAGACCCCGCCACCCCTCACCTGCGTTGCATCTGGTGGGAGAAGAGAGTGTGCAAAGAACAAAGAAGTGCAACATGGAGCCCTCCAAGGACTCCCAGTGCTACGTGGAGAATCCCAATAGACTCCCAGAGTGGCCAAGCCTCCAGGAAGTCACATTGAAGCTGAGAGTGGAATTTGAGGAGGACTCGGCCATGTGGAGATGGTGGGCGGGTGCATTCAGCAGGAATGGGAACATAAAGGGGCCAGTGTGGCTGGAGCAGAGTGGGCGACAGAGTGGGCTGGGGAATGGGGTGGTGGGGAGGGCTTGGGGAACAGGGATGAGATGAGACTGGATTTGTTGTAAATGCCATATGGAGCCACTGGGGAGACGTAGCCTTTAAAATGAACAAACACCTCCCCACCAGGTGACCATATGGGGGCACTCTGCAGGCACCTCTCAGCTGGAGGGCATCAGGAAGTCCACGGGATGGGGGGCTCCAGAAGGGCTCCACAGACCAGGATGCCTTGTGATGAGAGCTGCTGCCTACCCTGTCTGAGCAGGTCAGAGGTGGTCTGCAGGGCCCGGGGCACTGGACACTGGTCTGGGGTTGTTGGCACACAGAGTGATAGTCCCTGGTACACATCTGTATTGCATTTGGATTGGTGAGTGTCTGTTCCGTATCAGTGTTTCAGACATTATTTGAATACCACCTCAGATGTGTCTGAGTGTGAGGTGAATGGGAAGGAAGGTGGAATCAGGCTGGTCAGCTGACTGGCTGGAAAGCTTCATGGAGGGATAGAGGGGTGGCAGGTGGGTGGGTGGGTGGATGGATGGATGGATGCCTGAAAGGGAGGGAGGTGGGTGGATGGGTGGATGGTGGGTGGATGATGGATGGATGGATGGATAGGAGGATGGATGGATGGATAGATGGGAGGATGGTAGATGGATGGATGGATGAATTGGTGGGTGGGTGGATGGATGGATGGATGGATGTCTGGAAGGGATGATGTATGTATGTATAGATGGAGGGATACAAGGGAGCAGAAGAGTGTGGTGTATAGATGAGTGGATGGTGGCGGTCACAGACTAAGAAGTCCCACTGGTTGTCATTGGTGCTGGGAGAAGGCATGTGGGGTGTCTGAGCAGAAAGGTACCAAGATCCCTATGCCCTCTGCACCTTGGCCCAGGTGGAACTGGAACAGACAGCCAGACAGGGCAGCTGAGGCTAGGTTGTGAGCCCCTCT
The DNA here is from genome assembly GCF_009828535.3 of Hylobates moloch. Classification (NCBI taxonomy): domain Eukaryota; kingdom Metazoa; phylum Chordata; class Mammalia; order Primates; family Hylobatidae; genus Hylobates; species Hylobates moloch. The sequence continues at coordinate 90,573,039 of NW_026652280.1, forward strand.
CCCTGCCCCAGGAGGTTCCGAGTGAGGGAGACCTACCTGGGCATCACTGTCACCACACTGCCCGGGACATCCCAGGGCTCTCTGTGCGTCCTGAGAGCAGGATCGCTGCTCACTTACATTGGCTGCCCGGTGCCCAGCCCAGCCTGGGTGCTTGGAAAATCTCAGCTGGCTGAGTGAGTAAGCCCGGCCTCCGCTCAGCTGCTGGTTCCCAGCCTGAGCTGCACCTGGGCAAGTAGGACTTGTTTGTTGTGATTGACAAGTAGGGCCAGGACCTCCCGCCCACCCGCTTCCCTGCGGCAGGTTGGCTGAGCCGATCTGAGACACTGAGTGGGCAGACACTCAGCGGCTGGGTTTTAGGATCAGTTCCACCTGGCTCAAGGACGGGCATTGCTGATTGTTAGCTCTGTGACCTGGGCCAAAACGCCAGCCTCTCTGAAGCCAGTTTCCCTGTGTGTAAGATGGCCGAGGTCATGAGCCGAGCCAGGCGCCGGGTGAGGGAGGGGCTGGCCCAGCCTGGGTGCAGCCTTGGAGCCCCTCCGCACTCTGACTTCGGGACCAGGGGCACAGAGGGGGCTCTGGGGTGGTGGACAGAAGCCCCCAAGAGCACAGACACCCTGGGCCACCCAGCCCACTCCTGGAGCCACAGCAGGAAAGGCTCTGTGTGTCTGAGGCCCCCCGCAGCAAAGCCCAGGGCCATGGGAGAAATCGAGGACTTTGTCCCGGGCTTGGCAGGATGCCACTGGCCTGTCCAGAGGCAGCAGGAAGCAGCCCCAGAAAATTGGGAAAGGAGGTAAATTGACCAGTAGTTTTTAAGGAGCTCGCCCTTGGGAAGTGGACACAAGATTAGAAGCTGGAGGGGATGCTCTGCCAACCCCTGTCAGGTCACGATTACAGGGTGAGGCCTTCCATTCCCTGAGCCATGATTTTCTCATCTGTAAAATGGGCTGAGACCCCTGTGGATTTGGTGCCGTCAACTTCAAGTGCCTGCAAAGGCGTGACTGCAATCAGTTATCCTCTGCTTGGCCCAGCACTACTAGGGGTAGGGCTGGTGGGGAGCCAGACAGAGGGGACCGCCTGTTGTCCTCTCTCCTTCCAGGGGAGGAGACAAGGAACCCGCTTCTGAACCCACAGGGGAAAGGCAGGTCTGCCAGTGGGCGGGGCTGGGAGAGTGAGGCAGGTGGGTGTCAGGGCCTGGCTGTGGGGCCTCCCTCTTTTGTGAAGCAGGAAGGAAGCTCCCACTGGGAATGCAACGTCTTGGGCTGGGCGTGGACGCAGGTATGCCTGGCTATGAGCGCCCAGAGCTCCCTCTCTTGCTGGGGTGCATGTGGGTACAACTGAAACCGTTGGGGCACCCAAGCTTCAGGTGGGCTTAACCAGAGGTGCTCCTGGGACCCTTAGGTGGATGGCAGGCCAGGCTCCCGGACTGCCCAACACCGTGCCAGCCACTCCCTGGTGCTCAGGGGCCACCTGGCCTCACCCCTGTGTGTCTTCTCCATGGAAGCTCTAGACCCCTCCCCACCACAGAGTGCCGTCACGTGGGAGGGAAATGCGGGAGGGAAAACCTGTGTCTCCAAGTGGGTCTGCTTGGCTGCAGCCAGAGTCTCACAGAACCTGGGGCGGGGGTTCTGAGAAGGACGTCTTCCGAGGGTGGTGACGAGCCTTTCTGACCAGGGCTCTGTCCAGCCCTCCTGCCAGGCGTGGAAAGGGCTGTCACCGGCCAAAGCCATTCGCCTGAGCTGGGCTGTCCTGGCCAACCACCCACCACCAGGCTCCCAGGGCCCAGGCCCTCCCCACCCTGCCTCAGAAGTTCCCTGAGAGGGGGATTTCTCAGCCAGGGGCACCCCACCACGTGTCTCTGAAGCCCCTTCCCGGGCGGTGACCTCCTGCTGCCCCTCCTTCCGTCCTTCCAGAAGCCCCCGAGCGCCCACAGCATGAAGGAGGAGGCCTTCCTTCGGCGCCGCTTCTCCCTGTGTCCGCCTTCCTCCACCCCTCAGAAAGTCGACCCCCGGAAGCTCACCCGGAACCTGCTCCTCGGCGGAGACAATGAGCTCTACCCATTCAGCCCAGGTAAGTGCCAGCCGTGGGCAGGGCAACCTGGCCCTCAGCTTGGGCCCGGTGGGGTGACCCCAGGCAGCCCTACCCCTCCGTGCCCCTTGAGGTCCACAGCTTCCATGCTGGGGGCTGTGCGGGTTTCATGATCAAACGGTTTGTAGCTTGGTAGAGCACCAGGTAATACAGCTTCTTGGCTTGACCTGCGGGGCCAGGTGAAGCCCATCTGGTTGAGGAGGGGGCTCCCACAGCCCAGGCTTTGGGAGTTATGTAGTGCAGTCATCCCAAAACAGGCTCCAGGGACAGGTGGCCTGAGCCCCAGTCCTGGCAGGGTAACCCCAGGCCAGCTACTTGACCTCTCTAGGCCTCAGTGGACTGATCTGTAAAATGGGACAATATTGGTACCTATTCCCAGCTACACATTGGTCCTGGGCCTCTGGGAGAGAACAGTTGGAACTAGGCCTGCCTTCATGCAATTGTGGATAAAGCACCCAGCACACAGACTCAGAACCTCTGCCCGCCAATGCTGCCACGCTCCAGGATCCTCCCTGGCACCTAACTCTTCACAACCCCTGCCCCAGCCAAGGCTGAGCTGTGACTGCTGTCCCCCAGAAAACCCAGCCCTTCCTCCCCTGTTCCCCTGAGAGTAGGAGGTAGGGGCAGGCACCTGCCTGGGAGGCCTTTCCCCAGCTCTGCACCCCGTCCTCCCGCTGCCTGCTTTGGGGCTGAGGAAGTGGGACCCCCAGCCCTGCCTGGCCATGATCATCTGTCCTGCACTGGGGGAAATGGGAGAGCATTGGGCGAACCCACCACCTAGGCTCGAGGGGCCTGTGGATGGTCACAGCCAAAGTCCCATCCAATAGATGGAAAAACAGAGTCCCAGTGTAGAGGTGGCCTTGCTGAAGGTCCTATGGCAGGCAGGGGCACTCGACACCCGGCAAGGTAAATCCCACACCTTGTATTATCTGCTGTCACATTCACCCTGGCCGGAGCCTTAGAAGCACTTGCAGAGTCAGGGGTGGGGAGGGGAAGGGCCAGGTCTCAGCTGCTGGTCAGTTTCAGAGGGACTCGGACCGCCGAGCAACTGGCCCAGGCGGTGCAGAACACAGGCTGGGAAGGGCCTCTTCTGAGGAACGGAGGCGGCAGGTCCCGGGCAGGGGAGTGGGGTGGGTGTGGACAGGACAGGCTGCGAGGAGAAGGACCAGTGCTGACCTCCCCCTGCCCAGGGCACCTGCTCCCTATCCCTTTGAGTGGTCCGAGGGCCCCAGCCTTTGAGTCCTCCCGGCCAGGAGGCAGCATCCACATGGGAAGTAGTTTGCTGGCGGCCACAGGCCAAGCCCCTAGAACCACATGAGAAAGCGCCAGAGGAAAGAGCGCTCGTGCTGGCCCCCCATCAGCACTCCGGATCAGGGGCGCAGCACTCTGCAGATGGGGAAATAGAGGCTCACGGGTGGGGGAGCAGCCACCGCCAGCCAGGGGCAGCGATGTTCTGTGACTGTGAGTGGCCACGGCCCAGGACCTTTGGACAGAACCACTTCCTCAGGTCACTGTCCTGGCTTTTCCGTTCTTCATCCCCATCCAGTCCCTGCCCAGGGCTGTCAGGGAAGGACGGCTGTAGACCCCAGGCCTTACAGCTGGTCTGTGGCGTCTGTCCACGCACCCAGCCTGCTGCTGGCCTGTTGCCTGTGGCCTTGGCAGGATGGTGCTCACTCCAGCCCCCAGCCCCTCCGAGTCTCAGTGCCAGGGACCGGGGCATTCAACTCTCGCCCACCAGCCAAAGGAAGCAGTGGGAGTGGCCCTGCTGGGCAGGCCTCAGGCCTCCCCTGCAGCCATCCCCTCCTTCCTCCTGTCCAGAAATCGTACCTTGGGAAACTGGCACCAAAGCAAACAGAGCCGGGGAAGGGGAGGTCATTTCCCCCAGGAGCAAACGCAGACACCTCAGGTCTCCCTCCCTCGCCTCTCCCTCCTTACCCAGCCTGCCAGGGTGGGATGGCGGACAGGACTGACCACCTCCCGGCACGAGCCCAGCACGCAGGGACCGGCAGCATCCAGCCAGCGGGATGCACAGTCCAGGGGACCCAAACCTGCTGTGTGTCTCTGAGACTGGATGTCACATTCTTTGTCTGAAAACTGGGGACTCTGGCTTTAACAGACCCCAAATTGCACACCACAGCAGGCCCAGGATGCCGGTTCCTACCAGCTCCTGTCCCAGCTTCCTCCCTGTGGGTCCTGGAGGCCCTGCCAGATCTCCAGGCGCACTCCTCCCACAGTGACGCTTGCTGGCATTTATTACACCCCTCAGGCAGTGTCCTGTTCCTGCCACCACCTCCGGCTGACTTCCTGCCCCTCCCAGGCCACCCGCACCCACCCCTCGCCTGCCTCACACCAGGCAGCCGGCCTGAGAAGCCCGGCCCCGCCCACCATGCCTGGGTCTTCACTCCCACTGCTCTCTTGCAGGGAAGGACATGGAGCCCAACGGCCCATCACTGCCCAGGGATGAAGGGCCCCCGACCCCCAGCTCTGCCACGAAGGTGCCACCGGTAAGAGCCTGGGTAAAGGAGTATCCATGAGCCAGAGCCTGGCTCTGGGGACAGCAGGAAATGGCTGGGGGAAAGGACAGCAGGGCGTCCAGCTGAGCCTGCCGTTCCAGCCTGTTCTGGGGAAACAGCTCCCAATCCTAGACTGTGCTGCTCCGGGAGGGCTGCTGGTGGATATTTGGGCTGTTTTCACCATATAGCTGTCATGAAAAATGCTTCTGTGAACATGTGTGCACGTGTATTTGAGTATCAGTTTTCAGTTCTCTCGGGTATAAACCTAGAGTAATTGGAATTGCTAGGTCACATGGTAATTCCAGGATAACACAGAACTCTCAAAATTCTCTGTTTAACTTTTGGAGGAACTGCCAAACTCCTTTCCCAGCAGCTGCACCATCTTACATGGCCACCCACAGTGCACAAGGGCTCCAGTTCCTCACATCCTCACCAACGCTTGCTATTTTCTGATTTGTTGTTTTCTTTTTTCTTTTTTTTTTTTTTTTTGAAACGGAGTCTCCCTCTGTCACCCAGGCTGGAGTGTGGTGGCACGATCTCGGCTCACTGCCAGCTCTGCCTCCTGAGTTCATGCCATTCTCCTGCCTCAGCCTCCCGAGTAGCTGGGACTACAGGTGCCCACCACTACGCCCGGCTAATTTTCTGTATTTTTTAGTAGAAACGGGGTTTCACCATGTTAGCCAGGATGGTCTCGATCTCCTGACCTCATGATCCACCCGCCTCGGCCTCCCAAAGTGCTGGGATTGCAGGTGTGATTTGTTCTTTTTTGCATTATTTTTATAGCTATCCTTGTGGGTATGAAGTAGCATCTCACTGTGGCTTCGGTTTGCATCTCTAATGACTGATAACACTGAACATCTTCATGTACCCGTTGGCCATTTGTATGTCCTGTTCGGAGAAATGTCTATTCCAGTTATTTGTCCATTTTTGGAATGGGTTGTTTGCCTTTTTGTTGCTGAGCTGCAAGAGTTCTTTATGCATTTTGGATACTAGGTCCTTATCCGATACATGATTTGCGACTACTTCCTCCCATTCCGTAGGTTGTTCTAAATTATATTTTTAAGGAATTTTCATAGGTTGCAAAGTTCTGGTCAGCCTGAAGTTCACAGTTCTGAGCAGCACTTCTCATCTCTCAGATGCCTCCTTGTGGCACTGTGCGCTGATGCACAGTAGCACTGAGGAGTGAGCAGAGGACCTAGTGTGCCTGGACGGGGTACCCACCTGGCCTGCAGGAGGGAGGAGTGGGCAGGCACTCTCTGCAGTGCTGGGGCTGCAGGGGCTGCAGTGACCAGACCCAAGGGTCCTGCCCAGTTGGAGAGCAGGGGTTGCAAGTGCTCCATCCCATGCTCCCCAGTCTTGCCTCTCTCTTCCCCTGTTGCCTCAAATACGCACAGCTCCATTCAGCTGCATCTAGTGGGAAGCTGGGCAGAGGGGAATTGGCAGCAGGTTCATGCGTCCATCCATCCATCCATCCATTCGAGATGCTTGCTAAGCCCCCAGCTGCCGGTGTGAATGGGCAGTAGGATAGAACCCTCCCCTGGTGGGAGCCATAGACAATCATCAGTTCACCACAGAAACGGCTCTGTGGCTGTATTGCAAAAGTCCTGGGCGGGCCAAGGGTGGTGTGTGTCACCAGGACCTGTGCCAGCAGGGACATGAGCTGTCCTGCTTCTGGGGAAGCAGCTCAGGGAGCCTGAGAAAGAAAGGAGCAGGGGCTACCCAGCCACAGGGAAAAGCATTCCAGGCTGGGAACAGCATGTGCCAAGGTAACTAAGGGTATTGTGAACAAGACCCTGGCTCAGGGGACTCCCAAGAGGGCAACTTAGGACACCTCTGCCAGCCTGGGTCCCTGGAGGCCTGTCAACTGGCCGGGGTCCGGCACATGCCTCGTCACTCAGATCTGCCTCCTCCTTATCACTTATCATCAGCCCAAAGACTGCTTCCAAGTCAGAGCCCCCCAGGCACCCCGTCTTGTGCCCTTTTCTCCTTGTGATCCTGAATGCTCTTACTTGGCTAAGAAAGTACCACACTGGAGCGACACTGCCTGGGTTCAGTCCCAGCTCGGCTCCTTATTAGCTGTGTGACCTTGGGCAGGTTTCTGAACCTCTCTGTGCATAGGCTCTTCCTCTGCACAATGCTGATAATAACAACGATGATCTGAGCTGTGGGATCTAATGTGCTTACATCCATGCACAGAACTGCAGAACCGCAGCACTCACCTGACCCCTGGCTCCTCCCGCCTCTGCGTGCTGGTGGCTGGTCTGTCTCTCCCTGAAAGAGCAGGACACTGGCATCTTTACTTTCTAACCTCAGTGCCTAAGGCCAAGCCTGGTGCCCAGTGCTGTCAGGACCGCCAGTCGGTGGAACGGTTCCATGCCCTGCCCCTTACTAGCTCTTCACCTCTCTGTGCCTTGATTTCCCAGGCACAGAAATAAAATAGGGACAATAACTGGCCCCACCTCATGCATGGCTGGAGAATGACGGGGATGAATACAGGCAGCACCCGAACAGGACCTGGTGCCCCAGCAGACAAAGCTTTAGCTCTGTACTTAGCACCATCATGATTGGGGTGGGGGCAGTCCCCGGCGCCCAGGGCTTCTAGCCAGGAGGAGGCCTGAGGGAGGATTTCCTCGCCCTGGAGGCTCCGCTGGAAAGCACCCACACACGCCCAGCCAGAGCAGGGCAGGGCGGGCACGCTTTCTCTGGAAAAGGCCAGACGGCATTTAGACCCCGCCACGGCGCAGGCTCTGTTCCAGGTACTCAGCGCAGCTATCCAAGCGCGAGAACAGCTACAGACAACGCCTGCCGGATCGCCTGGCCGTGCGCCAAGAAAACCTTATTTATGGACTCCTCATTTGAATTTCATATAATTTTCACATCTCACAAATTATTCTTGTGATTTTTTTTCAACTGATTAAAACTGTGGAAGCTTTTCTTAGCTTGCAGACCACGCGGAAGGAGGCAGCAGGCAGGATTCAGGTCATAGCTTGCTGTCCCCAGCCTGCAGGCTTTAGACCTGGTTCTGTGTCCCAACTCGCCCCCTACCCTGCCTCAGGTTCCCCATCTGTAGAAAAACCATGGCCCCCTTCTGCCTCCAAGATACTGGGACTGCCGCCTTGGGCCCGTGCAGTCAGCCACGTGCTGGGCTCAGGTTCAGGCCTGGACAGTGACCTCTGCCCACGGCTCCCAGGGGATGGGGTGGGTACCCCCACTGCACACCCCCCACCAGTACATTGGCCCTGCCCAGAGCTGGGAACACGCAATGGCCAAGGAGCAGCCATGCTGGGTACCGTGTGGGGAAGACAAGGCAGGGAAGCTGTTCTTTTGGGTGGATGCAGGGCTGGTCCCCAGAGACCCAGGCTGAGTGCTTGTTGCCACCATCTTGTGGCCGCCATCGAGCTCCTCTTCTGCGAACTCCACCCTCTGGCACCCTGACTGCCTTCCTCAGCAGCCTCCCAGTGTCCCCTCAAAGACGGCTGTCCCTCAGGGCTCAGTCAGACCCGTGAGAAGTCAGCCCTGAACCCTGATGTCCTCACATTTCCCTCCTTCCCGACCGCCCTGCCCCATCCCAGCATATGCCCGGGGGGAGGATGGGTCCCCTCCTGTCACTGGCGTGTGCCCAGTGGAGGGGCTCTCGTCAGCCATCCTTTTTCTTCCATCTCCCCATGGCAGCCCTGGAAGTGCTGGTGGGGGGGATGGAGGGTGCCAGGTGGGAAACGAGTGGAGCACCCTTCTCTGACCTCTGCCCCTCATATCCTTGGCATCAGGCCAACCTGGGCTCCTAGCCCTGGGCCGGCCCCTGTGCCCTGTCCCCCATACCCACCTCTCTCTTGTAGGCAGAGTACAGGCTGTGCAACGGATCAGACAAGGAATGTGTGTCCCCCACCGCCAGGGTGACCAAGAAGGAGACTCTCAAGGTGAGCCCGGGCCTGGGGAGGGTGCAGCTGTGTCATTCAGACCAACGACCACCTGAGCCAGGGAGGTCACCCTCCCCGCCTGTCAAAAGGAGGGGGACAAACCGCACCTGGTCGCCTCCACGCCCCCTACTTCCTTTCCTGCCCCTGCCCCTGGACCCACCCCTGGGCTGGACGATGGGAGGAGCTGGGGCAGCTCAGCACCTTCTCCCATGATCCACCGCGGGTGCCCTGGGCCCAGGCGCAGAAGGAGAACTACCGGCAGGAGAAGAAGCGCGCCACACGGCAGCTGCTCAGCGCTCTGACAGACCCCAGCGTGGTCATCATGGCCGACAGCCTGAAGGTAGGTGATGCCCGGCCTCTGGCCACCCAGGACACGGGTCAGCATGCTGCTGCCATAACAAAGGGCCACAAACCAGGTGGCCTGAAACGACGGAAATTCACTTCCCTGCATCCAGCCGTATCACTGCAGCCTCTGCTCTGTCTTCATGAGGTCTTTCCTTATCCACCTGTCTCTCCCCCTTTTTATAAGGACACTGGTGGAAGGAATTAGGGCCACCTTACTCCAGTGTAGCCCCATCTTCACCTAAGTATGTCTGCAGAGACCTCATTTCCAAATAAGGTGGGGCCTGGTCAGTGGGCGGAGGGCGCTGGGGAGGGAGGCATCACTGCGGCTTCCGGGAGAGGACCCCACATCAGGGCCAGGTGTCCTGTGTTCAGGCCTCATGGAGACCGTGGCCATTCACTCGCCTCTGAGCCTCCGTTTCCCCTTTTGCACAGTGGAGGTAAAACTGCCCAACTCCAAGGCTGCTGGGCAACTCATACCAGATAAGTGTGCCCAGCCCTGGTGTCTGCAGAGCCCTGGCCCGTGTGGGCTCCTTCTACCCACATACCAAAATTATGAATCAAAAGTTAGGTGCAAAAGTGAGTATTTAGGATGAGAAAAGAAGTGACAACTACTTTCAGAATTTACAGAGCTGCTGGACTGGGCGCAGTGGCTCACGCCTGTAATCCCAACACTTTGGGAGGCCTAGGTGGGTGGATCACCTGAGGTCAGGAGTTTGAGACCAGCCTGTCCAAAATGGCCAAACTCTGTCTCTACTAAAAATACAAAAATTAGCCGGGCGTGTTGGCGGGCGCCTGTAATTCCAGCTACTCAGGCGGCTGAGGCATGAGAATCGCTTGAACCTGGGAGGCGGAGGTTGCAGTGAGCCAAGATCGAGCCACTGCACCTCCAGCCTGGGCAACAGAGACTCTGTCTCAAAAAAAAAAAAAAAGAATTTACAAAGCTGCCAGTTACAATAGTCACACCACTCATTGCTGGTTCCTCTCTGAGGTCCTTGACCTTGAACTTGACCCATGTGACCCTCACAAGTAAATCTGTCCCTGCTGCCATGTATTTCTTTGCATCCACCATAACACATGGGCTCCTTTTAAAAACTGAACAAGGACGCTGCCCTGAGTTCCACTCAGTCCTGGGGCACCGCTTGCCGCGGCTTGGCCCCTGCTCGGGCACACGACGGACACAGGACACCACCCCAGGGAGTGGGGGCGAGGAAGGGGTGAGTTCCGAACTGTTGTGGGGGAGTGAGGGAGGAGAAGGCCCCTCGGCAGCCCACCCTGGTCTGTGCCTGGCTCCCTGCCAAGCCATCAAGATGCCCCAGGGGTGGTGGCCCCGGAGGGCGGGCATTGACGCCAGCACCCTCCCTGCAGATCCGCGGCACCCTGAAGAGCTGGACCAAGCTGTGGTGCGTGCTGAAGCCAGGGGTGCTGCTCATCTACAAGACGCCCAAGGTGGGCCAGTGGGTGGGCACGGTGCTGCTACACTGCTGCGAGCTCATCGAGCGGCCCTCCAAGAAGGATGGCTTCTGCTTCAAGCTCTTCCACCCACTGGATCAGTCCGTCTGGGCCGTGAAGGTGCTGCAGAGGGGCAAGGTTGAAGACAGAGGCCCCATAGGGCCAAGGGGCTCATTCCTAGGGCCCTGGTGGAGGGTGGAGCCAGCCAGCTGAATGGGGTCTTGGGCAGGTCTCTCACCTTCTCTGAGCCCCACATGCGGCCAGGGGATCAGATATGGTCACTAGTCCTCCATGTGAAGCACACAGTAGGCTGCAAGGAGGTGGCAGGGTGGCACCAAGGTCACCCCAGCCCCTCACCCAGCTGCTGTCCAGGAGGGACAACAGTGGCTGCTCCCCAGGGGTGGCTGAGGAACAGCGCCCAGCCCTCACCCCTCCTAACCCGGGGCTGCCATATCAGGTCTAACAGGTGGGAAACCAGATAAACCCTGAACACCTGGTTACATTTGGATTTCAGAGAAACATCAGGGTTCTTTCAGGTTTCTTTCATACAAGTATGACCCCAGTCGTGCATGGGAAATATTTACACCAAAAAGCTACTCATGGTTTCTCTGGGATTCGAACATCACTGGGCATCCTGGATGTGGTTTTGCTGATTCTGGACACCCCAAGTCGGGAGGCTCAGAGCTGGAAAGCTGAGGGCAGAGCTGCTGGCTAAGAAAGGGGACAGAGCTCCCCCACCTACCCGCCTCTCCGCAGCCAAGTGTCTACCTGGCCAGGTGTCTGGCCCCACCTGGTGGCCCTGTGGCCCTGGGGGTGTCCAGGTGGTCCCGGGTGTGGGTCCGCATGGTTCTGCCTGACGTGTCTGTTGCAGTTGGCCCTGGATGTTGCCTTGGGTGACACCCAGATCTCTCTCTCTCCAGGGCCCCAAAGGTGAGAGCGTGGGCTCCATCACACAGCCCCTGCCCAGCAGCTACCTGATCTTCAGGGCCGCCTCCGAGTCAGATGGTGAGTCCCTGCCAGCTTGCACATCTCCCCAGTGCCCCCACCTGAAGTGGGCCCCCTTTTGAGGTTGTAGCCCAGGTACAGGTGGCCCCAGTTCAGTCCCTTCTACTGCCTGGGGACAGCCTGAAGTCTGGCCAGGATGAGCCCGGCTTGGAGTCAGGCCTGCACTCACTAGCCATGCCTAGCCTCAGTTTCCCCATGAGTAAAATGTGACATTAAAATACCACCTGTCAAAGGCCAGGCGTGGTGGCTCACACCTGTAATCCCAGCACTTTGGGAAGCCAAGGCGGAGAGATTACTTGAGGTCAGGAGTTCAGGACCAGCCTGGCCAACATGGTGAAACCCCGACTCTGCTAAAAAATACAAAAATTAGCCAGGCGTGGTGGCAGGTGCCTGTAATCCCAGCTACTCAGGAGACTGAGATGGGAGGATTGCTTGAACCCCGGAGGTGGAAGTTGCAGCGATCCAAGATCATGCCATTGCACTCCAGCCTGGGTGACAGGAGCAAAAGTCCATCTTAAAAAAAAAAAACCACCGTCACCCCAAGGTTATGAGAACCCAGTGACCTTATAAAAGCACCCATATAACAATTACTGAGCTCCAACCACATGCCAGTGTGAACCACAAACATCTGAGGCAGGTCTCAGTTAATTTAGAAAGTTTATTTTACCAGGCTGGGTGCAGTGGCTCACACCTGTAATCCCAGCACTTTGGGAGGCTGAGGCAGGTGGATCACCTGAGGTCAGTAGTTTGACCAGCCTGATCAACATGGTGAAACCCTGTCTCTACTAAAAATACAAAATTAGCTGGGCATGGTAGTAGGTGCCCGTGATCCCAACTATTCGGGAGGCTGAGGCAGGAGACTCGCTTGAACCCAGGAGGCAGAGGTTGCAGTGAGCCAAGATCACACCACTGCACTCCAGCCTGGGCGACAGAGGGAGACTCCATCTCAAAAAAAAAAAAAAAAAATAGTTTATTTTGCCAAGGTTGAGGCTGCGTCTGTGTCACAGCCTCAGGAGGTTCTGATGACATGTGCCCAAGGTGATCAGAGCACAGTTTGATTTTATACATTTTAGGGAGACACGAGACATCAATCAACACATGCAAGATGAACATTGGTTCGGTCTGGAAAGGCGAGACAATCGAAGAGCCGGGAGGGGGCTTCCAGGCCATAGGTAGATCAGAGACAAATGGTTGCATTCCTTTGAGTTTCTGCTGAGCCTCTCCAAAGGAGGCAATCAGATATGCATTTATCTGAGTGAGCAGAGGGGTGACTTTGAATAGAATGGGGGGGCAGGTTGGCCCTTAGCAGTGCCCAGCTTGACTTTTCTGTTTAGCTTCGTGATTTTGGGAGCCCAAGATATTTTCCTTTCACATTTCTCCCCTTTTTAAAAATCTTTTGGAGAAAGCATTTTAGAAGAAAATGAGTCTCTGGTCTCAGGTTCCACCTGATCTCTCATGGCTAGGATGGTTTATTCCTACACAGGTAGGTCCCAAGCTATTAGGAAAGCTCATTTTTAGAAGGTTGTGAAGTCTCATGTCCTATGAAGAGAAAATAGTGGGAGGAAGGGAGAAAAACAACAACAAACAAAAGAACAAGCCTGGGAAATTGGTATAGGCCACATTACTCTGAAGTCCATACATCAGTAGGCAGGTATGAAAGTGGCTTATGTATGTAAGTAGGTTGCTGTTATTTTCTTCTGAAGTTTAAGTTGTCGAGCTTCAGTTTGCAGGGCTTTAAGAAAGCACAGCTTAGTCTTCAGTGACACCAAATTACGAAAAATGGGAAAAAATGAAGGAAAAAAATTGAAAACATTATTTTGAAGACTTGTAGCCAACAAAAATTAGAATTTCATCCAAAGTGTAGAAAATAACAAAAATTGAAAAACATTAGGGAAGACTAGAATCTAACAACAGCTGTACTATAGTTTTTGAAACATAATTTTTTCTCTCCAGTTTCCCATTTTAACTAAGGATGAATCATGGTAGGACTGGTTTGCTTTATTATACTTGGACTAATTATTTACATACAGTGCAGCAAGAGTAATTATTTTTTACATAGGCTTTTAAATTGTCTTTGATGGAACTTTGTTCCATAGAAGGAATCTCAGATAAGACTTTTTCAAAGCTGAGCCCAGTCATGGATTTGTACCATTAAATGCCTATAAGTTGGGTGAATTATTATGTTCTTGAGGTTCCAAGATAAATTTGGAGCTCCTGGAACTGTCAGAAAGTGACATTCTTTACTTACCACAGGTCAGGAACCCTGTACAGGGACTGTGTAGATGAGGTATGAGGCCAGTTTTTCCAAGGGGCTTTCATTGGCTCCATAAGTCAAGCTTGAGTCCTTAAAGGAAAGCACATCATTCCAGGCAAAGCCTTGGTAAAATAACCAATTTCTCCAATTGTGTCCTGTTACAAATGAAAACAGATTCTTACTGCACTTATGCAAATAACTGTATTGTCATAAATTACGAATACTCACAGATAGTTTTCAAATTCTGTGAAAATTGGCCGGGCGCGGTGGCTCACGCTTGTAATCCCAGCACTTTGGGAGGCCGAGGCGGGCGGATCACGAGGTCAGGAGATCGAGACCACGGTGAAACCCCATCTCTACTAAAAATACAAAAAATTAGCCGGGCGTGGTGGCGGGCGCCTGTAGTCCCAGCTACTCGGAGAGGCTGAGGCAGGAGAATGGCGTGAACCCGGGAGGCGGAGCTTGCAGTGAGCCGAGATTGCGCCACTGCACTCCAGCCTGGGTGACAGAGCGAGACTCCGTCTCAAAAAAAAAAAAAATTCTGTGAAAATTAGGTAGAGAGAAACAAATATGCTCCAAATTTTGTTCATAGGAGTATACTTTACTCAATTGTTAAAAGCTGTAAATAGCTTAAAGTTTTCTTGACTCTGAAAAACACAAAGGATCCGCCATGTTTTAAGCAAAAAGTCAAAAAGATTACTTCACACTTCTTTTTTTTTTTTTTTTTTTTTGTTGTGATGGAGTCTCACTCTGTTGCCGAGGCTGGAGTGCAGTGGTGCCATCTCGGCTCACTGCAACCTCCACCTCCCGGGTTCAAGCAATTCTCCTGCCTCAGCCTCCTGAGTAGCTGGGATTACAGGCATCCGCCACCATGCCCAACTAATTTTTGTACTTTTAGTAGAGATGGGGTTTTACCATGTTGGCCAGGCTGGTCTTGAACTACTGACCTCAAGTGATCCGCCCACCTCAGCCTCCCAAAGTGCTGGGATTACAGGCATGAGCCACCACACCTGGTGATTACTTCACACTTCTATTAGTTTAGTCCATGCAGTTAATTCCTGTTCTGCTTGATATTTATCAAACATTTCAGCTCTCCATGAGCCCTGAAAGTTTTTCCTCTATTCTGATGTCACAGTCTCTAAAGTTATCAGAAACCAGCATTCAAGACCACCTGTTAGAGTTTCATAGCTGATTATAAAACCACCTTCTAAAGAGGACCAAAACAAGACAACAATTGTCTGTGGATGACAAAACGTTTTAGGGCAGCCATAGTCAAAGACACAATTGGCAAGGAAATTTGTTACCTCTGCGGCACAAAATAATTTAACAACAATTATAATTATTACTGATAATGTACATTAGGTCATATCAGAATTATAGGAGTTTCCCATAATTTTGCAACACATACCAATAACATATTTATACAAATACAGCCCAAAGAAAACCAAACACCATTTTATATTTGACACTGCTTCCTGTATAATTTTTATACCAAATAAGCCAAATATGTCATTTTTGGACTTTAGGGAACCTATTAATAATATCTTAAAGGATTAGGTTAGAAAAAGACATAATTTATGATTTGATTTTGGAAAGTTTGTCAAATAATAAAGGTTTAAAACACTTGATATTACAAGTCATTGTAAAATAACTCATTCATTTGAACAAAGTGAAACTCAAGGATTTAAAAAAAAGGCAAAAACCTTCATTCTTTGAGACAGGAGACTTAGTTTTCCAAACAATAAGCCCTAATAACATCATGAAGCCAATTAAATTGTTTCCAAAATTACAATCTATAAAATTTTCATCTTGATCATAAGATATAACTTCCATAAGCCTTTATAACCTTTATTAAGGAGTCAGTTATTGTTTCAAGAAAACCTTGTTAATCTGACACAGGAGCCCATATGCTAGTCTTGCATCAGTGTGCCTTTGACATTAATGATTAATTTATAGAGAAACTGAACTTACTTTCTCTCTCAAAGTCAGCCCTTACAATCTCACATGTCTGTCTCTTCTGGGATAGTCTCTGGGCCTTGAGGAGTTGAACAGATTTGATTTCTGTGTCTCAGGAATGTGGTTTATTTTGATTGCCATCTTCTACTGGGTCTGAAGATGAAGCTTTAATTGCTGTCAAAGTTTAAAATTTAGCAGCACTTGGTGTTCTTTTTAGACCCATGAGTCAAATCCCTGTAACTCAATGTCGCAAGGACTTTAAAAGCACATACAAGAAGATATAAGGATGTAATAACCTTGATTAAAAAAAAATTTAATATCAGTTTTTGCTAAGCAAATCAAACTTCATAATAATGGCATAGGAATTATTTCGATAAAACATAAAATATTAGACCACTTACCAAAAGGCAAAAGAAAATACCTTCTGCAGTGTATAGAATATTATGTTAGAAGAAAACATTTTCTTTAAGAAAACATTGTTAGCATCAGGCCACACACACAAAAAGAAACAGAACCTAAGGAGGACAACAAAACTTATATGAGCTGAAAATGAGTTGAAGGGAAGTGTTACTATATTTTCCTTTTAAAGGGAAGAGAAAACTGAAACTGGCAAGACGCAATGAAAGTTGAACTTTGGGTTAAAATTAAAACATTAAAATCTCTTATAATTGGTTAAGAGTAAATCAACTCCTTAAGAAAATGTTGGCCGAGTGCGGTGGCTCACACCTGTAATCCCAGCACTTTGGGAGGCCAAGGCGGGAGAATCACGAGGTCAGGAGATCAAGACCATCCTGGCTAACACAGTGAAACCCTGTCTCTACTAAAAATACAAAAAAAAGTTAGCCGGGTGCGGTGGTGGGCACCTGTATTCCCAGCTACTTGGGAGGCTGGGGCAGGAGAATGGTGTGAACCCAGGAGGCAGAGCTTGTGGTGAGCCGAGATCACGCCACTGCACTCCAGCCTGGGCAACAGATTGAGACTCTGTCTAAAAAAAAAAAAAGAGAGAGAGAAAAATAAAATGTCATTGTTCTAACCAATTATTTAGTCTATAACTGTTATTTTACATCAAACTCAATCTCTAGAAAGACCATGATAATTTCCCTTTAGTCATAGACAACTTGATCATATAAAAGGTTTTGTTTTTTTAATAGATCCTCTTATTGTGACTTCCATAGACCATTCATGACATGCTTGGACTTTCTGGTTTGTCCTGAACATCCCTCTTTCTGAAACAACCAGTCATTTTACTCTAGGACTAAATTTACCATACAAGATTCTTTCTCATATGAAATTATTTCTCTTTAAGCTTTCTTACCCCCCACCAAAAAAAACTTCTTTATAACTTTCTTTACATCTCTTTTACTCTTTTATTTCCTGGTTCCTTTTACCTTGTTTTATACATGACCTTTAAATAAGCTTTGAATTAGGCAAAAATTGTTCACCTTTTTTTAAAAGGACATGCTTTTTTTTAGAAAATATATTTTCCTACAAATATATTTTTATTGGAAAATATCCAAATAGTGAAATATCTTATTTAATCTAACTTTAAATTCTAAATTATGATGAGTTTGTCTACAAGTATTTGTCCTATTACATTTACCTAATTATTTTAATCATTTACCTAGATTATTTATAAAAACTGCAATTGTCATTATTGAAATTATGGAAACGCCATTGCAAAATTATAACTGAGACAGTGAAAGAGATTTGACCTAACTGATTCCATCTTGCTTCTAACCTCCAAGCTATCCTTGTTCATTCCTGGGCATAGGTCAAACTAACTTTGGGAGGAACTTAGTTTATAGTTTACCTGAAACAAAGACTGTAACAATCTTTCTCAAAATAAGCCTTACTGCCTGTGGACTAGACTGACTACCTAAAGCCACCAGATTAGAAGTTATGGTAATCTTACTAAATTTAAGATGTAGCTATTTTTATTAAACCAATATAAATTTTTTTTTTTTTTGAGACAGAGTCTTGCTCTAGTCTCCCAGGCTGGAGGGCAGTGGCACAATCTTGGCTCACTGTTACCTCTGCCTCCCAGGTCAAGCGATTCTCCTGCCTCAGCCTCACAAGTAGCTGGGTTTACAGGCACTTGCCACCACACCTGGCTAATTTTTGTATTTTTAGTAGAGATGCGGTTTCACTATGTTGGCCAGACTGGTCTTGAACTCCTGACTTCATGATCCACCCACCTCAGCCTCCCAAAGTGCTGAGATTACAGGCATTATTAAAGATTACACAAGCAAAGATCATTCTGTCTTGGGCTAGGTTTATAGTTTTGTAACTCCTATGCCAAATTTTGTCACCTTATGGTATTTGGCAGGGATAAGTATGAAATTGCTTGATTAATAAATGCAAACAAAAATATATGCTGGCAATTCTTAAGACATTTCTAATATTACTTTATCAATAATTTTAAAGCTAGCTTATTTATTAAAGATTTTACTTCAGTTACATAAACTTGAAAAAGCATTTGACTTGTCTTTTTTCCCCAACAAGTATTTGATTCAAGTGCATTTATTTTCTTAAGCCAATCAATTAGAGCCCTTTTATATATTTTCAGTAGTGAAACATTGTGTACACAACACATAAATACATAGACATATTAGGCATACCAATAGAAGTACATCTCATAGGTTTATAAAAACTTTTTTTCCTATCTTAGACTTTCAGATTCTTGATAACCTGTTTCACAACCCTAGGCAATTGGCAGCTAAATAGCCTTAAATTTGCTTATTAAGAGAAACGACTCAGGTGAAAATCAAATAGCAAAATTTGCATCATAAGATACAGAGAGAAAAAGTCTGGTGGTGCTAAAGGGAGAGTAAAGATGGATGCCAAATCAAACAAAATTATAGAAATCTATCATAGGATTGCATAAGGAGACCAAGTTTATTTAGTTGGGACTACCTGTCATTTAACTGGATCTCTGAGCTCTGGGAAGAGCCCACACTGAATCTTGGATCTCCAAAAAGGGAGAATTATTATGAGGTTAGACCACGTGATGCTTTTATAGTGCACTTAAAAATTTTTTTCAAACAAAGACATTTCTAAGTGTCTAAACCACACTCTTCCTTAAAAGCCCAAGAGTAACCTCTGTTGCAATAACTAGTCAAAAAAAAAAAAAAAAGAAAACACAAAACAGGTTACACAATACAAAAGTAAGCAGTTTAAGAGCTGAGACAAACTTGTCTGTTTACATTCTTGGGGTTTCATAAGAGAAAACAAGTTTCTCCCCCAAAGTGAGTCTGGCACCTTCTCCATTTTCTTTAAGGAACCCCAGGCTACTATAAACTATTTTAGGTCCCCCATGCGGCAGAGGGTGCAAGAGAAAAGAGAGACTGCAGAAGTAAATCAAGAAACAGAATTCAGTCAACTGAGAAGAAAAAACCCTTTTGCTCAAAAAAAGACAAGGTCCTAGGAGAAAAACAAAAACAGAAATATGAAGGTCTCTTAAATACAAACACACACATATGCACACACACACACATATGCACACACACACACACAGCTTGGATGTTAGCTTTTCATTAAGCTGACTTTTAACCATTGAGCTTCTTTGAAAAAATCTTTTTAAATCTCATTCCATATTTCAACTAGGAGAAATTTCAACGAGGACACAGAAGTACAGTCATTACTCTTTCAGTTTGGCCTGGCTAGTGAAAATGTGGCCTTGTTATGTCAATAAAGCCCCTTAGTAGTCAAGATCAAAATCTTTCCTTTTTTTTTTTCCTTTTGCTGGCCGTTTTTCTCCCCCCATCACACCACCATTGTGTATGGGGGTGGGGAGGGGAATTTAGCCACTTCAGAGGCCTTGTTCCCCATAATTTGGAACTTCCTTCGGATTTGATCAAGCCAGATAGCGGTCAATGGGAAAAAGACCAAAACAACAAAAACAGAAACAATCAACAACAAAAAAAACAGTTAAGCGAAACAAACAATCGCACAACTTACGTGATCACTGAGCACTCTAATGGAAAGGAGAAATTAAGACCAGCTGGTTGTTAATCTTAACTTTTGCCAAGACAAACCACAATTCAGTTACTTCCCTAGGGATGGGTCTCAGGCTGAAAACTGCTCTCCACCATCCTAGGAGCAGGGAAAAAAAAAAAAATTCATCTTTCCTGTTGGAAGCGAGCTCAAACTCCATAAAGGAGTTACCTGCCTTCCATCGTCATGGAAGCAGGGAAAACTTGTCTTCCTTGTATCGGAAGCAAGTAAAACTCCAAAAAAAGAAGTTGTAAAGCAAAATAAACTTTAGATCTCGACCAAATTTTGAGAGATCACTGATTCTCTGCGGCGGGGCGGGATGGGGGTGGTGGTGCGGCAGCGCGGTGGGGAGGTGCTTTCAGGCCTCAGCAAATTGTCTTAGTGGTTTGAGCCATAGAGGTAGCTCAAGCTGGTACCAAGCACCAATAGGAGACTTGTGAAAAGTCAGGGGCATCTCCACTGAGAATCCCTCAGTGGTTACCGAAATGTGAACCCCGAAAATCTGAGACAGGTCTCAATTTAGAAAGTTTATTTTGCCAAGGTTGAGGATGCCCACCCATGACACAGCCTCAGGAGGTCCTGACGACATGTCCAAGGTGATCAGAGCACAGTTTGGTTTTAGGGAGACATGAGACATTAACCAACATATGTAAGACGAACATTGGTTTGGTCTGGAAAGGCAGGACAACTTCAAGCGGGTAGGGGCTTCCAGGTCATAGGTAGATAAGAGACAAATGGTTGCATTCCTTTGAGTTTCTGATGAGCTTCTCCAAAGGAGACAATCAGATATGCACTTATCTCAGTGAGCGGAGGGATGGGAGGCAAGTTGGCCCTAAGCAGTTTCCAGCTTGCATTTTTCCCTTTAGCTTAGTGATTTGAGGGGCCCACGATTTTCCTTTCACACCAGGCACCATTGAACCAACAGGTTCTACTGTTATCATCCACGTTAGACAGATCGGGAAACTGAGGCACAGGCAAACTGCCAGCAAGAAAGTGCTAGAGCCTGGACATGAATGCGAATTTCCCTGACTCCCAAATTCATTGCACGCTGTTGCTGTTCCCCGAGTGGCCGCTCAGGCATCTGTGACTGTGACGATCCTGCACCTGGAGGGATTCCCTCTTGGCCGTTCCTCCCTCTAACCTGAGGTTGGGGCCCTACCCCCACAGCGCCCTCCAGTGGCTGCTCTGGGTAAATGCGGTTGCTCCACCTCCTCTAACCCCAGGGTGATGCCTCCCAGAGCAGTGGGGTGAGGGGCTCCCATCCCACCGGTGGTGCAGACCTAAAGCAGCCTGGCCTTGACCACAGGGCTCTAGTGCCTCTCAGGTTGGAGTCTTGGTGCCACATCACCCCTGGTGGTCAGATGCCACATCCATGCTCCCTCCTGGACCATCCTGAGTCCCCCGCTCTGTGCCAGGTCCCTTGCAGGCCCTGGGATGGACAGGGCGGCCCACAGCCTCTGTGCTCCCGGGTGAGGTGGATAACCAACCATCAGATAAGGCAGGTTGGGCTGAGGCGTGAGCTGAGCCCCTGATAGGGTGGGGGCCACCATTTGGGAGGAGGGGTGTCTGCATCCCCTGTGGGTATCAGGGTGGGCTTCCAGGAAGAGGAGGAGGAGGTCTCGGAATGAGCTTCAAAGGATGCCTAATACTCAGGATGTCTAGTCCTTTGTGGTAGCTACAAAGCACACGTGTTCAGGCCCTGGGGCCAACTCGGCAGTTGTGACCCCTCCAGCTCCCCACCACCAGCCACTGCCATCCCTCCCCCAACCCTGGTGTTCAGCCCAGGCTTGGCTGCTCTGGCACCAACCAAGCCTGCAATGGAACCAGCAGGATCCCAGATATCCCCCCAACCCAACGAGAAGGGCAGCTCTGGAGACCCAGGAGCCCCTGTCTAGGCAGGCCCCTCCCTACACTGGACCCTGGGATGCTCCACGAAGAGCAGGATTTCATGAATCTCAAAGTGAGGGAGAGAAACTCACTGTCTCCAGGAGCCCCAAAAGGCAGAGGCTCAGAGAGGCACAGAACCGCTTTCAATGCTCTTCAGCCCCATCCGCCCACCTGGCGTGACCCCAGGAGCCTTTCTTTGAATAACACTTATTAATAGCCCAGGCATAGTGGCTCACACCTGTAATCCCAGCACTTTGGGAGGCTGAGGCAGATCACTTGAGGCCTAGAGGTTGAGACCAACCTGGCCAACATGGTGAAACCCCATCTCTACTAAAAATGCAAAAAAATTACAGGCAGGCACCTGTAATCCCAGCTACTTGGGAGGCTGAGGCAGGAGAATCACTTGAACCCTGGAGCCAGAGGTTGCAGCGAGCTGAGATCACCCCACTGCACTCCAGCCTGGGTGACAGAGCGAGACTCCATCTCAAAACAACAAAAAAACAAAAACAAAAAACACACTTATTGACCCGGTGTGGTGGCTCACGCCTGTAATCCCAGCACTTTGGGAGGCCGAGGCAGGCAGATCACCTGAGGTCGGGAGTTTGAGACCAGCCTGACCAACATGAGGAAACCCTGTCTCTACTAAAAATACAGAATTAGCTGGGTGTGGTGGTGCATGCCTGTAATCCCAGCTACTCAGGAGGCTGAGGCAGGAGAATTGCTTGAACCTGGGAGGCAGAGGTTGTGGTGAGCTGAGATCGCACCATTGTGCTCTAATCTGGGCAACAAGAGCAAAACCCCATCTCAAAACAAAACAAAACAAAAAAAAAACACTTATTAATAGCGTGACCTGTCACAGGCCACCAAAAGATGCTCTTCTGAGTGTGGGGGCCGCTGTTAAAGATCACACCAGGACATTGGTGTCACTCAGGTGGACACATACCCCACAGGAGGACCCTTGGGTGATGCTGTCACCCTGCTTAGGAAGGCAGCAGGGCACAGGGCCCAGAGTGGGGCTTGGAGGCGCCCAGCTGTTGACTGGCCCCTGTTCCACCGCTGCCCACAGAGCCTCTGGGCGGCCTCAGGCCAGGGCTCCTCCCTGGTGTGCAAGCCCCTCCTCAGCCTTCCCCACCCTCCTCCCTGGACTCCAGGCCGGCAAGAGCCCCTGGCACCCTGACCAGTGCTTCCCAGTGAGGGAGGACCCTCCTGCCTGACTCCACCTGCAGAAACCTGTGGGTGGCTGTCAGGGTGGGAGGCTTGTTCCGAGTGTTCTGGGCTTGTGACCTGGAAGGGTCACTTACGCCGGCCTCTCGTCAGCAATGTGGGTGGTGGAGGTGCGTGGGGACTTGCTGTGAGCATCCTCAGGCGCCTCTGTAGGGCTACCTCTCCTGGCACACCTGTCCCCAGGCTGGGTCTGCCTGCTCGGGAAGTCCTCAATCCTCAGGGGTTCCCGATGTCTGCCCCCACACAATCTGCAGCTGGATGTGGGGGCAGGAAGGGAGGGCATGTCCCTGCTGGGGCAGGGCCAGGGTGGGTCCCTGAAGAGTCAGAGTGAGGGGGAGCCTCCTGGTGGCTCCTTGAGGGATGGGGGATATAGAGAGGTGGGGGTGGGGCCTGCTCACCCCGTGTGCCCTGCAGGTCGCTGCTGGCTGGACGCCCTGGAGCTGGCCCTGCGCTGCTCTAGCCTGCTGAGACTGGGCAGCTGCAAGCCGGGCCGAGACGGGGAGCCAGGGACCTCGCCAGACGCATCACCCTCATCGCTCTGTGGGCTGCCAGCCTCAGCCACCAGCCACCCAGACCAAGACCTGTTCCCGTGAGTGGGGCGAGGGCACAGGGGGTGGTGCTGATTCACGGGGTCTCCTTGTAGGCAAGGAAGAGGGAAGAGGACGGCCCCAGCCTCTGCTCTGGTGGGCTGCAGGGTGCAGGCAGGGACTTGTTCACTGCAGTGTGCCCTGGGAGCCTCAGTTTCTTCCTCTATAAAACAGGGCTGATCGTGTCAAATGTGGGTTGTGGAGGTGACGACAGGCAGGAACGTATGTGAAGTGCTGCGCAGAGAGGGGTGGGCGGCCCGGAGGGGTGTGCTGGGGTCTCACCTGTGACAGGGACCCACTGGCACCATCCACCTTCCAGACTGAACGGGTCTTCCCTGGAGAACGACGCGTTCTCAGACAAGTCGGAGAGAGAGAACCCTGAGGAGTCAGATACCGAGACCCAGGACCATAGCCGGAAGACAGAGAGTGGCAGCGACCAGTCAGAGACCCCTGGGGCCCCAGCACGGAGAGGGACCACCTATGTGGAGCAGGTCCAGGAGGAGCTGGGGGAGGTGAGAGCCCCCCAGCCAGGAGCCCCACGTGTCTCCCCGGACTCGGCCCCTCGTTCTGGAAGCAGAGGTAGCCATGCCTCATCCTGGGGGGAGCACGCGGGGCCCAGGAGGTGGCTTTTGTCCCCATCACTTGGCAGTGAGTCCAGGAGCTGTCTTTTAGGTAAACAGGCTCCTCCCCTCTTCCAAAGAGGGTTGGCTGGGGTGCAGATGCGGGGATGGGGCAGGGGTTTGCTGCAAACAGGCAACTCCCTCCTTGGGCTGGAATGCACTGATGGGAGAACAGGAGACTCAGGAGGGGCCCTTGACCCCATCTGGTAAGCGGCCCCGCCTCCTGGAGGAGCGCAGAGTGGGGCGTGCAGGACCTGAGTCCCATGCTCATAGGCACCTGCACACCTGGTGCTCCCCTGGGGCCCTGAGAGAGCCATGAATGAGACAGACCTGGGCTCTGGGCCCCCAGTGTATGGGCAGCAGGAAACACAGATGATAAACCCACAAACACGAGAGGAGGTGGGGGAGCGGGTGAGGGAGGCAAGCCGGGCCATGGGCTCTTTCTGAAGACGTGAGTGACGGGAGGGAGGATGGTATTCCAAGAAGAGGGACCACCAGCACATGAGCTCAAGGGAGGCAGCAGGCAGCGGGCAGCAGTGTCCCCAGAGCATGCCTGCAGATGAACAGCCAGGGCAGCTGACTCCCCGCAGCTGGAGAGAACTCACGTGGCCCTGGGCACTGTGGGGCACCTCAGGAAGGGGAGTCCAGAAGGAATCACAGGATCTAAGCTTCCGCTGGGTGACAGGTGCAGGCTGAGGAAGCCGGGCTCTGGGGTGGGGGCTGCGCTCTGGAGTGGGGGCTGTCAGGAACGGGGGGCTCTGTGATCTGGGATCTTGTCATTCTCATCCAGGAGGCGAGACAAGAGCAAGGCCGTGGCTGTCACTGAGGGCAAGGGGTAGTCCTGGTTTCAGCAGGAAAGGGGAATTCGGTCCTTGCTGTTGTTTGGACAGCATCGTGTTCATCTTGCTCTGCACGGGGAAAGAGTGGGCTCCTCCATGGTCTGTGACATCCTTGTGTTCAGTGGAACACCATGGCCTCCCTGTGGGCTGCTAGTCCCACAGAGCTCAGGCTTCCGTGCGGGGAAGGGAAGGTTAGGATGGGCCTGTGGGGAGTGGACCGAGGGCCCCAGGGGCCTCGGGCTGAGAGTATTGGGGAAGCCACTGGCGGGTTAGGCAAGGGCCTCAGGACAGGCGAGGGGCGGGGGGTGGACACTGGGCCACCTGTAGGAAAGACCCATTGTTAGGAGAAAGCTGAGGACACCCTGGACCCAGCTGTGATGGAGAAGGGAGAAGTGGGCAGACTCAGTGTATTTCAGAAGGTGGATTGGGCAGATCTCAGCCAGATGGTGATGAGCGACGCTGCTGTGAGCCAGGCAGGGCCGGCTGCTGCGGGTGCGATCCTGGGGGTCCAGGCAGAGGGCATGGAGCGGGCAGCCAAGGGGCCCGGGCACCCAACCTTCAGAGGCCGAGCACAGATAAGGCTTCACAGAGGTGAGGCAGGGAGGTGGGAGGAGCCAGGAGCCCAGGTGTCTCAGAGCCAGCTAGGCCGAGAGGTGGGGCAGGATGTGAAGCGGGGATGGCTGCTGGACCAGTGAGGGGTGGTGGGGACCTACAGCAAGACAGTCTCAGTAGAGAAGAGGGCAGAAGCCTGGTGGAGAGGGTTAAGGAGGACGGGACAGGAGCACATGGACAGAGCAGGAGGATTCCTGACAGCCGAAGCTACCCATGATTACAAGCCCCAAAGCTGGCTTGGAAATCAAAGCTACAGCACTGGGCTCCCCGTGACCCCTCATGGGGTCAGACATGGCTCCTGGGTGCCCACGCACACTATCCACTGGGCCAGCGCCACGAGGATCTGTCCGTGGCCGTGCGTGCACAGAGAGGCGAAGCCGTTTGCCTGAGGAGTCCCAGCAGCGGGGATGAGATCCTGACGCAGGACTCACAGGCCACGCTCCATCTTGCCCCCTCCCTGGGGCAGCTGCCTTCGGGCTAAAAATGCAGAGAGCCCTGAGTTCAGATCTCACCTCTGCCACATAGCAGCTGTGTGACCTTGGGCAAGTCACTTGTCCCCTCTGTGGAGGCGGAGGACCAGGGTCCCCGTACCCTGGGGCTGCAGTGAGGTGCAAGTCTGGAGTGAGTAAGGGGAGCCCCACCACCCCAAGTCATGTATTCGGGAGCTGTGGTGAGGGTTAGATGTCTCAGAAAAGGAGGAAATGAGGGGGCCTTCGTGAGGGGCACACAGGCTTCGGAAGTGAGGTGTGAGTTCACGTGCCCATGTCGGTTTCGCGGGCGCAGGCTCACCTCCAAACTCACCCAGTTGTCCACATTCAATATCTGAAGCCTTCTGTATACCAATCATACCTCAATAAAGTGGTTCAAAAACAGAAAAAGAAATGTTACAATAATCTTTTTTAAAAAATGGAAGAGCAGGCCAAATCCCTGCCTCCCCAGGCAGCTGTGAAGACAGGGTGGGCTGCAGTCTCTCTGTTCCCTCAGCCCAGGGTCCCACGATGCACAGACGGGTTTCAACAGCAGGTGTTGGGAGGCTGCACCCTGGGCTTTGAGGAGGGCAGGGCATGGGGTCCCTGGGCCAGGAGCAGAGACAGGAGCGGGCCTGGACCTGGGCTGCTGGTGCTCCAGGGGTGGGGTGGAGATGCACTGGGAAGAGTTCACATCTGATGGGGCTGAGTCGGCCTCATGAGGCCACGGGGGCCAGGCCAGGGGCTTACACCCGAAGGGGTGGCAGGTACAGCCTCCTCCAGCCAGAGCTGCCACTGTCCCGCCACCCCTTCCTCCTGGCTCTTCCGGGCAGGGCCTGACTGCAGCCTGTCTGCCGCAGTTGGGCGAGGCGTCCCAGGTGGAGACAGTATCAGAGGAGAATAAGAGTCTGATGTGGACCCTGCTGAAGCAGCTACGGCCAGGCATGGACCTGTCCCGCGTGGTGCTACCCACATTCGTACTGGAGCCGCGCTCCTTCCTGAACAAGCTTTCTGACTACTACTACCACGCAGACCTGCTATCCAGGTGTGCGCCATGCCAGGAGGGGCACCCCACACCTCGTCCTGCATCTGCATGAGACCCTGCAGCCCCCTCAGCCCCTGCCTGCCCCGTGGGGGCTTCCAGAGAATCCCCTGGCTGATCTCAGCCCACTGTTCCTGCAGCTGTAGCCTCCCAGGGGGTCCTGTCTCCAAGATGGGCCTGGGCGGAGCCAGCCATCGTGATGAGAGGGGGGTTAGTCCCAAGCACTTGCCATGCACCCTGAGCCCTGCACTCTCGAGCTGGATGGGATGGGCTGCAGAGGCAGGAAGGGGGCTGCAGAGGCAGGAAGGGGGCTGCAGAGGCAGGAAGAGGGCTACAGAGGCAGGAAGGGGGCTGTGCAGGCTGGAAAGGGGCTGCAGAGGCTGGAAGTGGGCTGTGCAGGCTGGAAGTGGGCTGTGCAGGCCGGAAGTGGGCTGTGCAGGCTGGAAGGGGGCTGCAGAGCTGGAAGGGGGCTGCAGAGCTGGAAGAGGGTTGCAGACGCTGGAAGAGGGCTGCAGACGCAGGAAGGGGCTGCAGAGGCTGAAAGGGGGCTGCAGAGGCTGGAAGGGGGCTGCAGAGGCTGGAAGGGGGCTGCAGAGGCTGGAAAGGGGCTGCAGAGGCTGGAAGGGGTCAGCAGAGCCTGGAAGGGGGTGCACGGGCTGGAAGGGGGCTGCAGAGACTGGAAGGGGGCAACAGAGGCAGGAAGGGGGCTGCAGGCTCAGGAGCCAGGCAGAGGGAGCAGGTGGGAACAAGAGTATGGGCAGGGAGGCTTCCTGGAGACAGGGAAACCCTGGCAGCCCAGGTCAGCAGTGTCCTCTCTGCCCCAGCATGGGAGCAGCCCTGGCACTTTCTGATTAGAAGAACCCACTTCCCTGGAGAAAATTATCCTGCTTGGGGGTGACCAGAGCACTTGGGCCAAGCGGCCTGTTTCCAGCTGAGTGGGTAGGGGTTGGGATGGTAGGAGGGAGGGGTCAGGGAAAAGGAGAGTGGCCCACGGCCCCCGGAGCTGGGGTCAGCGTTCTCCCACCCCATGGCAGGGCTGCGGTGGAGGAGGATGCCTACAGCCGCATGAAGCTGGTGCTGCGGTGGTACCTGTCTGGCTTCTACAAGAAGCCCAAGGTGAGCCCCTGCCAGCCAGGGAAGGTGGGGCTGCGGCCCAGGAGTCTGTCTGCTCAGCCCTTGTCCCTTGGCACTTTTCCAAGTCCCCGGGCCACCCCCTACCCCACATGGCTTAGAAGGATCCTGGTCACCCCCACGGAGAGCCCAGGTCCTTGGTGATGGGGGACAGGGCCCCACTTCCCACAGTTGGGGCCCTGGATGGCTCAGGCCAGGCCCCCAAGGGTGTTCTCATCCCTCAAGGCCCCAAGCTGGACCCCTTCCCCACCCCCCAAGTAAACAGCCTCAGGCTGTGTTACAGATGGTGCCAAAAGAAAGGGTCTTTAAACCTTAAACCTCAAGGTACCTTTGGGATCTATGGTTTTCATAAATTTTTAGCCATGGAACCCCCTTTTAGAACCCCAAACCCAAGACTCCAGTGACAGCAGGGCTGCTCTGGTTGTAGTGAGGGAGAAGGCCCGCAGCTCCCCTGACCCCACCACAGAGCCCTGGGGTTCCATGGGAAGCAAGTTTGAAAACCACGACCCTGGTTCCACTTCTTCATTGTGCAGATGGGGAAACTGAGGCTCAGAGAGGAGAAAGGATGGCCTGAGTCGCACAGCAGGTTTAGGGTGGAGGCAGGACTCCTGACTGCCCAGTGCCTTCCGTGGCTTTCAGCGGGCTGTGTGCAGGTTACACCGAAGGTCCAAGGAGAGTGTGACAAGGTCAGGGTCTCGTGTCCCCTCTCCGAGCTAAGAAGTGGACAGGATTCCCCTGAGGCTGTCCCCCAAGAATGTAAACCACAGGCAAAGCATAGTCCCCACAAAGCAGAAGAGAGGTGTTGTTCCCAGATGCTAGCAGCAAACCAGGCCAGCAGGCAGTGGGTAGCCCACCCACGCTGCCCCTCAGTCCACATCCCTCAACTGCTCTGCACAGCGGGCCCCTTACCCACCTGGTTCCTCACACAAGTCTCTGTTGTCTGCAGGGAATCAAGAAGCCGTACAACCCCCTCCTGGGGGAGACCTTCCGCTGCTGCTGGTTCCACCCCCAGACTGACAGCCGCACGTTCTACATAGCAGAGCAGGCAAGAGCACCTCCACTGCACCCGGCCTGGGTGCAGGGCTCTGTGGGGCCGGGGCTCTGTGGGGGCGGGGCCCTAGCAGCAGGCAGGGCAAGCGTGACCCCGAGGGCCTGCTTCCAGGGGGCCCCACATCCTGCGCACCAGAAGGGCTGTGGACCCAGCCGCTGCCAACAGGGATTCTTGCAGAGGGTGCAGACACCACCATGACTGTGACAGCAGACAGTGTCTCCCTAGGGAGAGGACAGTGTGTCCCATCTCCCAAGGGGGACTTCTGGGGCAACTCAGGGCTCCCAAGCCCCACAGCTGAGGCCTACCTGCCCTGGGCGTCGTAAGCGCGAGCCAGGAAGGCCCCTACCCGAATCCTGGGACCGGGGGAGGGGATGTGGCGTCAGGGACAGGGAGGGGTTTTTTTGGGGGAAGCTGGGCTCTCGCTTCCTGGGATTACCTGTTTTCAGGGCTATTTACAGAGCCACCTCCCCGCACACAGGTGTCCCACCACCCGCCCGTGTCTGCCTTCCACGTCAGCAACCGAAAGGACGGCTTCTGCATCAGTGGCAGCATCACAGCCAAGTCCAGGTTCTATGGTGAGGGGGTCACCCCGGGCGCTCCCTGGGGCCTCAGGGAAATGCGATGGTGGCGGGGGGTTCCAGGAGCCAGTGGACCAAGATCTCGGTGGGGGCCATGTGCCTGTCCCTCCCAACCCCTCCCAGTCAGAGACCATGTGGTGATCAAGTGCTCAGACCCGGCCATCAAGCAAAGCTGGCCGGCAGCTCCCCTGAGCTGAGAGTGGGCACCTTTGTAGGGACGCTGTGAGGACTGAGAGAGGGCACCTACATGGAAAGGTGTGGACTGGGGCTGAGCAGCCCCAGAACACTGCATGACTATTTGAATTGGCTAAAATGAAATGAAACTTAAGGTTGGGCACAGTGGCTCACGCCTGTAATCCCAGCACTTTGGGAGGCCGAGGTGGGTGGATCACCTGAGGTCAGGAGTTTGAGACCAGCCTGGCCAACATGGTGAAACCCCATCTCTACTCAAAATACAAAAATTAGCCGGGCATGGTGGCATGTACCTGTAATCCCAGCTACTCAGGAGGCTGAGGCAGGGGAATCGCTTGAACCTGGGAGGTGGAGGTTGCAGTGAGCCAAGATGGTGCCACTGTACTCCAGCCTGGGTGACAGGGTGAGACTCTGTCTCAAAGAAAAAAAAAAAAGAAAAAAATGAAACTGAAACTGCAGTCCTTCTGTTGCCACATCACACAGGCTCAGTGTTGGCCCCGGAGTGGGACAGGCAGGAGGGAAGCTCTGGTCTTCACAGACAGCCCTATTGGACTGCACTGCTCTGGGGCCTGGCAGACTTGGGTGCTCAGAAAGTGTCCGTTTGCATTTCGTCCCATCCGTTGTACGTTTTTCATCAGTTTCATCCATGGGCAGGTGTGCGCCTGTTGTCTCTGTGCGCTCGGCTCTCTGCTGGGTGTGTGGAAGTCTGGGAGGGGGTCCCAGGTGCGACCCTCAGGTTCAGCCCACCTTTTCCACCTCTGTCCTCTCCTTACCAGCAGTGTCTGTGACTCGTGGCCCTGAGCGGGGCGCACCGCCTCCACAGGGATGTTTAAAATCTGGGCAGGGCTCAGTCGAGTTTGAAAAAGTTTGCAGCCTCCACCCTGCGAACCTTCAGTTTTGTGACTGCAATAAACCGCTAACAAGTCAAAGGTGAAATAACTTCTCAGCACAGATGTCCTGTGCACACCGGACAGGGATTTTACAGAATCTGAGGCCCAGAGAGGTTAGGTGACTCACGCACAGTCACACCACTGGAGGTGCCAGGAGCGTGCTCAGCTGTTGGAAGGAGCTCGGACCCTGTGACTTAGGGGTGGCCTCAGGTGTGAAGGGGCTGTCTACACTCAGTGGTCCTGCTGCCTCTTGTCTCTGCAGGGAACTCGCTGTCGGCGCTGCTGGACGGCAAAGCCACGCTCACCTTCCTGAACCGAGCTGAGAATTACACCCTTACCATGCCCTACGCCCACTGCAAAGGTGAGAGGCTCAGCCACCCACCCCAAGGGCAGAGCCAGGCTCTGTGAGAGCAGCTAGGTGCTAAAACCCTTTGGTTATTTGCTTGAAGGTATATTTACTTTGCCTTCATTTGCCCATGATTTTTTTTTTTTTTTTGAGATGCAGTTTCACTCTTGTTGCCCAGGCTGGAGTGCAATGGTGCGATCTCGGCTCCAAGTAGCTGGGATTACAGGCATGCGCCACCACGCCTGGCTAATTTTGTATTTTTAGTAGAGACAGGGTTTCACCATGTTGGTCAGGCTGGTGTCGAACTCCCGACCTCAGGTGATCCGCCCACCTCGGCCTCCCAAAGTGCTGGGATTACAGGCATGAGCCACCTCGCCCAGCCTCGCCTATGACTTTTGAAGGTGGGTAATTCCATGTAGATGCTGTTTTACTGCCCTTTGAATATGTGCATTTTGCTTGCCTTGTGGCTTCCATTGCTGTTGGGGATGATCAGCTGTCAGCGTATTTGTTACATAATCTGCTTTTCCCTGTAGCTGCTTTGAAGATATTTTCCTTGCCTTGGTGCCCTGTAGTCTTACTATAGTGTTTCAAAGTTTGGATTTCTTTTTTATTTTTTCATTAATAGACTTTCTTTTTTACAGTAGTGTTGTGTTTACAGAAAAATTGAGCAGGAAGTACAGAGAGTTCCTGTGTGTCCCCTACACACAAGTTTCCCCTGTTATTAACATCTCACACTGAGGCGCTACATTTGGTATCATCCATGAGCCAATACTGATACATTGTTACTGAGTATACAGTTCACCTTCCCTTTCACTCCTGTGTTGCTCATTCTGTGTGTTTTGATAAATACAGAAGGAAATGTATCTGCCATTACCATATCTCACAGAATAGTTGCACCACCCTAAAAATCTCTTATGATTAGAAATGAATAGATGGAGCCACATATTCCTCAGTCCCCCCAGGCCCTGGCTTTTTCCAGAATGTCATGTAGTTGGAATCATATGGTGTGAAGCCTTTTCAGATTGCCGTATTTCACTTAGCAATATGCACTTAGAGATTCCTCCACTAGGCATGGTGGCTCATGCCTAGAAATCCCTGCACTTTGGGAGGTAGAGGTGGGGGGATCACTTGAGCCCAAGAGTCCAAGACCAGCCTGGGCAACAGGGCGAAACCCTCTCTCTATAAAAAGTACCAAAAAATTAGCCAGGCATGGTGGTGCACCTGTGGTCCCAGCCTTGGGAGGTTGAAGTGGGAGAATAACCTGAGCTCAGGAGGCAGAGGCTTTGGGGAGCCATCATGGCACTAGTACATGCCAGCCTGGGCTGGCGTGAGGCCCCATCTCAAAAAAAAAAAAAATCCTTGCTGGGCTCAGTGGCTCACATCTGTAATCCCAGCACTTTGGGAGGTCAAGGCGAATGGATCACCTGAGGTCGGGAGTTTAAGACCAGCCTGACCAACATGGAGAAAACCCGTCTCTAATAAATATACAAAATTAGCCAGGCGTGGTGGTGCATGCCTGTAATCCCAGCTACTCGGGAGGCTGAGGCAGGAGAATTGCTTGAACCCGGGAGGTGAAGGATGCAGTGAGCT
>NW_026652280.1:91255006-91304054 GCF_009828535.3 Hylobates moloch
GCCACCATCATCACAAACACCGCCATCAGCACTGTCCCCATGATCATTGTCACCACCACCATCATGACCATCAATATCATCACCACCACCATCACCACCACCACCATGACTACTGCCACCGTCATCACCACCACCACCATCACCTTCACCCGTTACCACCACTGCCTCAAACTCTCCCCGTGGTCCTTTAGCGCCCCCTAGTGGCTGACAGGCCAGACTAGAGAGGCCACCAGGGTCCCAGAGAGCAAGTCCCACCATTCCTGGAGTTTATGGTTTGAGGGGCCCCGAACAGGGGGTCCTTGGAGTCTCTTTTGGGAAGGAGCACACAAAGGTATACCCCAGGCTCTG
The DNA here is from genome assembly GCF_009828535.3 of Hylobates moloch. Lineage (NCBI taxonomy): Eukaryota > Metazoa > Chordata > Mammalia > Primates > Hylobatidae > Hylobates > Hylobates moloch. The sequence continues at coordinate 91,255,355 of NW_026652280.1, forward strand.
TTCTCCTCATGTGTTACCTGCAACCTCCCAGAAGCCAGGCTATTAGAGTCCCTGTTTGACACTCCAAGGTACTGATGCCCAGAGTGGCTAAGTAGCTCAACAGCAATGCAGGAGCCAATTCCAGGACTGCAGGACTCCAGAGGCACTCTCTGTCCCCCTGGCACCCTGTCCTGACTCCGGATGCAGGGACAGTCCTCACAGAGCATCCCCGGTGCTGACCAGTGAATGGACATCACTCACAGCTGGCCCACGGCTGTGCAGCCTCTCCAGCACAGATGAGACACCATGGGGGCTGATGGCCCGTGGCCTTGCAGGGCCACAGCAGGGAGAAGACAGTCCCTCTGGCTCCCTGTCCTCCATGGGACAGCTGGGCCCAGCACCCTAGCATGAGACGTATGCTCTTGAGGCAGCTCCTGTTCCTACTTACTGTGGAAACTGAGGTGAAAAGCCCTGTCCCATCACATTTCAGGATGGATTTCAGCTGCATTCGGTCCTGGGCCACCCCGCCAGACAGTGCCAAAGGAGGCAATGACAGCAATGTAAGTGGCCTGGAAGCCACATCCACACAGGGTCTCCTCTCCCAGTCAAATTGGACATGCCCCCAGGGCCTTGGTGCCAATCACACCTGAGTAAGGCCAGCCCTTGGTGTCTGGGTGGCTTTGGCGACAGCAGGCCTGTGGGCTTGGCCGTGCAGAGCAGGTGAGGTGGTGCCCTGTGTTGGTTCACAGCCAGCTCCCTGGGGCCGGCATTGGCTGCCCAGGTGCCAGGAGTTGTGGGCGGGGAAGAGGAGGCGGAGAGGCTTGAGAGCTGGGCCCACGGGCACACCCTGCAAGGTAGGCAGACGGCTCCATCTGCGCCTTGGCCAGCAGCCGTGTGTCAGGGTGCTGAGGAGAAGGCAGGCAGGTAGGGACCCTCACACCGCTGCCAGCCCAGGTGGGGAGAAGGAGCAGGATTGTACCCCCTCCTCCCAGGTGGGAAGGGCAAGTGGGCACGAGAGGAGTGGGGACCAGGACAGTGCGGCTTTGGCCACACCCTTGCCTCTTGCCTCAGTTTCCTTATCTTTAGCAGGGAGGATCCCCACTTCCCTGGGCTGTGGAGGGCCGGCCCCACTGGGGTGAGGTGGGGCATTCTGGAAGGGGCAGCCCAGTGCTGGCAGAGGGTCTGGGCAGGAGGGCCAGCCCCACGGGCTCTGGATCTGAGACTTCAGGGACAGTGTCTGGCCGGCAGCCTACAAAGGCAGGTGCGGCTCAGAAGCAGAGGGCGAAGGGAGTGGGGCAGTGGGAGGGGTCTGGGGTCACCAGGGCACTACTGTGTCCTCTTGCCACCACTTCCCTGAGCCATGTCCTCCACTGCAGCCCAGGGAGATGGGGCATCCTCACAGGGAGGACACAGGGACACACAGCTGACTTCACGCCTGCTGCACGCAGGGACCTTTCTGGCACCCTCCCATTGTGACCGGCCATTCCCCCAAATCTCACAAATGAGGCAGGCCCAGGGAGGCTGAGGGACCTGCCCAAAGTCACACAGCCTGCTGAGGATTAGCGGGGCTGGGACCCCAGGGCCTGGTCATCCAGATCTGCCCTGCGCTGGTCCTGGGAAGCCAGGGAAGCCACATTTGGCTCTGGCTGTCTCTGGGATGGCTGCGGCTACGGGTGCCCCGCTGCCCTGAGAACCCCAGCGCCTTCACTGCCTGGGGGACTGCCTCAGTTTTGCCTCTTAGGAGTTCTGGGGTGGGCTTCTGGCCAGGGGTCATGAAGGCCCCTGGCTGTCCCCGGCTCCCTGCCCCACCCTGGGGCACACAGGGAGGGGCACAGAAGACCCGGGCACCTGCTCATGCAAATCCCAGCTGTTTGCGTCGCCTCCCTCTGGGCCCATTTGCCTGGTGCCCAGCACCTGCCCAAATGCTTCCTTAGTCCCTGGGCTGGCCAGCAGGGGCGGAGGGCGCCGAGCCTGGGCGTGGGGCAAGGGGTGGTTGTGGCCACCGGGAAGGTGAGGTTGCCCCACACTGCTGCTCAGCTTCCCTGACCTCAGCTGCTGGGTGCCCAGCTCTGCCCCATCCTTGGGAGGAAGGAGGTGCTGTGGGCCCTGGGAAGGGCCAGAGCTTTGGTTGTGGCTGCTTCCGCCTCTAATGGCTGCTGGTCGTCCCAGGGGCTTGCATAGAGTCGGGGAGGCACAGCCGAGCTCCAGGCTGAAGGGCGCTCCTGGGTGTCCCGTCCCAGGACTTCCAAGAGGCAAAGCTGAGGCTCCCTGGAAAGGAATTCAAGGGCCAGGGAGCCCTGTAGGACCCCTCCCAAGGCCCAGGCCCCCATTAGCTTCCCCACCAGGGATGAAGGGAGGAGAAGAAGGAGTCCCCCATCTATGGCATAAGAGTCATGGGGAAGGTGAGGATAATAGTGTTGCCCAGCCCAGTCCCGTCCCCCAGGCTGAGGGTCATGGCCAAACCCCAACCCCCCTACACCCTGTGCTGGGGACACGTCTGGCCATGCATCCCCAGCTGCAGGGCACATGTCCACATGTAGCCAGGATTGACCCCAGCGGGTGGCCGGGTGTGGCAGGGCCTGGTGGGAGTGAAGGCCGGCCTGAGGATCCCCGCCCAGGGTGAGGACTCCCACCCAGGACTGCAAGCACGCATCCCACCTCACTGCCTCTTCTGCGTTAAGTGGTGTCCTCCCAGATGGGGCACCACTAATGGTTGGATACTGTCCACTGGGAACCTTAGAATGTGACCTCGTTTGGAAGTGGGGTCCTTGCAGATGACACGCCATGAAGATGAAGCCACACTGGGGCAGGGCGGGCCTGGGCAATCAATGATTGCAGAGGAGACAGACAGGCGAGGTAGACGACGCGCCAACCAAGGCAGAGGCTGGAGCCATGCGGCCACAGCCAGGAACACCTGGTGCCTCGGGAACCTGGAAGGGGTGGGAAGTCCCCATCCCAAGAGCTTTCAGAGGGAGCACGGCCCTGCCGATGCCTGGATTTGGGACGTCTGGCCTCTAGAACTATGAGATCATCCATTTGTTTTTTTGAGCCCCCGAGAGTGTGGCCCTTTGTTTCGGCAGCCCTGGGACACAACAGCAATGCCAAGCCTTGTCCCAGCCTCCAGCCCCCACCTGGGGCCTGGCCACAGACACCAGCTCCCAACACTGAAAACCGCCAAGCGTCTCCACCAGCGCGGGAGGCCGTATTCAAATCCTGCCTCTCTGCGGTCCGTGGGCTGGTTCCTGCTCTGGAGGCAGAAGTTCGGGAGGATTTGCATCACCCCGAAGGGACGGCTGAGGCCCACGTGGTGCTGAGAGCATCAGGGCGCCTCCACAGGCCTGGGCAGAGGAGGGGGCTGAGGCCCATGGGTGGGTCCTGCCTGGGGCTGGCAGTCACCGGAAGTCATGCTGGAGTTGACTTGGGCCTCGCAGGGGGGCCCCGGGCAACCATGACAACCAGCCTGGGCTGGGCATCTTAAAACAATGGCAACTGATTCTCTCATGGCTCTGGAGGCCACCAGTGCCGAGTCCTAAGTCAAAGGCAAGGCCAAGCCCTCGAGGGGGATCCTTCCTGCCTCTTCCAGCTTCGGGGCTCCAGGTGTCCCTTGGCTTGTGGCCACATCACCCAACCACTGCCTTCACCTCTCCCCTGTGTCTTAAAGGGTGCCCTGTGCGTCTGTCTCTACGTCCAAATGTCCCCTTTATCAGAACCTGGGAATCAGGGTTTCCCCTGTCCAGCATGGCCTCATCTTTACTTACATCTTAATACATCTGCAAAGGGCCTGTTTCCAAAGGTCACATTACCAGGTCCTGGGGTTTGGGACTTGGACATACCTGTTTGGGGATGCAGTAACTGTGCTGGCTCCAGAGGCCTAATGGGAAGGGCCTTGGCCTTAGCTTCTGCCCCGAAGCCAGCCCCAGGGGTCCCGGGAGACACTCCCTCTCATGGCTGAAGGTTCCCCCAACTCCTGTATCCCCTCCTGGGGTCACAGGTGGGTCCCTCTCTAGGAAATGAAGGTTTTCATTGTCTTCTCACAAAGGGCTTTCTGTGGTGGACATGGCCCAGAGTGCCTGGGTACAGGGTGGGCACAGGAGAACCAAGGGACACCTCTGTGGGATCAGGAGCTGCCAGGTAGCCCCAGGTCAGACAGGGTAGGGTGGCTGGGGGCCCAGGGAGACCTCTGCCCAGCGGCCTGTGACCCGGCGCGTGGTTCCAGGAGGGCAGACAGAGGAGCAGGTGCCCTCGGCCTGCCAGGGCTTGTCCTCAGGCACCAGCTTCCAATATTGAGTTTTCAGAGGAGCAATCGGAGGGAGGTGGGGCCAAGCCAGGCCGAGGTCAGCCAGGCTGGGGCTGGGCGGCTGACAGATGAGGCTGTGGGCAGGGGCGGAGCCAGGGCACCGAGGGGCCAGTGCGGATCCTTGGATCCCTGCCACATAGAGAGGGCCTGAGATGTCCGACCTCACCGGGCAGCTGAGAGACGTGAGCCCCATGAGGGTTGAGGGAATAGGGCTGAGGCGCACGCGGCCTCTTCTACCCCCGCTTGCTGATGCGGGAGCGCCATGGGAAGAGCTCTGCCGCTGATGCTGTGTGTGCCGGGGCAAGGCCTCCCCTCTCTGTGTGTCCTGGGCCTCCTGGGCAAGGACGGGGGTCCCTCGTCCACACCGCCTCCTGTACCTGAGCTGAGGGCACCTGTCTCACCTTTTCACCTCTGCCCAGGTGCACCCAGGGTCTCCGCATCCCTGTCCTGGGAGCAGGTGGGCTGTGTGGCCAGGGGGCTGCACGGCCTCTGCTGAGTCTTTCGGAGTTTCCAGGTCATCCCCACAAAAGGCCTCTGGAGAAGTGTCTGCAGGTGTGGCCGACCTGAGGTGCCCAGAGTGGGGTGAGTAGCGGAACCAGGCGCCAGTGGCAGAGCCGCACACATCCTATCCTCACCTAGGAAGGAGCTTGGTTGAGGCGGTGCTACAGCGAGAGTTGGAGCTGCAGGGGGTCGCTGGGCAGGGCCCGGCTGGAGAGAAGGTCCCTGGGGCAGAGATGCCTGGGGGAAGTCCCCAGGTCTCCTCGTGCATGTTGGCTGGAGAGGGGCTTCCCAGGGGAAGGCAGAGCCAGCCCCTTGAGGGGTGGGAGGTGGGGATGGGCCTTCTCAGCCCTCAAGGGCCAGGGTATCCCTGCAGCTCTAGAGACCACCATGCAGGATGTCCAAGGTCCCCGTCCCGGAAGCCCCGGGGATGCTGAAGCCAGGCGGGAGCTGGGCTTGCACAGGGGCGAGGTCGACTTTGGAGGGTCTGGGAAGAAGCGAGGCAAGGTAGGAGCAGCCCCCAGGCCTCAGGTGATGCCCGCCTTGACCTGGAACCCATGAGCCCCCATTTCCTTCCCTGGAAGCTGAGTGCCAGGGTCCTCCTCACCGCTGGGATCTGCTCCCCTGGGGCCATTTTCAGAGCCCCCAGACAGGCAGAGTTCCAGAGCTGGAAGGAGTGGCTCTGGCCGGCCTCCTACCTCCCTGCAATAACCGGGACCCCTGAAGTCCCCCCAAGAGATTTGGAGGTGCAAGGTCAAGTGCATCCAGGGCCCCACCTCTGTCCAGCGCCCTCGGCTCACTGAGGGGGATGCCAGCCCAGAAAGGGGTCAGGACTGTCCAGGTCACACAGCAGGTCAAGGGAGGACTGGCCCTGTCCCAAAAGGGGTGTTGGGGGCCACTCTCCTCCTGCTACCTGCCCCCAATGCTCACCACCTCCCTGGTACCCCCTGTGTCCAGCCCCCTTGATGCCCAGCACCTCCCAGTGCCCAGTGTCCCCACATGTCCAGCCCCCTTGATGCCCAGCACCTCCCAGTGCCCAGTGTTCCCCCATGTCCAGCCCCCCATGCTCAGCACCTCCCAGTGCCCAGTGTCCCCCCATGCTCAGCACCTCCCCAGTGCCCCCTTGTGTTCAGCCCCCCCAATGCCCAGCAGCTCTCATGCCCCATGCCCCGAAAGCCCTGAGCTGCAGACCCACCTTGCAGTTTGTACGGGTGCCGAGCGGAGTGGCCCCGTCTGTGCTCTTTGACCTGCTGCTTGCTGAGTGGCACCTGCCGGCCCCCAACCTGGTGGTGTCCCTGGTGGGAGAGGAGCAGCCTTTCGCCATGAAGTCCTGGCTGCGGGATGTGCTGCGCAAGGGGCTGGTGAAGGCGGCTCAGAGCACAGGTGAGCCCCCACCCGGCACGGGCAGCGCTCCCACCCCACACGGCAGCCCGACACCCTGACTCTCCAGGCCATCGCGAGGACATTTCCCAAAACTCTCAGCCAGTCCTCTGCAGTACCCACAGGTGCAGCAGTGCCTAGGTACTGGACCAGGACCTCCCCCAGCTGGGTCTGGCCCTTCCTTAGAGCTGCCCCCTCCACTGGCAGGGCCCATGGGCTGCCATGAGATGTCCCTGCTCCCACTCACCTGGGACCAAAGCACCGGGTGTATACAAGGTGGGACCCCCTGGGGATGCAGTGGGGCCGCCAGCTGTAGGGTCCAGAGTCCAATGGCTGGGCTCTTTTTTGAGGCAGCTTGGCCTATACAACGCCCAGGAGAAAAGGACTTGAGGTTTCAGGATCCCTCACTAAAGAAATGATTGTGGCAAACCCAAAGAGATCTTCCAGCCAGACACAGGCCGAGGGCTTTGTCATTTGGGAAAACATCCTGGGATTCTGGCCCAGCAGAGGCAGCTGGACAGAGTTGTGTCGGATTTGTCTCGGAGGGAGCCCGGTGGGGGGACTGGGCCCCACTTTGTGCGCTCCAGGCGGGGTGGGGGTGCCACTTCACAGGTTCTGGGCCCAGCCAGTTCCGCGGCTGAGCAGCCTTGGGTGGGTGCCTTGCCGTCTCTGGGCCTCAGCTTCCCCACCCCGCCTTGAGGCATTCCCAGCACCCACTCCTGGCTCCCAGGTAACTGGCTGCTGATTGGGCCTAGGGGTTAGGGCGTGGGGCCAGCTAGAGAAGACCTGGGACGTGCGGCACAATGAGCTCCTCCGTCCCCACAGGAGCCTGGATCCTGACCAGTGCCCTCCGCGTGGGCCTGGCCAGGCATGTCGGGCAGGCTGTGCGCGACCACTCGCTGGCCAGCACGTCCACCAAGGTCCGTGTGGTTGCTGTCGGCATGGCCTCACTGGGCCGCGTCCTGCACCGCCGCATTCTGGAGGAGGCCCAGGTGCACGTCCAACTCCCATGACCGCTGGGGGCCTGGAGGCAGGAGCTCAGAAGGGTTTGGGCAGCGGGCAGAGCTCTGGGAGGACATGACTCCGGCTGGAGGAAGAGCAGGGAGCGGGCAGAGCCAGCACACGGCCGGCAGGTGGCAGTACCGCATAGGGAACGGCCAGTGTAGACTGTGGCGCGGGCCCTCACCTCCTCCTGTACCACACAGGCCCAGGCCCCAAGCCCTTTCCAAGCCTGAGCAAGCAGCTTCCGTCCCCCATGCTGGGGTCTGTCTAAGGCACTGCCGAGGGAGGCCCAGGCAGCCCCTAGTGGATGTTTGGACGCCAGCCCTAGAGTCGGGAAGGAGGTGCTTCCGGTAGCCCCGGCTGTCTCCATGGTTCTGTCTAAAAGAATCCGCTCCCCACCGCCCCTGCCCCTGACTGTCGAAGGAGGGTCCCCGGGCCCCAGCTGTTCGTCCCTCCTTTTGTCTGAAGGGTGGAGAAACCAAGGCTCAGGCAGAAGCGTTGTGCAGAGACCCATAGCGTGGTGTGCACGGCCTGGCAGGGAGGATCCCGCAGCGGGACCCAGCCCAAGCTGCCTCCTGAGGGCTCAGCCTCGTCTCCCTGAATGGGCACAGGAGGGTTTTCCTGTCCACTACCCTGAGGATGACGGCGGCAGCCAGGGTCCCCTCTGTTCACTGGACAGCAACCTCTCCCACTTCATCCTCGTGGAGCCAGGCCCCCCGGGGAAGGGCGATGGGCTGACGGAGCTGCGGCTGAGGCTGGAGAAGCACATCTCGCAGCAGAGGACGGGCTACGGGGGTGAGGCCTGCCCCAGCCACCCAGGGAAGCTGTTGGTGGGCAACTGCCTTGGGACCCAGTGGGGATCCAGGGACCCGCCTGTGGGAGGGTGGGGGTGACCACCAGGGAGAAGGGGGAGGGCTTCCCAGGCAGAACGCACCTGGCATGCCTGAGCACCGAGACCTGGGCCGTGGGGGCCTGGGAGGAGGAGCTGTCTGGGCAGAGCCGTGGAGGAGGCACGGCTGGACAGAGTGGCTCTGACTGGACAGTGACATTCTCACCAGAGCAGGTGCAGTTCTGTTTTCACTGGGCCTTGCCATGGTCAGAGGCTCTGGGGCTCCAAGAGGCAAAAGGAGATCTGTGAGTTCAAAGAGGGCTACTTCCCGCCGCCAGGCATGAGGTATGCTGCCGCCAGAGGGCAGCGTTACCCAAGAAATGGGCACCCCTGGCCAGTCGCACGTTCAAAAGCTGGACTTACTAAGAAAATGCTAGTGTGTAAATAATATTCGTAAACAGGCATATAATTATAATATCTATGAACAATATACAATATTTAGCAAGCATATAATTATTTATATCATCTATGAACAATATACAATATTTAGAAACAAAAATGTAATTTCTTGGCAAAGCCAACTGAGCCCCCCTTTTTTTTTTTGAGGCAGAATCTCACTCTGTCCCCCAGGCTGGAGTGCAGGGGTGCAATCTTAGCTCACTACAGCCTCCCCCTCCCCGGGTTCCAGTAATTCTGCCTCAGCCTCCCGGGTAGCTGGGATTATAGGCATGTGCCACCACGCCTGGCTTTTTTTTTTTTTTTTTTTTTTTTTTTTTTAGTAGAGACAGGGTTGCACCATGTTGGCCAGGCTGGTCTTGAACTCTTGACCTCAGGTGATCCACCTGCTTTGGCCTCCCAAAGTGCTGGGATTACAGGTGTGAGCCACTGTGCCCGGTCAACTGAGCACTCTTTAGAATTGAGAACACAAAGTCCCGTCAAAGTCTGGGGACATAGTCAGAGGGTCCGGCTCTGCTCTGTGGAAGCCCCACTGGCCCGGGCACCGTTTGGCCAGGCCTGGTTTATCCTCCAGATTCAATCAGGAGGCACCTTTCAAAGTCAGGGGCCCGCCTGGGAGCTCAGTTCCCCGTGGGTGATTCTAAGGCGCCTCCAGGCAGTTCACTGCCTCACAGAAGACGCGGGCAGGTCCAGGCCTCTCTGGGGGCTTCACATATAGAAGTCTCATTTCCAGCTTCTGTTTGGGGGAGAAGCCTGAAGACTCCCTCCTGTACCTCTTCAGTTTGTTGAGCGGTCAGGAGCAGCCCGCCCAGCAGAGCTCCCTCGGTGGTCGAGATGCTGCCTCTGCCATGCTCAGTGTGAGCACGTGCAGTGCGGCAGTGCACCTGCGGGGCTGGATGCTCCGTTTCCTCCATGTCACTTTGTATTTTAACAGCCATATGCCAGCTGTTGCCACAAAGTGCGTGTGCTGGGCAGTGCAGGTTAGAATTGGAGCCCTCGGCCCCCATATGGCAGGGGCTGTAATAAGCAGCCTGTGCCACGTGGCCCAGATGAAGCCCACACTTTATTTGGAAGAGCCAGCTTTTGGCCAGAAAATGTGGTGGCCTGAGAGCCTGAGATCTGGGTGGTCACCCCAGGCAGAGGGTCCTCAGGCCTCATGCGTGCCCTGTCCACAGGCACTGGCAGCATCGAGATCCCTGTCCTCTGCTTGCTGGTCAATGGTGACCCCAGCACCTTGGAGGTAGGGGCCTGGCTGAGGCCCCCTGGCTGGCTGAAGCCTTGTGGAGGGGTGTGGTGGGTTCCGGGCACCCCTGGGACAGGGCTGGAAGGGATGGGGGCACCCCTGACACCTGCATCCAGCTGATCTGGGGTCCGCTCTCCCCTCCCTTCCCATCTCAGAGGATCTCCAGGGCCGTGGAGCAGGCTGCCCCGTGGCTGATCCTGGCAGGCTCGGGGGGCATCGCCGATGTGCTCGCTGCCCTAGTGAACCAGCCCCACCTCCTGGTGCCCAAGGTGGCTGAGAAGCAGTTTAAGGAGAAGTTCCCCAGCGAGCATTTCTCTTGGGAGGACATCGTGCGCTGGACCAAGCTGGTATGTGCTGCCCCCTCTCCTGTCCTCCCGACTCCTCCTCCGGGGGTGGGGCTGGTCCTCTGGGAGAGCTCCTACAATGCAGCCTCCAGCCCACTCCTCCCACCTCAGGCTGCCTGGCCCCCCACCCACTCTCGCTTCAGGCCCAGAGGAAGCAGAGAGACCCAGGCAGCCCCTTGGTCTGCGGGTGGTCCTGGGCCAGGCCCGGTGGGCGGTGGGCATGCAGGTTGCAAGGCTCACCTGGGGACACTGCCTGTGCCTCCACTGGTGTCGACCACGGCCTGCCCCTGCCCCCGTCGTGGCTGAGGCGGCCCCATGGGGGCTCTGTTCTGGTGCCCAGCTGCAGAACATCACCTCACACGAGCACCTGCTCACCGTGTATGACTTCGAGCAGGAGGGCTCTGAGGAGCTGGACACGGTCATCCTAAAGGCGCTGGTGAAAGGTGAGGGCGGGCAGGGTGGGTACAGCAGGTGCCATCGAGCGGCTTCATGCTCTGAGCCGCTTTGGGGCTTGACAGCCTGGCCAACGTTTGTGACGCTCACCCGCCTACCCCTTCCCAGGAAAGATGACATGTGATTCACGAAGCTCTCTGTATTTGGCAAGTTTTATGACATGTGTTTGTTACCACAACTTAAAACTATACTTAAAGCTCTCAATTCAGTGGTATTTTTTTTTGGTGGGAGAGGTTGTTTTTTGTTTGTTTTGGTTTTTGGTTTTTTGAGACGGAGTCTCGAACTGTCACCTGGGCTGGAGTGCAATGCTGCGATCTTGGCTCACCGCAACCTCTACCTCCCGAGTTGAAGCAATTCTCCTGCCTCAGCCTTCCAAGTAGCTGGGATTACAGGTGCCCGCCACCATGCCCGGCTAATTTTGTTTTCGTATTTTTGGTAGAGATGGGGTTTCACTATGTTGGCCAGGCTGGTCTCAAACTTCTGACCTCGTGATCCGCCCGCCTCGGCCTCCCAAAGTGCTGAGGTTACAGGCGTGAGCCACCGCACTGGCCAATTCAGTGGTTTTTTAGTATATTCATGAGATGGGGCGACCATCACTTTTATCTAATTCCAGAAGACTTCATCGCCCCAGAAAGAGCCCATACCCCTTGGCACTCACTCCCCATTTTCCCCTAGCCCCTGGGAACCATCGATCTGCTTCCTGTCTCTATAGATTTGCGGATGGGCATTTCGTGTCCATGGCTCCCTGCATGCAGCGGGAGGGTTCGACGGTTTATTCATGTTGCAGTGTATGCCATTCCATGCTTCATTCCTTTTGTAAGGCGGAGTCAGGTTCCAGCCTGTGGACAGACCATGGTTGATGCATCTTTTCATCCACTGATGGAAAATTTTGATTAGCATTTGATGTGCTTTTTGTTGGAGACGAACGCGTGCTGAAGGGCTGGATGCTGGCAGGCAGACACAGCCCCAGCAGAGAGGGGCGCTGCTGAGCAGGGGCTGGGGACACCTTGAGTGAGGGGCCGCTCTGGGAAGGGTGTCTGGACTGCGGGTGGCTCTGGGTTTAGAAACCTCACCAGGACAAGAAGGTCAAAAAACCCCCCTGTTTAGGAACTCCCCCTCCCCTTCTTACGAGTCTCAGTTTGGTCCCAGTGGCCTGAGAGAGGCACCATAGTCTTATGGGGTCCACGGTTGTGGAGGCTGAGGCTGGCAAGCCTCACGCGCTAGTCTGGTGAGGACAGCGGTTTCCAGCAGGCGCACCCAGCCCAGGTGCTGCAGGCCTCCCTCGAGTGACCCTAGCGACCTCACCAAGTCATGGCCAAATGCCCTTGCCAGTGGAGGAAATGTGGCCCAGCGTGCTCCCCCGACAACATCCAGGAAGGGTGTCCTGGACCTTCAGTGCCAGGAAGTGGCCTCAAGGCCCAGGTGTTAGCTGGGGTACCCCCATTGCGGCCAAGGAAGTTGCCTCACATGGGAGCAGATGGGCCGTCCCGATGCAGACCAGGGCAGCACGCCTTCTCCTGCGGTTTGCACAAAGTCTCGTGCCTCCTGCTGGTGCTCGGAGGTGGCGCATGTGCCCCCTCAAGTCCCAGCGTGAAGTTCCTGTTTCTGCATCTCTAGGCAGCCCACCTTCGGGGACACTGTGCCCCGGCTCTGTCAGGCCCTCAGCTCCACCCTCACCAGTGCCTGCCTGCTCTGCCCACAGCCTGCAAGAGCCACAGCCAGGAGCCTCAGGACTATCTGGATGAGCTCAAGCTGGCCGTGGCCTGGGACCGCGTGGACATCGCCAAGAGTGAGATCTTCAATGGGGACGTGGAGTGGAAGGTGCCTCCCAGCCCTGCCTACCTGCCTCCCCATCCCGGCACTGCCCGAGCTGCCCACGCTGCCTGCTCCTGCACCCTGCGGGCTGCTTGGCTGAGCCCGTTCTGCTCAGCTGTCCCAAGGTCCGGGGCAAGACCAGGCCATGGTTCCGCCTGGGCTTCTGCCTCGCTCACTGGCCCAGGCAGAGCTGGCTGGGTGCCAGCTGTCCCCAAAGCCCAAGGGGGTTGTGACACCCTCAGCATTTGCTCACAACTTGCCCCTCTGTGCCTGCCCCAATTCAGGGGGCAGGCTGGGGTGCAGGAGAGTGAGAGGGTCTGCATGACCTGGCCCTGGGGATGGATCTCCATGCTCCCTGCTCTCTCCTTCCTTGGGCCTCCCTCCTCCTGTCTCTTGCTCACTCTCTTGTCCCGCTTCCCTCGGGTGCCCATGGCCGCCAAGTCCTGTGACCTGGAGGAGGTGATGGTGGACGCCCTGGTCAGCAACAAGCCCGAGTTTGTGCGCCTCTTTGTGGACAACGGCGCAGACGTGGCCGACTTCCTGACGTATGGGCGGCTGCAGCAGCTCTACCGCTCTGTGTCGCCCAAGAGCCTGCTCTTCGACCTGCTGCAGCGGAAGCAGGAGGAGGCCCGGCTGACGCTGGCCGGCCTGGGCACTCAGCAGGCCCGCGAGCCACCCGCAGGGCCACCGGCTTTCTCCCTGCACGAGGTCTCCCGCGTACTCAAGGACTTCCTGCAGGACGCCTGCCGAGGCTTCTACCAGGACGGCCGGCCCGGGGGTCGCAGGAAGGCGGTGAGCGGGGCTCCGTGGGGATGGAGGGTGAGGCTGGGGCCGCAGCAAGAGGCCAACCCCCGTGTCCTCCAGGAGAAGGGCCCGGCCAAGCGGCCCACAGGCCAGAAGTGGCTGCTAGACCTGGACCAGAAGAGCGAGAACCCCTGGCGGGACCTGTTCCTGTGGGCCGTGCTGCAGAACCACCACGAGATGGCCACCTACTTCTGGGCCATGGTGAGCCGAGGCCGCGGGCCCACTGCAGGGGCAGGGGAGGGGCGGCCTCCTGAGACCAGGTCTCCTAGGGCCAGGAAGGTGTGGCAGCCGCTCTGGCCGCCTGCAAAATCCTCAAAGAGATGTCGCACCTGGAGACGGAGGCCGAGGCGGCCCGAGCCATGCGCGAGGCGAAATACGAGCAGCTGGCCCTTGGTGAGTGACCGGCTGAGGCCAGGCCCGCGCGGCAGGGCAGAATGTGATAGAGGGGTCAGACGAAGGGTCCTGGGCCTCGCCAGGGCTGCCTGTTACTGCCGTGGGGCTCCAGGTGCCCTCAGGGGCCTCCTCTGTAGGAGAGGACAGACGGCTCTGCCTCTGCTCTGCCTGGGGTGGAGGCGGCCCCAGACCCTGAGTGTGGGACCGCTGTGCACGTGGTGAGGAAGATACAGCCTCACACCCCGGGCATACACTGGGCCCTGCCGCGGGATGAGGGACGTTTAGTGTGGCGGAGGCTCCCCTCATCCTGCTGGGGGAGGGAAAGAGCCGGAGAAGGACGGAGGTTCAGGAAGGGCCCGAAGCAGGCCAGGCGGGGGCAGAAGGCCTGGCTGGGCCCTGCGTGGTGAACGCAGGGTGCAGCCTCAGAGCCCAGGTCTGGGCAGGGGATGGAGGAGGGGCGTCGGGGGCTGGGCCGGGCCGGGCATCGGCGTCTCGTCCTAGCGGCTGGGGCCTCCGGGGGCAGACCTCTTCTCTGAGTGCTACAGCAACAGTGAGGACCGCGCCTTCGCCCTGCTGGTGCGCCGGAACCGCTGCTGGAGCAAGACCACCTGCCTGCACCTGGCCACCGAGGCTGACGCCAAGGCCTTCTTTGCCCACGACGGCGTTCAGGTGAGTGCCAGCTGTCCTCGAGGAGAGCTGCCGGGGGTGGGGCGGGCGGGCGAGCTGGGCCCAGCTTGAGTTGACTTCCCAGCCTGCAGCCGCCCTGTCACTCCCGTCCTCAGCACGGAGGGGGCGGGTTGGGGCTTCTATTCCCGGAAGGCACCCACCTGGCTTCCTCCACCAGGCACGCTCCTCCTGCCTCTGGGCTCAGTGGAAGTGGCACTTCTTCCTCTTAGTCCTCCCCAACCCCCAAACCCAAGCTTTTCCCTAGTGAAGGGCACAACAGCTCAACCCACACCCCTGGGATGAGTGGCCCAAGAAGCACATCCCCACCAGGATGGGGGCTCCAGGAGGGAGGGTCAGACCCTACACCGCTGTGATGAACGCCCCGAGCGGTGTGTCCGCCACCAGGACGGGGGCTCCAGGAGGGAGGGTCGGACCCCACACCCCTGCAATGAATGCCGCGAGGAGCGTGTCCCCCACCAGGACGGGGGCTCCAGGAGGGAGGGCTGGGCTGGGTGCCCCTTCAGCTCACGTGGGCCAGGCACCTGGGGGAAGGGCATTCCTGGGGCAGGGCGCAGCCTCGGCAAAGGTGCAGAGTTGGAGCCAACAGTTTTGCCTTCACCTCAGGCTTTCCTGACCAGGATCTGGTGGGGGGACATGGCCGCGGGGACGCCCATCCTGCGGCTGCTAGGAGCCTTCCTCTGCCCCGCCCTCGTCTATACCAACCTCATCACCTTCAGGTGGGTCAGGCCTGTGGGCTGCTTGCCTGACTGGGGCAGGCAGCAGTGCATGTGCCGGAGCCACAGGGAGGGCCTGGGCCTCGCCGGTGCTGGTGGCAGCCTGACTCTGTAGCCCCCAAGTCCAGCCTCCCTGTGGGTCCCACTCCCCACAGCCCCGGCATCCCAGTGGGCGCTTTGATGGCCAAGTGCCTGGAGCCAGGCAGGCGCCTCTGGGAGCCCTTCCTGCAGGCCCTGAGCTCTCCTGTGCTCGCAGTGAGGAAGCTCCCCTGAGGACAGGCCTGGAGGACCTGCAGGAGCTGGACAGCCTGGACACGGAGAAGAGCCCGCTGTATGGCCTGCACAGCCGGTGCGAGGCAGAGGGCTGGGCAGGGCGGAGGGGACTGGCGGGTGGTGGCTGGGAGGCTGGACTCTGGTGGGGCACCCGGCTGGGAGCCAGCCTCAGCACTGCGGCCTTCTCTGTGGCACAGGGTGGAGGAGCTGGTGGAGGTGCCGAGGGCTCAGGGTGACCGAGGCCCACGTGCTGTCTTCCTGCTCACACGCTGGCGGAAGTTCTGGGGTGCTCCTGTGACTGTGTTCCTGGGGAACGTGGTCATGTACTTCGCCTTCCTCTTCCTGTTCACCTATGTCCTGCTGGTGGACTTCAAGCCGCCCCCTCAGGGCCCCTCAGGGCCCGAGGTCACCCTCTATTTCTGGGTCTTTACGCTGGTGCTGGAGGAAATCCGGCAGGTCAGTGGCCACACAGCCTGGGTCCCCTCCACTCTGCAGCTTCAGGTTGGGCAACCTAAGCTGGGTCCTGCCCTCTCGGGATAGGGCTCCCCAACTGTAGAACAAGAATAGCATAGGGGCCTCCCATCTTCCCAGTCACCAGTGGCCATGATCCTGGTCAAAGACCGAGCCCTGAACCCTGCTCCAGACTGAGCCTTGATCCCTGCTTCAGACTGAGCCTTCACACTGAACCCTGATCCTTACAGATCTGAGCTTGTCCAGATAGGGCTGTCCCCAGCGAGGGGGGCTGGACAGCTGTCAGTGGACTGCCTGCCTCCCTCCCAGGGCTTCTTCACAGACGAGGACACACACCTGGTGAAGAAGTTCACACTGTATGTGGGGGACAACTGGAACAAGTGTGACATGGTGGCTATCTTCCTGTTCATCGTGGGTGTCACTTGCAGGTCTGTGGGGCCCAGAGGCCGTGTGGCCTCAGGGCAGCTTGTGGGCAGGCTTCCAGATGAAGCCACTCAGGTTGGGTGTGGCGGTGGCACCTGTGGTCCCAGCTACTCAGAAGGCTGAGGTGGGCGGGTCACTTGAGCCAGGGAAGTTGAGGCAGCAGCGATCCGTGATCACGCCACTGCACTCCGGCCTGAGTGACAGAGCAAGACCCTGTCTCTTAAAAATAAATAAACAAAAGATGAAGCCACTCAGGGCCTCAGGAGTCCTGGCCTGGCCCTGGCCCTGCCCGCAACCGGCATGCTGTGTGCCCCTGGGGAAGCCTCTGCCCCTCTCTGGGCCCTGCAGCCCCATCAGCCTCCCATCCTCCAGGATGCTGCCCTCGGCGTTTGAGGCTGGCCGCACAGTCCTTGCCATGGACTTCATGGTGTTCACGCTGCGGCTGATCCACATCTTTGCCATACACAAGCAGCTGGGCCCCAAGATCATCGTGGTAGAGCGCATGGTGAGCCCCCAGGGGCCCTGGCCCTGGAGGGACAGCGAGCCCCCTGCCTGGGCCCCACCCGGCTGGCCACTGACACCCCTCTCTCTGCCCCTGCTCCGTGGAGATGAAGGACGTCTTCTTCTTCCTCTTCTTTCTGAGCGTGTGGCTCGTGGCCTACGGCGTCACCACCCAGGCGCTGCTGCACCCCCATGACGGCCGCCTGGAGTGGATCTTCCGCCGGGTGCTCTACCGGCCTTACCTGCAGATCTTTGGGCAGATCCCACTGGATGAAATTGATGGTTTGCACACAGCCGGGGGGGCAGGGGCGGGGAGAAAGTGGAGGCCTGTGTGCACAAGCCCTGGGCACGAGGCTCTCCAGACGGGTCTGTTGGGGCCATGGAGACCCCAGCCTGGAACAGAGATGGGAAAAGTGGCTGAGGCCTGGTCCCCAGGCCCCCCACACCCCAAAGGGCCAGGTCTGGTTCCCGAGGCAGAGGCAGCTCCAGTCACGGAGCCCCGACCTGGGCCTTGGGCTGGGAAGGAGACACAAGGAGACCCCAAGGCAGCCAGGGCTGCCTCCTGCTTGGGGAGGCCAAGCGGCAAGTCTTGCTCTGGGAGTGGTCTATCGCGGGGGGAAGGGATAGGCAGGCACGAAGGGCACAGAGTGGGCCCAAAGGCTTTCCCAGCCATTGTCCAGGGTCTGGGCCCTCCGGCTCTCCTCACAGCCCCTGGCCTCTGCCCTCCCACAGGGCCCTGCTTGGCCTAGGGCACCCACCAGAGCCCCTACGCCATCCTGCTGGCAAGGCCCCTCCGCCATGAGGCCGCTCCTAAAGGCACCCTGGCTGCTCCTGGGGATCCACCGCAACGTGTGTGTGTGGCCTGTCCATGCCTGTTGGTGTCCCCAGGCCGACCCCTGTAGCCGGCTGGGGCTGGTGGAGGCTCTGGAAATTTTTTCATAAGCCAGTGCAGTGGGGAGGGGGCGGGGGTCAGAGCCGCATGGCCATGGGGGCCTCTGTAGTGATGGGTTGGTGGGGAGCTCTGGGGTGGGGCAGGGACCTGTCCAGGCCCCTGGGATGGCTGGGACTCAGTGAGGAGCCCCGACCTGGGAGGGGACACACCCCTCTGGGAAGGTGGACCAGCAGCCAGCCAGCCTCTGGGGCCCTCAAAGGGTGCCACAGGCTTGGAGATCCGGCAGAAAAGGTGCAGGGAAACATTGCTCAGGTGGTGTCAGGCGACTGGGGCTGCCCGGCACGGGGCAGTCATGGCACAACGTGCTGCCCAGCCCTGACCCTGACCTCTGTGGAGTGGCACTCAGGACCCGAGATAAATATTTGTTGATGGGATGACGGCCAGACCGGAGCAAACACAGGCCTCCGGGGACAGGCAGGGGCAACGCTGTGATGGAAATCGCCTCTCCCAGCGCAGCTCATTTCCTTGGGCTGTTTTCTTAGCCCCCGCAGCCCCTCCTGACATTTTGGTGTTTGCTCATCACAGGCATTCATTTTCCAGGCCATTAGTTTAACCAGACCCTGCCTGCCTGCGACCCCACCTTGCCCTCACCATATGGCCTCCAACACTGCCCCATCCGCAGGGCCCCTTGGGGCAGGAGGAGCTCTAGACGGGTGCCTCCAGGCAGGGCAGGGTTGGGTGTCCCCTCTTTCTTGAGTGGCTGCATCTCTGGTGGGCCAGTCCCAGCCATTTGTATGAGGAGACAGGCCTGGCCGTAGCCTCCTTCTCGATGGGAGAAGGCAGGGAAACAGACTCCGAGGGATCCCTGCTCCAAGTGCTGCTTCAGGGAGGTCTGTGGTGCTGCAGGGATCTCAGAGCCCCGTGCTGGAACTCCTGCACCAGGGCCAGCCCCGGCCGCCCACTGACAGTCTCAGATTTGTCATTTCTCCTCTCTGAGCTGCAATTCCTTGGGCTTCGTTCAGCTGCCAAGCAAGTGTCTGGGCCCTTCAGGTTGAACCCCAACCACTCACTGTGAGCCCCTTATGCTGCTGGGCAGAGAGTTATTCACTAACACAGGCTGGGCTGAGAGGGAGACTGAGGCTCAGACAGTTCCTGTACAGCCTGCAGGTCTCCTCAGAGCCCAGAACAGCCCCCTGCCCCACTCTGCACTCGTGCCAAGCCGGAGCTGAGGTTGAGCTGTGGTGATGAGCTTGTTCTCCGGGGCTCCAGGCCCTAGGGACAATTTAATTTCCAGCCCGGCCTGGTGACGCCTTCCCAAATCACAGAGTTGGGGAGGGTGTGGGGGTCTCATTCCTCAGAGCTGCTTTTATCAGACAGATTTACAGCTTCACAAACAGGCTCTCCAGGCTGGCCCTGGCCCGCTCCTCCAGAGTGCAGGGAGGACAGGGGTCATCAGTCTGCCCAGGAACAGATTCATGGGCTGGAGGTGGCCAGGGCGGACAGAGGAGGGGCAGGCCTGGGGTGGGAGCGTGGGGAGGGCTGGTGTTCACTGACTGCCAGTGCACACACAAACACTCAATAACTCACACATGGGCCAATGCATCACAATAACTCACTCGGGAAAAACAAGGCAGGAATTCACCCTGGGAGGGAGAACGGACCCTCCAACTCAGGACCCAGGCACAGAGGCAGGAACCTGGGAACAGGGAGACCCCCCAGAACCCACCACAGGGCAACCTGGAGCTGGCAGGCACTGAGATACACTTGAATGTGCCCGTATGTGTGCCAGTGTGCTCACACGCAGACACACATGAGCATGTGTGCCAGGCACATCCGAACACATGTACAGGCTCACACAGACACACGCCAGCGTGCAGGCTGGGGAGGGAGGACAGAGAGGAGCTCCCATTAGGATATGGAGCGGATATGTGGTCCTGGACGGCCGGGGCACGCTCTGGCCTCTGGCTGGGACCCTGATCACCCTGACGCCCACTGCGGCTCCCTCCTCCCTCCTCCTGCCCTGCAGGCTGGGGTGGGGTGGGGGTCCAGGGTTGAGCCCTGCAAGGGAGAAGCAGGTGTGAGGGTCTGGTTTTAAGGGACTGGAGTGAGATCTGCCGCCCTTCCAGGGTGTCCCTGCCCAGGGCTGAGGGAGCTCAGCCTGCAAGCTCCCAGACTGCACTGCCTGAAGAATGTTCTTGACTTGAGTGACCCAGTGCGGGATCGGTGCCTGAGGGCTTGCAGGAAGCCCTGTCCTGAGTCTGCTGGCTCAATACATTTTGGAAAGGTGGCAGAATTACTCCCCAGATTGGAATATAATCACAGGTGTTAGTGCTGTAAAGGCTCTGAGAAGTCCTGCTGTAAGGACCCCATCTCCCTTCCCTCAGCAGCTCTCCCCAAACCTTCAACAGCAGAGGCTTTTTTTGGAGGAGGGGTGGAGGTTTTAACACATGCAACAACCAGCAGAAACCTGTGTGCCGTGACCCCTCTGTCCCCCACCTTCCATCCCTCCAGGGGTCTTGGCTCTACCTCCAGGGCCTGTGGCCTTGGCTGACTCCAGACCCTGGTGGAAGCTCAGCAGACATGGCAGAGGGGGCCCAGGGTGGGGCTCACCACCCGTCTGGTTCTGGTTTGCTGTGATGGGGGTTTTGCTGCTAAAACCCAGGCCGTCCTGGGTGAACTGGGACAGTGGGTCACCCAACCAGCACCCCTGTCCCCTGGGTTCAACACCAGGACTAAACTATCTTGGGGCATTTGCCTGAGGCCGCCCCCAGTCTGGTCCCCACAGCACTTTTGCCTTCCAGAAGCCCGTGTGAACTGCTCCACCCACCCACTGCTGCTGGAGGACTCGCCGTCCTGCCCCAGCCTCTATGCCAACTGGCTGGTCATCCTCCTGCTGGTTACCTTCCTGTTGGTCACCAACGTGCTGCTCATGAACCTGCTCATCGCCATGTTCAGGTGACTCCACCCAACCCCTGGAGGAGAGAGCCCTGGAGCGGAGGGAGCAGAGGGTCATTCCCTAACACCGCCTCCTTTGCAGCCCACCTGGTGCACTGTGGAGGGTGGGGCTTGGTGCCTCAGGGCAGATAGGAGGCGGCACAGCCTGGACTGAGGGGCTTTGCCTGCCCAAGACCGGGAACTCTGTGGGCCGCCCTCCCAGTCCCAGGAAGCAGGGCCTGGGTCTTTGGGGGACCTGTGCTGTGGTGAGAACTCTGGGCTTGTCCAGGAGAGCAGAGTGGACAAGGGAAGACCCAAGGAGAGTGGACCCCTCGTGACACACCCCAGAGGCAACGCAGAAGCAGTGCTGGGTCTCGGTTTCAAAAAGGGCTCCCCAGCAGCAATCAGGGTGCAGGGGGGATGTGTCCCCCAAGTGGGCGTGGGCAGCCGGTAGGTGACGGCTCGGCTGTGCCCCTGCAGCTACACATTCCAGGTGGTGCAGGGCAACGCAGACATGTTCTGGAAGTTCCAGCGCTACAACCTGATTGTGGAGTACCACGAGCGCCCCGCCCTGGCCCCGCCCTTCATCCTGCTCAGCCACCTGAGCCTGGCGCTCCGCAGGGTCTTCAAGAAGGAGGCCGAGCACAAGCGGGAGCACCTGGGTGAGGCGGAGCACAAGCGGGAACACCTGGATGAGGCCTAGGTGGCGGGTCCCAGGGTGGGGCTGTGCGCCGGAGGCGGGTCTGGAAAGACCTGGGCCCCTCCTCGGCCCCATGGGTCCTCAGCTGGGCTCTGTGAGGCTGACACAGCTGAGCCCGTCCCCCTGCAGCTTGGCCGTCCCTGCACAGGGCTGTTCTTGCCCTCCATCCCCTGGCTGGGCCCCACTCACTCCTTCCGCCTGGCCTACCTCACCCCGGGACCAGGCCTGGGCTCTGCCACTGAGGCCCACATGCTCTAGTAATGCTGGCTGCTGCCCGGCTTTCCCAGAGAGAGACCTGCCAGACACCCTGGACCAGAAAGTCGTCACCTGGGAGACAGTCCAGAAGGAGAACTTCCTGAGCAAGATGGAGAAGCAGAGGAGGGACAGCGAGGGGGAGGTGCTGCGGAAAACCGCCCACAGGTGCGGGGGCCTGTCCTGATCACTGGTGGGTGTCGGGCTGTCTTTAAGCGGGGATGTGCCCTTGGCGCCAGTGACAGAGGATCTGAGCTGGGGAACTGACGCTGAAGGGGTAGGGGCAGGGCTCTGGCCGAGCCCAGGGGCCTGGCTTTCCAGCCTGACCTGTGCAGGACCCTGCTGGGACAGCCGGCCAGGCAAAAAGGGAGCATGCACAATGACTGTGGTGCCCTCCCTGCTGTGGTCTCAGGAGTGGGACTGCCCACCCCTGGCTTCCCTCCAGCCCTGGCTCCAGGGGCCTGTTCCCGACTGCCTGCCCTGCACCGTTTTGCTGGGGGGTGTGCCCAGGCAGGGATGGCACCCCGGCCCTACCGGGAAGGCATAGAGTGCTCTGTACCTGCACCAGGTGCACTTTGAGGGGTCCTGGTGCCACCAGATCTGGGTATGAGGGGGG
The DNA here is from genome assembly GCF_009828535.3 of Hylobates moloch. Lineage (NCBI taxonomy): Eukaryota > Metazoa > Chordata > Mammalia > Primates > Hylobatidae > Hylobates > Hylobates moloch. Next base: position 91,277,310 of record NW_026652280.1, read on the forward strand.
AAGGGAAAGGGACAGGGCACCCCAGACTCGGGAACACAGGGAGGCCTGGGGGGATGCGGAGGCTCCCCACACGCAGAGCGCTGGGTGGCCATCCACAGCCTGCCCTTCTCCTGCCGCAGAGTGGACTTCGTTGCCAAGTACCTCAGGGGGCTGAGAGAGCAAGAAAAGCGCATCAAGTGTCTGGAGTCACAGGCAAGAGAGCCCCGGAGCTCCCCTCCCTGACAGGAGGCGGGTGGCTGCGTGGGGCTACTGGGATGTGTCCACAGCCCTGCCTGGTCATTCACAGAGATGAGGCAGACCAGAGCCAGGACAGGAGCACCCCAGTGGGCAGAGGAGGGTCCTGGGGAAGAGGGGCCGTCCCCGCCTGTGCCTGCTCCCACCCTGCCACTTGAGAGGCCACAGCCTTAAATGAGGGGTCTCACATTGAAGACCCCTCGCCTTTCACTCTACATGCCTCACGGGAGCCTCACTCACCCCTGCCTTTGAGTAGCAGCTCCCAGAGGGAGGAGTCACAGGGCAGTGGGGGCCCTGGCAGGAGGGGAGATGGGGAGGCTGCCTGTCCCCTGCTGTCCTGAGAGAGCCCTGGAGCTTCCCGGACGTGTTTCCCTCCTCCAGATCAACTATTGCTCGGTGCTCGTGTCCTCCGTGGCTGACATGCTGGCCCAGGGTGGTGGCCCCTGGAGTAAGCCTGTTTGGGGAGCATGGGATGAGGGTGGGCATGGGCACCCACTCTGCAGCGGCTGGTGAGAGCAGCTGGGGGGCCGTAGGCTGTGCTGTGTGCTCTGCCTTCCCTGCTTGGCCTGGGAGTCTCAGGAGGCCTTGGCTGGACATGGTTCTTCAGGGCGGTGTGGGTGCTCTCTGATGGTGCCCCCTGCCTTGGCCAGGGCCGAATGTGGTTCACTCAGACTCGAGGCTCTGCCTGGCATCGGCCCTATTGGGCTGTCCTGCTCACCAGGCAAAAGGACCCCTCAGCCTCATGGGGGCTGCTATCCTGGGCCCAGGAGTGCAGGCGGAGGCCTGGTTGTCTCTGGGCTCCCCATCTTCCCCAGGCTGGCCTGTGGGGACTCACTCTGAGAGCCACGGCGTCCTGGCCCTTACCTCTGAGCCAGCTACCTCCCCCGTTCCCAGGCCTGCCTTGCTGGCTCCCACCGCTCAGGGGGGGCCTTCCTTCCCAGCAGGCTCTCAGCACTGTGGCGAGGGAAGCCAGCTGGTGGCTGCTGACCACAGAGGGGGTTTAGATGGCCGGGAACAACCCGGGGCTGGCCAGCCTCCCTCGGACACCTGAGCTGCTTGGCCTGCCACCTGTGGGGCCCTCTCCTCAGCTGGCCACCCTGGGCCTTGTGCACTGACCTTTGCCGACCTCCAGAACCCCCAGGGGGCAGCAGCCCCCCAGCGGACAATGGCCCTCCTGGTGCCTCACCACAGACCCTCACCCAAAGGAACCGCTCCTTGTCCCTCCTGGCCTCCCCGGAGGCACAGCAGTGTCATGGGGCTGTCTCCCGACAGGCACAACTCCCCGGGCAGAAAACACGCCCTGCCGTGTCCCTACCTGGAAACTGACCAGCCTGCACTGTGGAAAAGCTGGCCCTGTGGCGTGACGGGGGAGCACCCCCATCCAGACTGGTCAGCTGCTCTGGGGTCCGCTCCCACCCCTGCCCTGACTTGTGTTGCCTGACAAGAAACTCACCTTTTTTTGAAACACTGGTGGTTAGAATTTCTGTCACTTAAGACCCAAAAGGTCCTTTGGGGCTCAGGTGACTGGCTCCTGGAAGACAGGGCCGGGCATCCACCGCATTTGTCAGCTGTCCCCCTGACACCCAGTGGCTAGTACAGCACACACTGGTGTTTATGGCCCCAGGACACAGCCCCTGCTGACGCCAGGGGCTGCTTTATCTTCAGTGGAGCCTGGAAAACGCTGTACCCCACCTGGCCCAGATAAAACTGGACCCCAGGCTCAGTCAAACACCTGCCCAGGCCCCCCAACTGCCCACTCACCCCAGCCTCCTCTGTCCACACCCATTTTGTCATCTCCCTTTTGCTTCCCAAGCTGTGGTCTGCACTAGGCCTGGGGCTGATGGCATCATGTGGGCTTTTGGGTTGGGGGAGGGCAGATTCTGTACCCACTCAGGCCCATTGAGGGCACTCGCTGGACACCTGCCACTGAGCCACAAGCCCTAGAGGAGGCCTGGGGTTTCCAACTCTTGCTGTCACCTGGGTGATGTGCTTGGTGAGGGATGCAGGTGTCAGCCACCCTCGAGTGGTCTGGCACCAAGGGTCAGGTGTGGGGAGCTCTTGCTGCCGACTGAGCCCTTTGGGTAAGCAGGGTCCACATATACACAAAGTCTCAGAAAGACCCAAAACCTTTATTGTCCCTACCAGGGAGACAGTGCTTCCAGCCCACACCCCACACCCCAGGAGCTTCAGCAAGGTCTCTGCTGGGGAGGACGCTGCCAAGAGCTGCAGCCAGGGCCGCCGGTGCCACCTACAGGCAGCCTGCAGGCTTCCTCCCATTCCAGCTAGGCAGTGGCCAGGCTGTCCCTTGACCAGCCCCACTGGGATGGCAGTGGTCAGTGTGGTCAGGCTGGGCCATCTCCCTCTCACACCTCAGCACCTGGGTCCTCGGGGCTGCTGCCCTTGTTCCGGAAGTGGTCTCGACTCCGCTTCCTGCTGCCATGGAAGCCAACAGTCTCCACTGGCGGGAGACCTGGCACAGACCCACTGTGGACAGGACCTGGAAGTGCCTCCACCTCCTGCAGGCCCCCATGGGGGCTGCCCCACTCCTCAGCCTCTGGGCTCCCGGGCCCGGCCAGATGGGCCAGCTCCACAGAGCTCTCGTCCCTGTCTGTGGCAGGATTCCCAAGGCCACCCCTACCCGGCTCTCCCACCTTCCCCAGGACTCTCTTCCTCCCGTGTCTGGCTTCGACCCCTCGGACTGGTTTGGTGAAGATGACCCTCCCCTCCCCACAGCTGGAGGGATCCTGGTTGAAGGACACGCAGTCAGTGGGGGCAGCCAGGCTCTGGGAGCCCAGGAAGGCCAGGGCGGCGGCCTGATTGCTCTGCTCGCTGACCTCAGTCACATCTTCCAGGCTGTACTTGGTCCAGCGCTCGGGGTGTGCCACGTAGTCGGGGACCGGAGGCACCCTTGGGGAGGCAGGGCTTCGATGGGCTCTGCCCAGGCCTTCCACTGGAGACCGGCCTGAGGGCGCCAGGGGCCGCTTGAAGCCTCCATTGTCACTCATGCTGGTGTGGGCCACAGAGGATGGAGCCCGTCTGGCCGCCCCCTCCAGGCAGTCAAAGATGTCATGGCTGCGCTGGGAGAAGGTGGAGCTCATGCCTCTCAGATGGAATGGCTGCACCGTGGCTGGGAGGAGGCCTGACGGGGGTGAGGGCGGCTCATCAGGACCTGAATCCTCCTCCTCAGGCGGCCCCATCGGGGACAGTGCTTCCACTTCAGCACCACCGGGCAAGCTGAGGTCAGAATCCGAGTCACTGAGGGAGACTGTGTCGGAAGGCAGCGTGTCATACTCCGTCCGGTGCTCGCCCTCCATGCTGGGGGACGGCTCACCTGTCCCTGCCTCAGCCATGCGTCCCCAGGGCCACGCCACACCTAAACCAAAACAGCCCAGGAAGTTTGTTTCTCAGGAGGAACAGTATTGAGAATGAGTTCCCCCTGCAGATCCACTGCTCCTGGACAAGTGGAGGGTCAACTGACAGAACTGTCCCCCACAGAGTGGGGTCCCGCCTCCCCCTCCAAGCCCTCTTCTCACCTCTCTTGGCTGCTGGGTGCCAGTGGTTGACACTGGAGTGTGACTGGACAGCCAAGTGGGCCAAGTGGACGGAGCCCTGATGAAGGTCCTCAGCGGCACAGACGTGGTCGTCTCAGGCCTCGGAGTGCCCGGGCATTGCCTCTGTTCAGCTGCTCAACTGCAGGTGGGTGGGATGGGGGAAAGGACCAACCTCAGACCGGAGCGCACATGTGTGAAACAGGTGCCGGGCAGGACCGACCTGAGCCTGGGTTTTTGGAGCCCCTGACAGGTTAGGACCCAGGGTAGGGACTTTTGACTCGTTACCTCATTTAATCGTGCCAACCCTCTGCAGACAGGCTTGGAGCTACTAAGCGATTCTGGTAGTAAGCAGCCACCCAGGGCTTGAACCCAGGGCTGAGATCAGGCCGGAGGCCACTTGCTGTGCGGTGTGAGCAGTCGGTATTCCACAAAGAGCGTGCACCTTCCTGACCCACGGGGAAAAGGTTTGCTCCTATTTGCTGGAAGATCCCCGGGAGCTCCCAAGGAAACTGCAGCCAAGGCCATGGCATCTGAGGGTCAAGCTCTCAGGAAAGGGGGGTGTCGACCATCACCTTGAGCAGCCCTGCTAGGCAGAGGTAAATCCCCACAGCTCCTGGAGCGACCTCCAGTAGCCTTCCTCCTGTAACACTCAGCACATACCCTGCCTTTCCAGCTGAGCAGACAAGTGCTGCCTCCTGCACCCATTTAGTGGCGGAGTGCCTGGGTGCCTCAGAGCTTGCATTTCCGGGCAAAAAAGACGGCCCAGCCACACCTTTCTGCACTGTCCTCGGCCATCCATCCACTGACTCCTCTCTTGCTACCAACGCTCCTTGCCCGCCCAGGGTGACCTGTGTCTTGTGCACCCAACAAGGATGGGGTCAGGGGTACTATTAGGGGCTCTTAGTGCCCCCCCACCAGGTCAAACACAGGGAGGCCTTCAATTCCTCTGAGGCGTGACTCTCCTCAGTGAAGAAGCCACCCCAGTGAAAGGGGATACCCAGCACCCCCCACTGTTGACCGCTTTAAAGCTGGCAGGAACGGGGCGGGGGAAATAATTTGCCCAAGTCACACAGTATGTTGCAGACGAAGCTGGAGTTGCAACCAGAACCCTGCTTCCCAGATTCGCACTCCCGTCCTCTGCAGCGGAACGCCGCCGCGGCCAGAAGCAGCCTGGTCAGCGAGGCACTCCGAGGGGGAGCGGGGATCGGGCTGCAAGATAGGGACTCCAGTAGTCCGTTTCTCGGGGTTCTCGGCGAAATCCGGCAATGAGTGGAAGGCAGAGTTGACTCCTTCACGTCCGGAGGCTGAAGGAAGCCGTCTCTTTCTCCACATGAACGCACAGCCCGGCCTTTCTCCACTATATGTGCCAGCAAGACCTCCCCGCCAGAGAACAAACGAACTCTCGGTGCCAAGTTGGCTCTCGGTGCGAAGTCGGGCTGGACAGGCCCGCGTCCGGGCCTCACAAGGATGCTGTGGGTCCCAAGGGCCCGGCCGCGAGGTACGGGGGTCGGCGAGCACAGCGGGGCCTCCGAGCTCAGGTATTAAAGGTGCGCTCAGTGACCTCCCGGAGGCTTGGCCGGCCCGCACGGCCCGTTCTCCCTCACCACAAACCTACCGGCTCAACGCTGCTCGGCAGTCTCCATTTTCGTCGGCGCCGCACCTCCGTCCGGCGCGCTCAGCCCTTTGGGAAACCGAGTGCTTTGCCGGCCGAGCACCACGGCTTCCGCGCCTGCAGAACTACAACTCCTACAAGGCACTGGGCCGCCGCTCCCGACGACTGTCGGGACGTGTAGCCTGTGCGCATGCGCTCGCCCCTCTACTCCTCTCCACTCCCCGGCCCTTGGGTCCGGCTCGGAAGCAGCCCCGGAAACGGCGGCATTTGTTGGAGAAACAAGACCGGAATTGACCAAGAAGAACAGGAAGAGGAGGGGCCAGGCCTGCAATTCCCAGAATGCTCGAGGGCTAACCGACAGCCAGGCCGGCTTCCCGTGGTCTCAGCGCCACCTGCCGGAAGCCGCAAGAACAGCCGCCGCCTCAGTCAGGAAGTGCGTCATCTCGTACGGAGGACGAATGGCGTTCCCGGCACTTCCGGTCCTGACCGGAAGCGGTAGCTGTCGCTCCTCCTGGGTTTCGTCAGTGCTCCGAGGCGGGGCTCCCCAGCATCCCACGGTCCCGCTCAGGCCAGACGCAGAGGCGAGCCCAGCCCGAGATGAGGACGCGGGGTCGTGACCGCTGGGCCACGGGTGAAGGGGGTGGCCCTGCTGGACCCGCTGGCTGGGCCGACGCTTTCCCAGCCCTAGGGGTTTGCTGGGCCCTGGCCGCAAACTTGTGGGGCGTCGTCCTCGGGGCCACTGCTTGGCCACCCTCACACTCCTGGGCCCTCAGCTCTGGTGCATTGGTCCGGGCTCCAGGAGGCACTGAGACGTCCCCCGAGGGCGCTGCAGGGCCCCCCAGGGCCAGGCCCTTCCAGGTCCCCGGTCCTCCCGGGTAGGATGGAGGACGCTGAACGCTCCTCAAGCTTCCAAGTCGGCCGTGGCTGGGTGGGCGGCAGCAGGGAAGGTTTGGGCTCCACCATGCTTGGGAGCCAGCAGCCTGGCCTCGCCTGTCCATGGCACGGGGCAGGTCAGCTGCCCGCCCTGAAAGGGAGAACGAGGACCCACTCTCCCTTCGACAAGCCGCGTCTTCCTTGGCCACTGGACCCTAGGTGGTTGGCACCTTGTGCCCCTTCTCAGCTGGGAGAGTTCATGCCCCACACACTCAGGGAATCTGAGTTCCCCCTGGCTGCTAGACCTCTGGTCCCTCTAAAAGGCTCGAGAGAGAACTCCCCCGGGGCCTGCTGTCCTGGCATCCGCTGGGAAATAGGATTCAAGGACCTGCTGTGGCTCAGCCTAGAGAAAAGGAGGGGAAGCAGGACCCACTCCTCGGCCCCCGGTCTGCTGTGCACCTTTGGGATTCCTTAAATTGCTGTTCCTTCCCCACAGGGAACACAGCGGAAAGTAGAGAGGGGGCTCCTTGGACCATCCCGTTATCCCAACCAGTGCAGGCTTCGAAGTTGGGAGCAGCAGGGGAGCTGCTGAGAGACTCTGTAACCCCCTAAAATGCAGGGCTGGGGACAGTTTTCAAATTGGCCTGCAAAGAGGCTGCTGGGAGCCTTAGACATTCATTCCCAGGCACTCATTTCCTCCAGGGGACGGTGAAATGTGCCAGCACCCCCCTCCCCACAACTAGGGAAAAGCAGCCTGACACAGAGCAAGCCCCACCCCACGATGTGGAGGAAGATAGGAGAGTCTAGACCAAGCCCATTGGCTGGAGGAGCTCAGACAAAGGGAAAAGGACGGGGGAGTGCAGGGGCTGCTTAGCCCGAGACTGTCCGCCCCCAACCACCGCTCGCTGGTGGGCTGGGCGGGTTCCCTGGTAGCATAAGGTCTTTCTTCCCCTCCAGCCCCTTTGAGATGTGGCTCAGGCTTCAGCCACCAGCTCCTCAAAGGAACATTTACAGGTAATAGATGGGCAGGGCAGGGACCCTCAAATGCTCGGGAGGGGGCAGTGTGTCCATCCTTTACCATCCCTCAGGAGGAAGAGGAGTCCTGCAGCGCACCCAGCCCCTACCCCAAGTCCATCTCATACTGCACTCCCTGGCTGCCCGACCCCTCCTGCCCACCTGCTTACACTGTGTGCCCCTTGTGTGCCCGAGGGGCAGGGTGGGAGTGGCTGCAGGCCACACAGGGCCTCTCCCAAAAGAGAACACAGAGAACGCTCCCAAAAAGGGACCTTGCTACCTGGAGTTGCTCCCTGGTTTAAACCCAAAGTAAAATTCTAAACAACCCCAACCAACTGAATGGACACCTCTTGGCCAAACGCGTTCTAAAGTAAACCTGAAAAGCTAGTTCAGGCCATGATGACTGTGGGTGGCTGAACGTGCCTCATAGGCACAGCTGACCAGCAGTCACATTAAAACAGAGACCTTAGGGCGGTGCGGTGGCTCATGCCTGTAATCCCAAAATTTGGTGTATCACTTGAGGTCAGGAGTTCGAGACTAGCCTGGCCAACATGGCCAAACCCTGTCTCTACTAAAAATACAAAATTAGCTGGGTGTAGTGTTGCATGCCTGTGGTCCTAGCTACTCGGGAGGCTGAGGCAGGAGAATCGCTTGAACCCGGGAGGTGGAGGCTGCAGTGAGCTGAGATCACAGCATTGCACTCCAGCCTGGGCGACAAGAGCGAAACTCTGTCTAAAAATAAAGAGACCTTAAGACTCACAAAACAGACTCTGTAGTAATAAGATACCAGTGTGACAGCAGGCCCTGAAAGAAACTGAAGTATTTTACCCCAAAATATATTTCTCGGATGTATTTTGAAATGGCTCTGCAAAGCTGTCTCCTGGGAAAATCCACATTCTATAGAGAATCCCCCTCCCTTTCCAGGTCTATTTCCTGATGCAGGAGAGAATTAACTAGATTCTGGTACCTTTTTAAGTCTGATAAGAAACGTTTACAATCTGGTGGCTTCATCTGCATAATAATCTTGGTCTCCACAACTCCTCTTAACCAGACAGTCCATTCTATTGATTTCGGGTCTTTAGATAAACTCAACCAACTGTTAATCAGAACATCTTTTAATCCGCCTATGACCTGAAAGTCCCTCCCCTTCAAATCGTCCCACCTTTCCGACTAAACCAACGTACGTCTTAGATGTATTGATCGATGTCTTATGTCCCTAAAATGTATACAATCAAGTAGCCGGACCACTTGGGCACAAGTTCTCAGGAACTCCTGGGGCTGTGTCACAGGCCACCGGTGCTCATATTTGGCTCAGAATAAATAACTCCCCAATTTTACAGAGTGACTCCTTTTGTGAACACCAGGGATCCCAACCCACCCCCCCTCACCCTGGACCCCACAGAGTCCACAGAGCCAAGCCCCACCCGTGCTGGACTCCCCTGCCCTCTGGCCAACCCCTAGGTCTCAGACGCCACTGGCACTGAGGGGCTGCACAGGCCTGGTAGCATGCCTGATGTTCCTTCTTTATTAAATGACGGATTCAGGATGTTGTGATTACAGTTGAAGGTGACGTGTTAGAAAGGACAGGTGCACGAAGGCAGAGAGTGCCCATAGACTCGGCTCTCGAACCGAGGCAGGAGGGAACAAGGTGAGCTGTACAGCCCACAGGACGGGCGGGCTGGGTGGACACAGCCCCCCAGGTTGGCCAAGCTGAGTCTCTGGGTGAGTGGCTCCCAGGAGAGGCTTGGCTGAGCAGGCAGAGCACCCTGGGACCCCAGGGCCAGAAGGACCCCTGCCCTCCAGTCCCTAAGGCCCAGGCCCGTCTCCACTCACACACGCCACCTACATGTGACGTCAGCCCTGAAAAGGTAACAGGAAAGTTCAGAACAAAAAACCTCAAAACTAAAAAGGCTACTTGTAGCAGAGTAATACCGGAGACGTTATATACACAGGCGGTGACGGCCCCCTCGGAAGTGTCCGGGTCACTTGGGGGGCACTGCAGAGGTCCCTGCGGCCAGAGCTGCGGGGCCTCAGTACACGGAGCTGTTCCGGATGCCACAGCACAGCACCATGCTGAGGATCATCTCGAAGATCTGCGGGAGGGTGGTGGGGGCGCGGTCAGCACGAGGCCCCGCGGAAGGGGCAGCCCAGAGCACAGGCCCTCCGCCCCCGCCCGCTCACCATGATCACGGCGACCACGATGGCAGCAATGCCGATGAGGTACAGCTTCCCGGAGAAGAGGTCGTCGATCTTCCGGTGGCAGTCCTCCTGCAGGGGTGGCCAGGCGCGCGTGGTCAGGGACCGGGCCTCGGCTCCCGGCTCCCCGTTGTCACGCAGTAATCCGTGGTCACCACAGAAAGTGCAGGGGGGAATCCTGGGAACAGCCCCCCACCCCCCACCCACCTCGGAACAGGTGGGTGCAGCGGCCTGGCCTCTGCGGGTTTCTATCTTCCACCCGTTTTAACATAAAGGCGAAATGCCTGGGACACGCTGTGCCCTTTTCCACTGAGATCACGGTCATTGGTGTCACTAGACCCCTAAAGCATCACTGATGTGCACCCAGCGACGACTTTCACTGAGGTCTCAGCAGGAGACTTCCACAGGGCGCTATACGGCCTGCAGGCCCTGCCAGCTACAGGCTGTCAGGGGCGTCCACACCCATGAGTGCACACGTGGAGCTGGCGGTGCAGGTGAGTTCCCACCCCCGAGAGGCTCCACCTTCTTCACCCGGAATGCGCAGTACAGGGTGCCTGCCTTCCTCGTGGGCCAGATGCCGTCCCACCCCGACCCTCCCAGCAGAGCAGCCCTGACAGGGGCCATGCCACTCAGTGTGGTCGCTCCCTGTGGGGCTGCCGTGTGATCTGCCCACCCCCAGGACCCCACCCAGGGGCGGGACATGTGGAGGATCAGGCGCGGCCCCGCCGGCCTCGTGCACCTTGAAGAGGTTGCTGATGATGTTGCTGCCCGAGGGACACAAGTTGTTCTTGAGCACTGAGGTGGTCAGAGCAGTCAGCGTGCTGGAGCCACAGCAGTCGAGCTGCAGACGGCAGGGGTGCAAGGTCAGCCCTGGATATGCCCAGGGGGACGGTGGCTCTAGGGAACCCACGGGGAGGTGGCCAGGGGTACGCGGCGCTCCCCACTGCAGAACGCATCCAGGGGCCAGCCTTCTTCCTCCTCAGCTGCGCTGCTCAGAGCTTTCCGCACCTTGGGCCAGCCTGGCCCACTAGGTTCCCACCCGAGGACCAGTTGAGCCCAGGGGTCCTGGAGGTCCCAAGGGTGCCTCCTGCTCCTGAGGTCTGGGCGGAGGCAGGATTCATCCAGGACAAGACACACCCCAGCCGGGTTCCCAGGGCCCTGCTCCCCGCCCTCGCCCCTGGGGGCCGCACCGTCTCGTGGAAGGTCTTCACCACGGCCTTGGCGTTGTTGGCGTCGTCATCCACCACAGCCTGCTGTAGGGCCTGGTCATAGAACTGCTTCACATCCTTGGCGATCTGGGGGAGGGGTGCGGTCACATGCACAGGGGGAACCTCCCCCTCCTTACCCCCACCCCCGTCCCACCCGAGGTGGATGCACTTTTCCCAGGCTCTCCCTGGGCAGGGTGGCTTCGAGGCCAGACCCCAGAGGACAAGGACTCCGCACTCTCAGCTGCCCCGGGAGTGCTGGGACACGGGAGGCTGGCCTTGTGCTCAGCCCCAATGCTGCCTCCTCCATAAAGCCCCTGGAGATCTTCCTAGCAAGTGGGACCCAGGAGGAGCCCAAAGAGCTCCCACAAGCCATGGGTCAGCCCCACCCCCACCCGCGACAGGAGAGGAGGGTGCCCCTCACCTGCCCCACCCGAGACAGGAGAGGTGGGTGCCCCCATCACCCACCTCACCCTGTCCCCGCGCACCCAGGCTCACCTGGTCCTTGTTGACAAAGCCCCAGATGCCGGCGGCCACCTCACAGGCAAACAGGATGACCAGGCAGGTGAAGAACTGGAGCCAGGCAGTGGCCAGAGGGAGGAAAGAGGGCAGGCTGTAGGCGGGGCCCAAGGACACACACCCAGGCGCCCAGCAGGTGTGTGTGTGTGAGGGGCTAGTGGGAGCCACCAGCCCACGAACTGACCGGGAGTGAGCGGCTTGTGTGAAACCCTGGGGCACAGAGCCTAAAACTCAGCCCAGGAAGGAGCCGTCAAAGCCCACGATGTCCCCATGCAGCACCAGGCTCCACAGGACGGGGTGGATGGGGCGGGGCGCGAGGTTTGGGATCACAGGCTGGTGAGTCCAGGATGTCTGCAGCCCCCAGGGAGGCATGTGCAGCAGTGTGACCCCTGACTGATCTTCCCCACCCCCTTGTTCCTGCTCCCCACGGGAAGGGGGAGCCATGGGCTATGCCTCAGTTTCCCCCACTGGAGACACGGGCACAGGCTCCCTCTTCCTGGACTGGCCAGGCCCTGGATGGCACAGCCAGGCCTGGGCTTCCCACTGGGGGTGCTGTGCCCGGGACGCCGAGGCTGGCCTCAGGGCTAAGGCTTGCTCCCTGTTATATTTGTGGCTATTTTTTGACAAAGAAAAGCAGTGATGTAGGAACTGGCCACGATGGAGATCAAGCACGGTGGGATTTAATTTAAAAACCAAACAACCAAACGGGAAAACCAGGGCACAGGAGCCACCTCCCCCAGAACTCTAGGTTCCGTCCTGAGCACCAGCTCTGCCCCCTCCTCAGGGCCAGACGCAGCCCCCAGTCCCTCCTCGGCCCAGGTGCAGGCCCGCCTCCCTGCCTTACCGTCCCCAGCAGGCATTGGGATTCCTGGATGGCCCCGTAGCAGCCCAGGAAGCCAACGAACATCATCACAGCGCCCACAGCAATGAGGATGTAGATGCCTTGGGGGGAGAGAGACACCAGGTGGGTGCCTGCACACTCGTCACAGCCCAAGACCCAGGAGGGTCCTGGGTGCCGACCCCACCATGGGCCACCCAGCTGGGAAGATGTAGGGTTGCTGACTGCCAGGGATGAGCAGCAAGGGACCTCACATCCCAGCCTAGCCCGGTGAGTTTTCTGTCCCTCAGTTACCTCTTCCATGACACAGGACGGAGACTAAGGAGGCCACATGGGGACTGCGCGCCTCATGAGTGCTCTGAGTGTTGGCGACAGGTGCTTCGCAGGGATGACACCTGCGGTGTGGCCTGCCACCTGCCACACCCACCACCCACCGCCTGCACCTGCCACCCGCCACCCACCGTCTTCACGCGCTCCCAAAGCCTCTGGGACTTGGCGTGGGGTGGGAGTGGCATCAGAAGGCACAGGGTGGGCCCCCTGTAGGCCGGGGTTTAGGGGGCAGCCCAGGAACCGGAACTGGAACCAATGCTGCCTCCCCAGTGTGGTGCGAGAAGAGGGTGGGGGGACCTGCTGGCTCCTGTCTCCAGTGTTGGCTGCACAACAGCACTTCCGTTACGGGACCTGCATTTGAACCTGGCTGCTGTGTGGGAGGACCAAGTTGGCTTCCTAGGCCCTGGGCTGAGGGCTGAAGCCCAGCACCCCACCTGGGACAGCTGGACCAGGGCGTGTAGGCCAGCCCTCCCGAACTCCCCCACACCCCTTGGCTGGGCAGCACGCACCTGGGGAGGGAGAAGGCGCCATACAAGGGTGGAGGGCGCACCGTGGGCCCAAGACATGGGCCCGGCCACCCAGACAGGGCCCTGTACCCTCGGGACAGCTATCATGTCTCTCAGTGCCTGCCCACTCCCCTATCCCTCAGCAGGCGGGGGCCATCTCCCGTCACTGCGGCAATGCGGAAGGCAGCCCAGGCCCCCTCCTCACAGCCAGGCCCATTGTCCCTGCCCAGCCAGTCCAGGGGAGAAGGTGCCTGGGGCAGGACCCACCGCCAGGCCGAGAACATGCCCAGATCTGGGGCTCGGCCACCCAGCCTCCTACCTGGCCAGATGAAGCCTCTGCCAGGAATGCCCCACAGGTGGCCACCTCCTTATGGGCATGGCGCCCAGGAGCCAGGTCCCCCTCCCCTCAGGCCCTGACACTCCTGGGTTGCAAGGTTGTATTCACTCAGGGGTGCAGGTCAGGAGGGACGCATTGCCTTTTTTGGTCCTGACAGGAGGTAGGAGGCCCAGGGCTGCCAGACCCCCTGCCAGGCCCCATCCCCACCCCAGGGTCCTCTCTAACGCCCTCAGTCCTAACCCACCGCACCCATAGCGTCTCTGAGGGGAGTGAGCCCAGCAAATCCAACCTGTTCCCAGCGCTGGAAAAAAAAGCCCTTGGCAAAGCCCGGCCCACATCGGGGACAGCAAGAGGCACCAGAAGGCCGATTCTGGAATGGGCGAGGACTTGGTGGCCAGAGGAGCTCCAAGGGGTCCCCATCCAGTGGGGACCTAGGCAGAGCCCATGTCGGGCGTGGCAGGTCCTGCGGTGGTGTGGCCAACACAACCACAGGCTCCTCCAACCCAGGGAGACCACAGCCAAGGACCGAGGGTGGGTGGCTCTGGGGCTGGAGCTCTGATGTGACCACGGTGACACCATGCAGGTCAGACACCTGCTTCCAACGCCAGCCTCGCCCTGGCATCGTGGGGGCAGCACCACTGCCCCATGGGGCCTCAGCACAGCCTGTGACCTCTGCTTCTGCCGAGAGTGGGGCGCAGGAAGGAGGCCTGGCATACCTCTCTGAGGTGTCCCCTGTCCTTGCCCCAGTCCGAAGCCAAGTGACTCTTCAGCTCCTCTCCGGCCACATGAGGCCCGACGCCGACCCAGCAGCAGGAGCTGCTCCAGCCACAAGGCTTGGCCGCCGGGTGCCTGGAGAGTGACCCCTTCCAAGAACACCTGCCTCACACCCACAGGCCCCAGGTCCTGGAGAAGGGGACTCGGTGGCATGGGCAGCCCCTCCTGTCCCTGGACAGGAGTATGAGGAACGTGCTGGGGCAGCCTCGTACCAGGCCGGGGATGCTGTGGTTGTCACTGGCTGGACTGGTGGCCCTGGAGGACAAGGCCCAGGATGGCTGGGAGACCCTTCTGGACCCCAAATATCCTAATGATCTGGGGAGTGGGGAGCAAGAGGCCCGGGAGGGGCCTCCAGTAGAGATGCACCCTCAGAGATAAGAGGATGCTGGCCGGGCTCTGCCGCCCACAGCCCAGGCACATGGGCAAAGCTAAACCAAGTGCTTCTGAGGACACAGGCAGGAGCGCCCCAGCTGCGTGCAGGGGGTGGTCTCCACACGAGCCCCTGGGACAAGCAGCCTTTCCCGTCCTCCTGACACACACCTGTGAGGGCACCAGGGCCCCGACAGAGGCCAGGAACCTATGGGCAGGGCCATGGGACCCTCTCCAGGATCGGCTGGGCCCAGAAACCCTCTGTGGGCCACAGGCTCCTGTCTCTGGGGAGGACACGGACTATTCCTGTTGACACTGTCTGGACCCCAGCACTGGCCATCTGACCCATGAGCGGGGCATAGGGAAGAAGGAACGGGCACGCCGTGTGGCCAGGGCCCTCACCTGGCTCTGGGGTGACTGGACAAAGAGGCAGGACGGTGAAGGTGTGGGTCCATTTTGGGCCTCCTGGGGCCCTGGTTCAGCAACCAAGCCAAGCAGCCTCTGTAACTGGTGGGGGGCCTGGCCCTGCAGCTCCAGGCCTGGGGGCACCTGCCGGCTGAGGGAAGCCCTGAAGACTGGGGACACACAGGCTGCCCGCCTTACCCACCCCTCAGCCTGTGAGGGCAACAGGGCCATCCCAGGGGCCTCCTTTAAAGGACAGAAGCATCTCAACAAATGCTCCCAGAGCCCCACCAGCACCAGCCCTGCCAGGGGCACCAGGAGGAAGGGCGCTGCTCTGCACAGTGAGACAGCACTCCTCCTCCTGGCCTTGCCCCTCCCCTCCTCCTCCTCCATCCCTCCTGCTCCTAGGGGCGGGGAGGGCAGCCCAGTCCCCCACATGCAGCCTAATAAGGCAGCAAGGTGCAGCTGCCTGCAGGGGCAGCTGAGTCACACCAGCCTCTGGGGCGTCTCCACCCCTCCCCTGCCCTGTCTCCACCCCTCACTGGGTTCCATCCCTTGAGCTCCATCCCTCCCTCCCAGGCTCCACAGCCCCAGCTGCCTCAGCTGCTCAGTGCGGCCCAGGCATCCAGCCCCACCCTTCCCAGGGAGCCTCCCCCGAAATAACCCCACACTTAAAATAAGCAAGGTCTTCACACAGTCCCTGCCCAGGCCTAGCTGCCACCCCCTGCCCTGGCTCAGACCAGAGGAGCCAGCAGGCCACAGGCCCACCTCCATCTCAACCCTCGTGCCCAGAGCCCTTTCCAGGGCCACCTCCCTGCCCAGACACGCCATGCCCAACTATCTTTCAACCTCCATGTCCCCACCCAAAAGGCTAGGACCTGCCCCCTCCTGGAAGCCCTCCCTGAATATGTCTGCGGCCACATGTGCACTCACCTACATAGAAGGTGTTGGGCGCGGGCTTGTCTCCCAGCTCCAGATACAGGAGGTTGGTGGTCTGCGGGTCATGGCGGAGCCACAGGGCCACACCCAGGATCACGCCTCCAGCCAGCTGGGAAAGAGCAGGAACACTGTCACATGTTCCAAAGGCACTGCAGCAGGGAGTGTGCCCGCCCCATACGCATGGCCTGAGCAGCCTCCTGCCTCGCTGAGCCACCCGCTGGCTCGCGAGCAGGAACCAGGTGTCAGCTCTGCTGCCCTGGTTTTTGCAATGCCCTGAAGAGCCCCGGGAGTCAGGAGCATGGGGCGGGTGCTTTGGCCGCCATCTACTTGGAGTCTGGCCCTGCCCTGCACCTGTGGAGTGCCACTCCAGGGCAGGACTGCCAGGAAGACACGGGATGCCGGTTAAATCTGCCTCTCAGACGAAAACGGAATACTTCTTTAAGATAAGTGTGTCCCAGATATTGCATGGGACATACAAAAAAATAATCTGGGGCTGGGCGCGGTGGCTCACGCTTGTAATCCCAGCACTTTGGGAGGCCGAGGCAGGCGGATCATGAGGTCAGGAGATCGAGACCACGGTGAAACCCCATCTCTACTAAAAATACAAAAAATTAGCCGGGCGAGGTGGCGGGCGCCTGTAGTCCCAGCTACTCGGAGAGGCTGAGGCAGGAGAATGGCGTGAACCCGGGAGGCGGAGCTTGCAGTGAGCCGAGATCACGCCACTGCACTCCAGCCTGGGTGACAGAGCGAGACTCCGTCTCAAAAAAAAAAAAAAAAAAAAAAAAATCTGGTGTTTATCTGAAGTTCAAGGTGAATTGGATGCCCTGTAGTTTCACCTTCCATATCTGGCCAGAGGCGATACCAGGACCTGAGCATCCCAGGAACACCGCCCCCTCCTGCAAGGGTGTGGCAGCGCCCCAAGAGTTCTGAGCTCGCTAGGGGACTGCCTCTGTCTGGGGGTGCTGAGAACTCTGGGGTGGGGGCACCCCATCTTTGCTGCCAGGAGGAGGGGGTAGGATTTGATGTTACCGGGCCAAGCTGTAGGCACCAGGGCCTGCGGGGTTTGTGGGATACATCCCTGCTGTGGGATGTCAGCCCTAGAAAGGGAAACTTGGGAGGAAGGACGCTGTGTGGTTTCCAAGATGGGCTGGGGGAAGGGCACGCAGAAGCCGGCCCAGCGCTGCCGCTCAGCAGCTGGGGCAGGAAGGGGGCTGTGCTGGGAGTCTGGCAGGCGGGGAGGGGGCTCACAGAGAGGAGAGGCCCTCAATGCCAGGTCATCC
Source organism: Hylobates moloch (assembly GCF_009828535.3). Taxonomy (NCBI): domain Eukaryota; kingdom Metazoa; phylum Chordata; class Mammalia; order Primates; family Hylobatidae; genus Hylobates; species Hylobates moloch. The sequence goes on from NW_026652280.1 coordinate 91,294,289, forward strand.
TGTGCGCACACAACCAACTCTAGCCAGGTGGGGTCTGCCCTTGAGACTGGGCCCCAGACCAGGCCCAGCCCAGCCCACTCTGATCATCCGACCAGGCCAGGCACGTGCCCCAGGCCCCCCTCTGCACGCACCAAGGCCCCCTCTCTCCCTAGGGGCAGTGCCCAGCCCTCTGGTGGTGGGAGAGGACGCAGGCTTGTCCTCTGCTGTCCCTGGTGCCTAGCACCAGGCAGGGCACACTGCAGCCATGTGATCCCCATAAATGACCAGTGACCCCGAGTCCTGCTGCCCCTACCCTCCTCCACTCCAGGACCCCTCCGCCTCTTGCAGATGCTCCTCCCTGCTAGACGGGGTGGGGACTGAGTCCCCTTCAGACCCCTCCTGGGGGGTTTCTTCCTGCCTCATGCATGAAACACGGCCCCACAGCCCTCCTGCAGCCTGGGGACACTGCATCCCTAGGACACAATCGGTCAGTTCCAGGGTCCCTGGTCCACAGCAGGAGGCCCTTGTTGCTAGACAGTCTGGGTGGGTCAGGCTTTGCCCTTGCTGCCCCAGGAGGACAGTACGAGAATCCGCTAAAACCTGGTCTGGCGGACGAGCCGTGCGCAGCCCTCAGGCAGGGATCACCCAGGCCAGGGCGTGCAGGTCAGGGCCCCACAAGTACGGCCACCATCCGGCTCCCATGGGCCTGGGCGAGTCTGCCTTCCTCCTCCATGCCACTCTCACGGAGGGCCAGGCCCTGGGGGCTTCCTGGAGGAGGAGGCAGGGGGACTGGAGGAGGAGGCAGGGGGACAGGAGATGAAATCAGCCAGGTGAGGAGGCACCCGGGGCGACGGGGGCATAACCTCCCAGGCGGAGAATGCCAGCCCAGAAGGCAGCTGCTCCCAGAGCTGAGTTGGAGGAATGCTTGCCTCTGCCACCAGCTGCGTGCCAGGCAGGTCCTGTCCCAGCAGCTGAGGCCTTGCCTCACCAGCACCAGGCGCCGACCCCACCACAGATGCAGGGCTGCCGGTCAATTGCAGAAGAGAAACTGAGGGCTGGACCCAAGAACACCACCGGGACAGCCCCACTCTTGCTCCAATGGCCCTGGCCAGGGAAGCAGGGCCCCAGGGTCGGGGGTGGGCAGGGGGCTGTGCTCAGCAGAGTGTGAGCTTCAGGCCCCAGCACCACGGCCCGCACCCAAGAAAAGCCCTGAGGACTCCCCAGTCAGGCCAGTCTAGGGTCTAGGGCCTCAGAGAGGGTTGGGGTGGGTGGAGGAGCTGGGGGCTCTATACCTCTTCCCCCTTTCCCTCACACTCTTGTCTCCCCTCCCCCGGGACCTGGGCTGGGCCTGGCAAACGATAAGGCCAGAGGGGGCTAGGCGTGGTGGTGAGCGCCTGTAATCCCAGCAGCTTTGGAGGCTGAGGCGGGAGGATCGCTTGAGCTCAGGTGGTTAAGGCTGCAGTGAGTTACGATTGTGCCACTGCACTCCAGCCTCGGTGACAGAGCAAGACCCTGTCTCAAAAATAAAATAAGCCTCACAGGGGCTGCTGGTGCCAGCAGCCTTGGGGCTCTCACCCCAAAGGAGTTGTTGATGGTCCCCCTGTAGCGGGACTGCCAGAGCACCTTCTCCACGCACCCGACACAACAACCTAGGCTGTGATTTCTCAGGAGGAGGAGCTGTGCCTCCTGCCCTCCTATGGGAGTTTCAACTCAATTTTCACACTCTGGTTTAGAGAGGATGGCAGCCTACTTCCCCTGCCCAGGCCCCAGACTGAAGCTCTTCTGTGCCGAGTGGAAGGTGCATTAGAATCACCAAGGGCCTGATGTACACCTGCAGGCAGCACTGGACGCCATCTGGCAGCTGGGACCCCATGTGTGCCCCTCACATGACAAGGTCCCAGGGAGGCCAGGGGCCCCTGGCTTCCAGAATCCTGCAGGAGCAGACAGCTCCTGGTTCTTCTGTGCCCGTTATACCCATGGGAGCACAGGGAGGGCCATGGACAGTGCAGGAGAGGCAGGAAGAGTGGGGGCTTGGGGGTGGCCCCAGAGAGCCTGGCTGTCCTCACCCTGCTGCCCTCCTGAGCTGGCTCCAACTGCAGCCTGGCGGGAGGAGGTGGCGAGGCCGAGAGTTGCCGTGGTAACTCTGGCTTCCTCCAGGGCCTTTGAAAACATTGCTTATTTTGTTTTGAAACTGTGGTCCAGAGACCGTTTTGAGAGCTGTTCCGGGACAGAGTGGGGCAGGTGGATGGGGGAGCCTCATCCCCACAGAGACCTGGTGATAAACCCTGACTCAGCCACAGGAGCTGTGGGGCCGCTGGAAGGTCCCCGGGCTCCCCGTTCCTCAGTGTCCCCCGCTGTAAAACAGAGCTGATTGTGGAACCGTGCCTGGCTTGGAAGCTGCTCTGTAGAGGCCCCTCCGCCCCCAGCCCTCCCTGGCTGGGCAGGGACCACCCCTCCTCTAGCCTGGGCGCTGAGGGGATGATCATATCTGATGGGCACACCGTCCTAACAGAAAGGTAGTGACGGCAAAGCTTAGCCTAAACCCCAAACCTGCTAATGGTGGGACTTCAGGCCACCCTGCAGCTTCTTGCTGTGCTCTGGGAAGGGCTTCTGTTCAGACTCCAGGGCGTGTGAGGAGGCTGCCCCCAGACAAGCCCTGGCCCCAGGCCTCTGCTGAGGGTTGCAGGGAAGGCTGGTCCTGGCCTGCAGGGCCTGAAAGAGCCTGGGCCAACACCTGGAAAGACCCGAGCGCCCATGTGACTTTTAATAGGGCAGAACAGCTGGGCCAGGAGGGGGTGGGAGGGACGGCCGGAAATGGGGGTGACGCCAGCCCTTCCACCTCAACTGTCCCCGAGGCTACCAGAAACAGGAGCCACTCTGGGTGGAAAAATGGGGCAGGAAGGAGTGCCAGACACTGGGCAGAGGCCTCACCTGGGCCTTGGTCTTCCCAGCCCTAGCATGGACAAACAGGGGGCCATGCCGAGCTCTCCGACCTTCAGCAGGGACCTTGAGCTGGAGCTAGGTGACAACAATGGTGGTGATGGTCACCCCCCCGTTTCTGGATGAGGAAACGGAGGCAGAGGGGCTCCCCTAGGGCCACCTACGAGGGAGGGCAATGGCAGCACCAAAGCCCTACGCCTCGTGGTGGGAAAGGCAGAGGTGCCCCTGCCCCATAACAAACCCCATGTGGCAGGGCTAGAGGTTCCCCAGAGTCAGGAACGCGAAAGACACCTGCTCTCCCAAAGACATGGGGCAGAGCCCCAAACGTATGCAGAGCTTTCCAAACTCAACAGCAAGAAAACTGGCAACCCAATCTTTAAAAGATGGGCAAAAGACAGGAACAGACCCTTCCCCACAGAAGATCCACACACAGCAAATAAGCGTATGAAGAGATGCTCCACCTCGCCAGGGACCAGGAAACCCAGGTCAAGCCGCAGCCACATCCCGAGTGCACCCAGTGGATTGGCTGCCACAAAAAAGACCAACCACACCACATGCTGCTGGGGGAGGCGACTGGGACGCACACAAGGGGGCTGTAAAACAGTCCAGTCACCTTGAATAACAGTTTGGCAGTTATGTAAAACTGCTGCTTAAGTAGTGAAACCCACATTCACCACATGACCCAGCTGCTCCACGCCCAGGTATTTACCCAAGAGAAATGAACTCAGGTTCACACAAGACTTGTACGCAAATGTTCTCGCAATGTTTCTTGTAAATGCCCCAAACTGAAACAACCCATATGCCCACTGACCGGTGAACGGGTGAACCTGGGGTCCGTCGCTGGCGTGCACATGTGGGTTCAACCCTGCCCGGCAATAAAAGGAACAGACGAAGGGCACACCAAAGCACGCGTGCACAGACGACGGGCATGCCACAGCATGGGTGCACAGACGACAGGCATGCCACACAGACAACGGGCACGCCACAGCACGGGTGCACAGACGACAGGCATGCCACACAGTGGGCACACCACAGCACGGGTACACAGACGGGCATGCCACAGCACGAGTGCACAGCCAACGGGCATGCCACAGCGCGGGTGCACAGATGACGGGCACGCCACAGTGCGGGTGTGCCTCTGGGTAATCATGCTGAACCAAAGGGGCAGAACAGCAACAATGCGCAAGTGCCTTCTGAGTTCACTTGTTGAAGAAATGTATGCTGTGCGCACCCACAGTGACGGACCATGGTTGCCCTGGGACGGGGAGGAGGGGCAGGAAGCAGAGATCCCAAGGGCCCCAGGGGCACCTGGGGAGTTGGTGATGGTTTCATGGGGGTATAAATTTGTCAAAACTTACCAAGTTGTACCCTTTAAACATCTGCATTTACTGTGTGTCAATCACGTCTAAATAAAGCTGTTTGAAAAGCCCCCACATCCTAAGTCCCTGATGACTGAACTCCCGGGGACCAGTGTTTCTTCTGGGCCCCAAAGACCCGAGGCTGCCATCTTGGTGCTAACTTCTTCCGAGGCAGAGCCAACGCTTCCCAGGGGCAAGCAGCGGCATGGGAAACACCAAAGCCGCGTCCTTAGAAGTGCACTTTTAGGATCAATCAAAGTTAGGAGTGGAGTAACTATGGAGCCTGGTGTCAGTTAAAAGAGAGTCCCACTTTCATGATGATGAGGTGGAGGGCAGCCCAAGGCCCTGGCTGCTGAGTGCCTTCACCAAGGCCCATCTCAGCCTCTCTCTGCCTTGTCTACAAACAAGGAAATAAAAGTGCAGAAGCTGACATCCACACAACTTAGCCTGCACGGCAGCACCTGGCTCTCCATCACTGTTAGGTTTCATAAGTGCTGGAATCTGGAACTCCTGTCATCCCTCTCCCCACAGAGCCATCCATACAGGCACCTCCCTGCTCAAAACTCGCCTGTGGGAAGCCTCTCTGCCACCTGCTCCCACCTCTTAAGATACTCCAGCCTCCGGAGGCGCCCTCTGAGATGCCCCGCCCCCAGGATGCCCCGCCTCCCAAGTGGCCTGGCCCCAGAGATGCCCCACCTCCCGAGACGCTCTGCCTCCCAAGACACCCCACCCCACAAGACGCCCCGCCTCCTGAGACGCCCCACCCCACAAGACGCCCCACCCCACAAGACGCCCCACCTCACAAGATGCTCTGCTGGGGATTGGGGATGGAGGGTGGCTCTCAGGATGGAGCCCAGGTAACCTGTGGGGTTCCTGGAGGGCTCCTTGCAAGGCTACTAAAAGCAGTGTTTGTACTCTATGAAGGATTGTTTGTTTATTTCTTTCTCCTTCCTGGGAATTAATAACAGAATCGACTTTAAAAGGGGGGCTGCCAAGCACACTGGGTTCCTGCCCAGCCTGTCCGCTGTTTCCAAGAAGCAGCTGAAAGGGAGCAAAAGGCAGCAGGCACTGCCCAGGCAGGCCTAGGGCAGCTCCCCTACCCATGCCAGCTGCCCACTGCCCCCGCAGGCCCCGGACAGCCGGGAGCCAGAGCTTCCGGTGGGAGCTCTCCAGGCCAGCACTCACACCCCCACAGCTGCAGGAAGGGGCAGGGATCTGGTCGCCCCACTCATACCTTACCCCCACCCAGACAGGCCAAGTGGTCATCCCAAGTCCTGCCCAGGTGCCCCAGTGGGGGACGAGGACAATGGTACATCAGCTCACTCGCCTTTACATAGAGGCCGGGCGTCTGTGCGTCTCTAGCCCAGGCCCTCCTTGATGCTCTTGGGGAGAGGAGCCACCAGGCAGGGCCACGCTGCGGGCTCTGTGCCTGCTCACCGACACCTGGGGACTGCACATGTGGGAAACACACCGGGAAGTGCCCATTCAGCTCAGCCACTGGGAGGTGCTGGGGCCTGAGACACCCTCCCCAGGAGGACAGTGAGGCCCTGAGGCAGGAAGGAAAGGAGGAAGTCCCCCTGGAGATACTGGGTGAAGGAGGGGAGAAGCTCACCAAGGTGCTTCCAGGAAGGGACGCTGGGGGCCGGAGGCAAACAGCCCCTCCAGCCTGGGTCCCCGCAGGCCAACCCCTCACTCTCTGCCCACCAAGAAGGGGCAGTGCCAGACCTGGGTGTGGAGGTTGGGGACAGGGCCAGACTCCTCCCTGGGTGACGCGGGGCCCTCTCAGGCCCTCCCAGGTGATTAGCAGCTGCCCCTCTGACCCCGTTGTGGCCTCCAGGGACGGGAAGGTAGCATGGAGGGAAGAGGAGCAGGAATTCTCTCCTAGGCCAGGAAGCGGAAGCTCCACTCACAGGGCCCCTGGCCCCTGGCCCCGAGGAAGCCGCCAGTCTCAGCATCTAAAAATAGGTGTCAGGCGAGGATGCTGGCCCTCTGGCCCCGCCAGCTGGGAGATGTGAGGAGTCACTTCCCTTGGGACCAGGAGGACGGGCACATGCTCAGAGCATGCTGGTGTCTCCCAGGCATCAGGGGTGGTGGGCACAGGTGCCCCGAGGACCAAGCCCCTTCCAGGGCCAGCTGTTCCTGAGGCAGGGAAGTCAGGAAGTCCCTAGCCCTACTCTAAGCCCCTCAGAAACCCCTGGGGTCCCATTCAGGAAGGAGCTCCAGGATCAGGACTGTTCTGGGCCCCCATCAGCCTGGGTCCTTCGCCTGTCCTGGGGTGAGTCTCATGCCCTATCATCTGTTTTACCTACGCTGTTACCTGAGGTTGAGCTTTGAGATTAGTTCTGCACTGCAGCGGATATCATGCTCCTGGCAGGGCTGTGAGGGGCCTGGCCTGGCTTGGCTGGGGAGAGAAGTGAGGACCCCAGGCTGCCCGCCTGCCCTGATCCTGCAGCAACATGTAACACAGCACAGGGCGCCCTGCGGGGTCCCCCATCACCCAGCCCTCTCCCTCCCATCCTTTGCCTTCCCTGAATCACGCCACTTCCATAACTGGGAGCCCGAGGGGCTGAGGAAGAGGGAAGCAGTAACTTTCCAAATGTAATGGGAGAGCACATCTCCAGAGAGAAGGGCAAGGTGGGGTGGGGGCGTGAGCCACCAGGCTCTGGCCAAGCTGGCTGCTCCCTCCTCTCAGGCCCCTGGCATTTGGAATCTCACACCTGGACTCTCAAAGCTCCCCTGCTGGCGCACCCACATCCCGGAGGGAGGCGCTTACGAGCTCTGTGCCCCTGGTCCCCCAGCCCTACACAACTCCTTGAGCCTGCAGCCCTCAAAGACCTCGTGCGGGGGTCAGGGCGTGGCAGCAGCTGCCTTATCCTGGCCATCCCACGGCCATGGCATTGGTGGCCAGTGCAGGACCCAAAAGTGAGATCCGGCTGCCAGCTGACCTTCCACACCCTTGGGCATGGCCCCCTGCCTGAGGGGACTCCTCCAGCATGGGGGGCCTACCTGGAAGACCCTCAAGGGTCTCTCATGATTCAGCACCTGCTCTGCAGCCCAAGTTGGGGGGCTTAGTTTGGGCCTAGAAACACGAAGAATGTGTGTGTAGGGCTGGGGGACACTGAGTAAGTCCAGAGGTTCCTGGAAGGCTGCCCAGCATACCAGGTACCACTGGGTCCTACCAGGCAGGTGGGGACAACTTGGAAGTGGAGATCACTGAAGCCCATTTCTGGGTGAGCCTGGTTCTTCTTGCCCAGAGGGGTGCTGGGAACAAGGCAAACACCTGCAGGGCTGGAAGATCACCCAGCAACCACAGCGCGCCCAGCCTGGATCACAGGGACATGGGGCCCAAACAAGGGGCAGGGCACCTGGCTCCTCCCCAGCCCCAGCCCCACCCCAACCCCAGGGTCCTGTCTAAAACCGCGGTGGGTACAAGGGTGACAACCTGCTCCCTCGCACAGGCGCCTGGACTCTAAGCCTTATTGACTCTATGAGCAAAGGTCTTCCCATGGTGCGATTTCAGGTGCGGAAATAGGGGTAGGGATCGTTTGGGGTCTGTCTCCCTGTCTGGGCTTGGAAGCAGTTATGAGATAGGGATTGGGGGTGAACCAGATTTCTGAAAGTTGAGCTGAACTGGGCGCTGGGGTGGGTGCAGGAGAAGGACCCTCAAACCCAGGAATGAATGGAGGGCTTTCGGGCATGCACCCTGGTGACCGCAGGGAGGGCGGGTGACTTGTCAGCACCCAGCAGAGCCACAGCCAGCCAGAGGGGCGACCAGGGAAGTAGGCCCACACCTCCTTGCTTTTGCACTGTGGCCTGCACTGCTGGACAGCCTCACTGGGGCCAGTCTGTAGCAGAGACAAACCACAGACTTCCTCTTCTCGCCCTGCTTGGCCCAGTGGCCGTTTCCCCAAAGCTGTGCAACCAGACAGCCTGGGGGAGCCAGGGAAAGTCCACACACCCACTTGGTGAAACCAGGCACAGGATGTCCTAGCCCCCTCCCCCACAGCGCCTGCCAGGGTTGCAGCCCCTCTCCCAGAAGGATGGCGACAGACCTGCCAAGTGACAAACAGTCATGTGCTGTCTGGAAGCGAGAAATACCCGTTAGTGAGGCTTCTAATCAGTCTCTTTCCCAGCCGGGTTTGGCTGCCCTGCCACTGGGAGGTGGCTACCAGCTGCATTAGCTTGGGGGAGCAGCCAGTCCCAGGTGGGGGACACCGCTCTTCTCCCTGCAGGGATTGGTGACACCTCTCCTGGGCTCCCTGGCCAGCCCCCGAGAAGACTCTTATATCCATTTCACAGATGAGGAAGGCAAGGCTCCCACAGGCCAGTCACCTGCCCCGGGACACAGGCTCTCCTGCCCTGCTCCTGGCAGCAGGTAGGTCTCAGGTGCCAGCCGCCTCTGATGGAGGCTCCGAGACCCACCCAAGGGACAGGACTTCCATGCTGCTTGGCCAGGGCGTCTGCAATGTCCTCCCTGCTTGGGCCAGCCCCGCACCCAGGGAGCCCAGTTCTCACTGGCCCCCAAAGCGGTCAGGGCGCAGGTGCACGCTGCCCGGACCTTCCCCCTTGCACCTTGGCTTGGGAAGGGAGACAGCAAGAGTGTGAGTGTGTGTGCAGGTGGGAGTGTGCGTGTGTGCACATTCGTGTGTGTGAGTGCCTGTGCGTGTGTGTGTGTGGGCTTCTTCCTGGGAAAGAGGTCAGGCTACCCCAGCTGCCTTATCCCACAGGCAAGGCCTTTTTCCTCTCTAAAATGGGACTTTTAACAAGTGCCCCATCCAGACACTCACTGTCAACCTCCTCCCCACCAGCCTCCCGAGCCCACAGGACTGCACTGTGTCCCTCTGGACCCTGCAGGGTTCCTGCAGCCCCTTCCCCACTGCACATCCTGCCTGTCTGGGCTGGGCTCTCTGAGGCAGAGGTCCCTTTGGACCCCTGGCCAACACCCACGCCCTGAGCCCTTCCTGCACCAAGCCCCCTGTCAACACTCAGGCATGTCAGCGAATCCACCACCACCACCAGGAGGTAGGCTCACTGAGGGCCCCCACTGCAGACGGGGGAGGCCGAGGCCCAGGACCAGAGCAGTGTGGTGGGGACTCCACCAAGGGAGGCCCAAGCCCATGGCACTGTGCTCTCAGCCACACACCCTGCGACACCAGGGTGGAGGGGGGTCCACCAGGGTGGTGCCCACCAACCCCACCTCACCCAGCCTGGCATTCCTGGCTACCACTGAGCCCCAGTGGATGGGTGGGTCCACAGTGACTGTGGATGGACTCAGTTCTCAATGCTTTGCAGGAAGTGGGACCTGGAGAGAGAAGCGGCAAGGCCTCGGAGACATTTCCTTGAGCCTTAATAACAAGCACCCCTGGGATGCGTCAGGTCTCCACCCCAGCTGCCTGGGAAACTTCCAAGCCCACCCTGGCGACACTCCCGGGGGGCTGCCAGGGAGACCTCTCAGCCTGGGCAGGCAGGAGGGACTCACCCAGTGCTGA
>NW_026652280.1:91309059-91323853 GCF_009828535.3 Hylobates moloch
GGCCAGGACCTCAGGGCCCAGGTGCACCGTGCTGGGCGCGGGAGGCGTCCCCATGCTGCTGTCGCGCTCCGAGCCCCCGAGGGGGTGGCAGCAGGGCCGCGCCTGAGGACAGGCATGCAGCGTCTGCCCAGGAGTGCAGCCCCGGTGCCGGGAGAACAACCCATTCTTCCTTCCCTCAAGCACCTTGAACAATCTGGGAGGGTTCCCCAAAGGAGGTGAGCACCTTGGACAATCCGGGAGGGCTCCCTGAAGGAGGTGATGCCACAGTGGTTGGCTTTGCAAAGACAGCAAGGTTTGCTCAAATTGCTCTCTGGGGCTGGAACCTGGGCAGGCATGAGGCCCCCTAGTCAGTGTTGGCCTCAAGGTCCTAGTACAGGCAACTAATCCCTGTCCCACGGAAGGGGAGAATTGCTGATCCATGCTTCAGGAGTCTGCATCTGAAAAGGTCACTGGGGCCTGAGAGGGCAGCTCCCAGACCAGTGTGAAGTGTCCAGGAGGCCAGACACCTACAGGAGAACCTCCGGATATTGCATCTATTTCGTCTACATCCTGGTTGTGTCGTGCCCCAGGGATGCCAGCCTCACGCTGTGGCTCTTCCTGAAGGTGTGGGGCCAGGCCTGCTGCACTTACTGCTTTGGGCTAATGATTCAGAGAGTGAAGGGTGCTTTCTCCCCAGAGGAAGGAGCGAAGGCCTTTGCAGGAGATGACACACTGATGAAGGTTTCCCATGCCCTCTCCAAGAAAATTGATGGACAACGGGGCTGCATCGTGGGCGGGGGCTTACCTGGGAACCACGTGGGACCAGGTCCGGAGAACCATCCTCTAGCCAGCTCCTCTTAGCAAATGTGGTCCAACCCAGTGCTAGCTGATAGAACCTTCTGCAACGACGGGAATATTCTGTACCTGGATAACCCCTGGCACAGATGACTACTGGGTACTGGAAATGTGGCCACAAGGAACCGAATTTTTCATTGTGTTTCATTGTAATTTAAATTCACGTGGCCCTGGGTGGCCAGTAGCGCTCACATTGGACAGAACAGCTCTCTTGTCATCATCTGTGCTCTACCAGTTTTCTTGGTGGTTAATTTGTAAACTGGTTTTGGCTTCATGCCTGCGTAAGAACTACAAGCACTAGTAGTTTATGCCTGGTTTTACGTTTTGTGCCTGTCGAAGTGACATTATAAGAAAAGACACTATGTGGTCACTTGAGAGTCTTCGAGGATTCTTTTTGTTTAGAAGGAATAGAAAAGGGTTCCAGTGTGAGGCGACATTTCTCTGGATGTCCTGGACACCTGCTCTCCCCTCAGCTCCCTGCTGTCCCCAGTGATGGGGACATTTCCCATTAAAGGTGTGGGCTGTGTCCTCAGCAGGGGTGGTGGGTGGAGGGAGACACTGACTCCACTCTCAGGAAGTGGGAGGAGGGGGCAGATCCGTGCACACTGTGTCCTTGACCACCAGCCTCAGAAGCAGGCCATGCCCCGCCAGCAGCCAGCCTGCCTGTCCTCTTCAGCCATGCATCAAATATTTAGTGGGTGCCTTCTGTGTGCCAGGCACTGCTCCAGGCCCTGGCTGTGGGAGCCAGGCAGCAGACCCCTCCCCTTGAGGATCTGCGGCTCTGGCAGAGATGACAGGTGTCACAGCACGATGGTCATATCAGTGCTGGGGAGGGACGGAATTCCTAGGATGCTTGCTAGAGGGTCACGGGGTTGGGGCACTCCTCAACCACGGGGCTGAGGCAATCCAAGTGGAGAGGCTTGAAAGAGCCACAATGGATCCAGGCCCTGATGCCTGAGAAGGAGCCAGCTAGACAGAGCCGGGGAGGAGCACTCCAGGCAGATGGATGAGGTTGGAGGAACACAAGGGAAGTGGGGGACAGAGCCAGGGGAAAGGGGCTGGACACAGGTCAGGGGCAGGTGCGAGCCTGGCAGGCAGGGGGGCCGGCCTTGGGACCTGGAGGCCAGAGGGAGGCTGCATTTTATTCTGACTGCAGTGGGGTGACGGAGGGCTTCATGGGCCTGACTTCTGATTGCGGGGGCAGCAGCCCGTCTCAGCTCCAGAGTGGAACTCACGTTCACAGGTACTTGCAGGCTCACAGGGAAGACTGGCTATGAGGGGGTAGGAGGACCACTTCCCAGGGCCTGGCCCATGGGAGCTCCACATCTGAAGTGCCCTTCCCAGTGGCCCACTGGTGTGACCTCATGGGGACCTTGGGGATCCCATGGCTGACAAGGACATAGCTAGTGTCTGTGTGATACTGGCACAATAGGCACCCAGGAGTGCGTCTGAAAGGGTTCCTGTTGTTGGCTGGGCCTGGTGGAGCTTCCATCCTGGCTCCAGGACAAATATCCAGGTGGACTCTGTCAGAGGATGAGGGGGAGAAAGGGGAGGGGCTTGCTCAGCAGCCTGGCCTGGGATGGGAGCGCGGCTCCCTGGGCCTCCCCTGCCCTGAGAAGGCTTGTGCCTGGGGAAGGCAGAGCTGCTGGGGCGATGTGGGCACAGCCGGAGGCACATTGAGGAAGGGCAGGCATTTGCAGCCTGGCTGGGTTTGCGTAGGAGTCTTCCCCTCCCTTTGACTTCGGGCTGGTCCCTCAGTTTCCCCATCTGCAGAAGTGTCATCTCCCAGCATTTTGGGACAGGTGACATGCACATATATTCCCATTGTACTTGGGGGCAGGGCCTGGCCTGTGGGAGGCACCAGGTCCCTGGCTCCTTGAAGCCATGTTTGACAGACCTTTCTGCCTGGCGTGGGGTGACTCACAGCCCCGATGGAGCACACCTTCAGTTGGAGGAGCCATTCATGAGACCCCTGTGCCTTGATTTCTCATGGAATACATGAAGACCACTCAAATGAGGACAAGCAGAGGCTGTCTATGCAGTGCTCACTCTAGCAGGGAGTCGGCCACTGGCACTCGTGTTGGGCAGACACGCACAGGCAGGTTGGCAAGTTGTACAGCTTTCTATTAAAAGGGGTGGCAGAAGAGTTTGGATGTTATCAACATCCAAAAAGCAACCAAGGTAATAAATATGCCATATCAATAGAATAAGGGACAGAAACCATAAGATCATCTCAACAGATGCAGGGAAGGCACTCAAACAAAAGCTCACACTCTTCCCTGATAAAAAAGCACTGAACTCACTAGAAATAAAAGGGACCTGCCTCCACCTGATAAAGAGCGCTGACAAAAATACCCCAGCTAACGTGGTGCTCAGTGGTGAAAACCGGATAGCTCTTCCCCTATGATCAGGAGTAAGTTGGGGTGAACGCTCCCCACTTCCATTCAACACTCTCCAGAAGGCTCTGGCAGGGCAATTAGGTAAGAAAAAGATGTCAAGGGCACCCATATTAGAAAGGAAGAAGTAAAATGCTATGTCTGAATATCTGTGTCCCCCCAGTGTGGAAATTCTTACTCCCCAGGTGATGGAATTTGGAAGTGAGGCCTTTGGGAGATTAGGTTATGAGGGCAGAGCCTTCCTAAATTGGATTAGTGTCCTTATAAAAGAAGCCTTAGAAACACCCTGGGGCCCTTCCTTTCACTATGGGGGGGACACAGTGAGAAGACAGCCATCTATGAACCCAGAAGTAGGCCCTGATCAGACACCAAACCTACTGGTGCCTTGATCTTGGACATCCCAGTCTCCAGAACTGTGGGAAATACATTTGTATTGTTTATAAGCCACTCAGTTTATGGTAGTCTGTTGTGGCAGCTCAAAAGGACTAACATTAAACTTTCTATTTGCTGATATGTGGCGTTATATATAGAAAATCCACTAAAACCCTTAAAACTAATAAACATGCATAGCAATGTGGCAGGATACAAGATCAATATACAAAAATCTATTTTATTTCTATACACTAGCAATGAACAATACAAAAATGAAATTAAGAAGGCAATCTCATTTATAATATCAGCAAAAAGAACATACCTAGAAATAAATATAGCAAAAGATGCGTAAAACTTGTGTACTGAAAAATACAAAATATTTTTGAAAGGAATCCAAGACTATCGAATTAAATGGAAAGATATCCTGCAGTCATGGATCAGGAGACATAATATTGTTAAGATGGCAAAACTCCCGAATTCATCTATAGCTTCACAATGTCTATCAAAATCCCATCTGTCTTTTTACAAGGTGATCCTCAAATTCGTAAGGAAATACAAGGGTTTCAGAATAGCCAAAACAATCTAGAAAGAGAAGAGCAAAATTGGAGGGCTCACATTTCCTGATTCAAACTTACTGCAAAGCTACAGTAATCAAGACAGTGTGGTACTGGCGTAAGGATAGACATACAGATCAATGCAGTACAGTTGAGACTCCAAAAACAAATCCTCGCATTTATGGTCAATTGATTTTTTTAAAGACTATCCAAGTGCAGCAGTGAGAAGGGGGGAAAGAGTAGAACGAGGTGTTCCATCTGTAACTGACTGTGAACAATCAATTGAGATAACTCACTACCTTCAGACCAGCCATCAGTTGATTTTTGACAAGGGTACCAAGACAATTCAATGGGGGAAGGAATAGTCTTTTCAGAAAATGGTGCTGGGACAACTAGATATCCATGTGCAAAAGAATGAAGTTAGACCCCTAACCTCATGCTGTGCACAAAAATTAACTCAAAATGGATTGTAGACCTAAATGTAACCACTAAAATTACGAAATCCTTAGGAAGGCCAGGCGCAGTGGCTCACACCTGTAATCCCAGCACTTTGGAAGGCTGAGGCGAGTGGATCACCTGGGATCAGGAGTTTGAGTCCAGCCTGGCCAACATGGTGAAACCACATCTCTACTAAAAACAGAAAAATTAGCCGGGCATGGTGGTGGGTACCTGTAATCCCAGCTACTCGGGAGGCTGAGGCAGAAGAATCGCTTGAACCCAGGAGGCAGAGATTGCAGTGAGCCGAGATTGTGCCATTGCACTCCAGCTTTGGCGACAGAGAGAGATTTTGTCTCAAAAAAAAAAAAAGAAAAGAAAAGAAAAGAAAAAATAAAATCCTTAGGAAAGAACATAGGAATAAATCTTGGTGACCTTGTGTTAAACAACGGTTTTTAATATACACTACCAAAAGCACAGGCAACAAAAGAAAAAATAGATAAGCTGGACTTGGCCAAAGCTAAAAACTTTTGTGCATCAAAGGACACCATCAAGGAAGGGGAAAGACAACCCACGAAATGAGAGAAAACATTTGTGAATCATCTATTTGATAAGGGACTAGTATCTAAACATGTAAAGAACTCTTAACTTATCAACAAAAAGACAAACCACCTACCTTTAATGATGGGCAAAAGATTAGAATAGACCTTGCTCCAAAGAAGATGTACATATGACCGATAAGCCCATGAAAAGATATCCCAACATTAGTCATTGGGGAAATGCAAATCAAAACACAGCGAGATACCGTGATGCACCCATCAAGATGGCTATAAATAAAAGAGATAGACAATAACAAGTGTTGGCAGAGGTATGGAGCAATTGGAACCCTCCTTCATTGCTGGTGGGAATGCAAAATAGTGCAGCCACTTTGGAAAACAGACCGGCCGTTTCTCAAAATGCTAAACATAGAGTCGCCATAAAAATCAGCAATTCCACTCCTAGATATATGTGTATATATGTATGTGTATATATATATATCTCCAAGAGAAATGAAAGTATATGTCTGTATAACAATATGCACATGCATGTTCATAGCAGTACTGGTTTTGTTTTGTTTTGTTTTTTGAGACAGAGTCTTGCTCTGTTGCCCAGGCTGGAGTGCAGTGGCGTGATCTTGGCTCACTGCAACCTCTGCCCCCCGGATTCAAGAGATTCTGCTGCCTCAGCCTCTCGAGTAGCTGAGATTACAGGCACGTACCACTATGCCTGGCTAATTGTTGTATTTTTAGTAGAGATGGGGGTTTCACCATGTTGGCCAGGCTGGTCTCAAACCCTTGGCCTCAAGTGATCCACCTGCCTCATCCTCCCAAAGTGCTAGGATTATAGGCATGAGCCACTGCACGCAGCCAGCACTAGTTTTAATAGCTAAAAAGTGGGAACAATTCAAATGTTCATCAACGAATAAATAAATAAACAAAATATTGGTCTATCCCTACAGTGGAATATTATTCAGCCATAAAAATGAGCAAAGTACCGATACAAGCTACAACATGGATGAACTTTGAGGGTATGATGCTGAGGGAAAGAAGCCAAACCCAAAAGACCATTGTGATTCCATTTTTTTCAAGTGCTTAGAATGGGCAAATTAATAGAGATGGAAAGTAGATTGGTGAGTGGCTGCCTGGGGCTCTGTGGACTCAATGGGGAGTGGCTGCTAACAGGTGCCTATGGGGTTCTGTCTTTGGGATGTTGAAAATGTTCTAAAAGTAGGCAGTGGTGATGGTTGCACAATTCTGTGACTACTCTAAAGTCACACCACACTAAGTCTACAGCTTATGCTAAGTTTTATGTTATATGAATTTTATCTCAATAAAGGTATAAAAGACCTTCCAAAGGCCAGGTGCAGTGGCTCACGCCTGTAATCCCAACACTTTGGGAGGCCGAGATGGGCAGATTATGAGGTCAGGAGATCGAGACCATCATGGCTAACACCGTGAAACCCCGTCTGTACTAAAAATATAAAAAATTAGCCCGGCGTGGTGGTGGGTGCCTGCAGTCCCAGCTACTCAGGAGGCTGAGGCAGGAGAATGGCGTGAACCTGGGAGGCAGAGCTTGCAGTGAGCCGAGATCACACCACTGCACTCCAGCCTGGGCCACAGAGTGAGACTCCATCTCAAAACAAAAAACAAACAACCTTCCAAAATACCAATAAAACCAACCAACAGAGAAGGCTTCAGATGTGTGTTGCTGGAGGCAGTGGGCTGGGGAGGCTGGAGGCGGCCACCCTTCGTCAGGGACATATTTGCCTTCCTCCAGTTGGTCTTGAGTTGGGGGCAAAAATAGGGAACCTGGCAGCCATTAGCCATGGCCTGAACCTCTGGGGTGATTGCTACAGAGGTGTGGTTTGGCTTCCAGGCTTCTCAGGGGTTAGAGTTCTACTGACATAGGTGATCCGGCCGCTGCCTGCTGGCATGGTTAGTCTTTCCTCCTTGTGTAGAAAGCAGGGATAAAAACTGCCCTATGTCCAGCATTGACAGGCAGGGCTGAGTGCCATCTGGGGCCTGGGGCACATGTGTAGCTATCTTCTCCAGGGGCTCCTGGCTGGCACTATTCTTGCCCAGAGGGCCCTGCCCTTTTAGGGCTCCCAGTCTAGAGGCGGAAAACATTACATAGGTGGACACATCAGTCAATTCAAGAATTTGGGGTAGTGACCCCAGCTACAGAGAAACCAAGAGGTAATGGGAAAAGGAATGATTTGGGGCCTAGCAGTCAGGACCAAGCACGCCGGGCAGGGGACACTGCTCTGAGACCTTTGCCTGACACTTGGGGGATGAGGGGGCCCTTCCAGGCCCCGGGAATAGCAAAGGCCCAAAGCCAGAGAGTGTTGGAGGGGACCCTGGGGCAAGGCAGGGCTGGGAGCCTCCGTGTTACCGCGAGGGTGCTCAGAGGTGTGGAGCCCTGGGGGTCAGGGCACGCAGGGCCCGAGTTGTGCTTTTAAACCTCTCTGGTCGAAGGGCAAGAACAGACCTTGGGGCTAGATGGGAAGCAGGGAGACCAGTGATTGCTTCCTGCAGGGGCCAGGCCAGAGCTGACAGCAGCTGGGAGTGGAGGCAGAGATGGCCAAGAGGTCCCAAGAAAAGGGCCCTCTCTCTGCTTTCAGGACAGTAAATAGTCCCCCTCGTGAGGTTTGCAGGGGGATGCAAGGCTTGGGGGGCAGGGAGGGGAGGGGACCCCAGGGAGGAGGGGAGGACTGAGCACCAGAGGGCATGGGGTGCTTTCAGGCTCATGCATGCATGGATTTGGGGTGAGATGCGGGACTGGGAACACGCTGTGGGGTGGGCCAGGGGTGGGAAGCCTGAGTGTGCAGTGCCCGGGGGGCCTCGATGAGATGTCCCGGGGGTCTCTTTGGAGACTCCAAGTCGTGGCATCCGCTAAACTCTCCAGCAGTTTGTGGTGATGGTGTGTGGGGTGGGGACGGGAGTCTCTCTGGGAGCTGCAGGGCTCTGGGGGCCTCCCCTTCGTTGTTGCTCTGGGTGGGAGACAGGAGGAAGGAGCAATTCAGGAGCCCGGCAGGTAGAGAGGATGCTGTAGGCACAAGCTGAGGCCTGGTTGGCCTCTGAGGGTCCATGATCTTGACCAAGAGCAGCGGGCAGTGGCCAGGCAGGGCCACGGAAGCCCAGGATGGACATCAGAGTGGTGCCCTACCATGGAGATCTCGTCCCTTCAGAGGATCCTGGCCAGCACCTGCACAGCCTGGTGCACACACTGTTAGCATCACGAGGACTCCTGGGTATGAGAAGGGCTGGTGAGGCTCTGACACCATCTCCTCCTCAGGATCCCTGGCAGGCAGCGGAATCTGGAAATCCAGGCTAAGCTGAGCAGGGGGAGGCCCTGCCCAGGTGCCCAGGGGAGATGGCCTAGATGGTCCTGCTGGCTGGAGTGGGGTTGGGGCCTCCTGGGTGGGCCCAGGAGGGCTGGTGGCTGGACTCTGTGACTCTGTGGGCCTGGCTTGAGGGGGAAGACAGTGAATAGTCTGCCTATTTACTGTCTCCAGCTGGGGCTCCCCTCCGCTGACAGGGTCCCCTCTCCAGGGTGGCTCCCCGCCACTGAGGGGCTCCTCTCCCTGGACCGAGTGACCCCTGTCTGTGTCTGAAGGTTGAAGACAGGTGGGACTGGCTGGCACCTGACATTGATTTATTCATAAATCAGTAATTTTGGGGGTGGCTGCCTGCTGGAGGTGGGATGGGTGGTGGGGGAGTCACCTTCGCTCTTATCTAAACCCATGAGTTTTTGTTTAACACTGGGATGGGGGAAGCAGCTTGCTAAGACCCTGTTCCCTGAGGAGGGGTGGGTGAGGCTGTTGGGGTGTCTGTCAGCCATGACCAGAGCTGGCTGAGCCACCCTAGGCTTCATGTCCCCAGGTGCAGCACAGTCATGGGAAGCCCAGGGGCCTCTGATCCCCTTCCTACAAGCTGCGTGCGGTTTAAAGGGGCTTTTCCTGACCCCTGATCCTCACAGCCTGGGCCTCCCCAGAGGCTTCTGGGGCCACTGGTTCCCCGTACAAGCTGATAGCAGCCATTAAGGACATTGCCTTGTTTATTTCAGCATGAGCTGGGCCACAGAGAGGAAGCTGTGTTGCTGAAGGGGACTCTGAAGATTCCCACTGGGGGCTGCCTGGCTGAGACCTGAATAAGTGGGCAGTGCCCAAGAACAGAAAGGGGAGGTTGTCAGATGCTGGCCAGCCCTGCCTGGCCCCAACCTGCAGACACATATAGGGCGGAGGGGTCACCCAGCTCAGGGAGGGGAGCTCATCTGTGGAAGGGAGCCCCCCTGGAGTAGGGACCCCATCAGAGGATCCTGTCAGCAGAGGGGAGCCCCCCTGGAGAGGGACCCTATCAGCGGAGAGGAGCCCCACCTGGAGAGGGGACCCTGTCATCAGAGAGGAGCCCCCCCGGAGAGGGGACCCTGTCAGCAGAGGGGAGCCCCACCTGGAGAGGGGACCCTGTCAACAGAGAGGAGCCCCACCTGGAGAGGGGACCCTGTCAGCAGAGGGGAGCCCCACCTGGAGAGGGGACCCTGTCAGCAGAGGGGAGCCCCAGCTGGAGAGGGGACCCCATCAGTGAAGGGAGCCCCAGCTGGAGAGGGGACCCCATATGCCGAGGGAAGCTCCACCTGGAGAGGGGACCTCATCAGCAGAGGGGAGCCCACAGCTGGAGAGGGGACCCCCATCAGCAGAGGGGAGCCCACAGGGGTATCTAGAGGGAAGGCTAGGTTGGGTGTCCTGGGAGTGGGAAGTTGGGTCAGAGGTGAGGCTTTTGCAGCAAGCAAGCTTGTTTCAGGTTGGGAGTGCCCAGCGGGCAGTGGGGGTTGGTGGACGCAGCAGGGAGGAAGTTCCAGGGTCTTTGACAGCAGCTGCTCACCACTGCAGAGATGACAATCTCTTGAGGACTCCAAGAATGAACGGATGGCCAAGCCCGGGCCTCCAGTGGGAACAGCACGGCCGTGGAAGAGGAGGGAGGTCGCGCTCATGTGGAGGGCAGGCTGGAGAGAGAAGCTTGGGGTGGATAATGGTTTGGTTCTTAGGTGAAGGAAAATGAAGAGCCACCTGCAGCCATCGCTCTGCTCTCCAAATCAATCCTGAATAACTGGGAGAGAAAAACTTAAAAATGAGACCAGTGAATGGAATGGGAGGTGGGACGGGGTTGTGGCAGAAGAGGGGGCCGCCCCACTCCTATTGGACGTGGGAACACTGGGGGCCACATGCATGCCAGGGACGCTGAGCCCCTGGCCCTGGGCCAGCCTCACTGGCAGTGGCTGGGGACAGTGGGTCTCTGTGCCTCCTCCTCGTCTCTGCAGTCCCTGGCTGGGTGCCCACCCTCTCCCTCATCTCGCCGTCTGCCTTCCTTTCATTTCTTTTTGGCGTGGTTCTTTCACTGTCCAGGAAGGAACTTGGCGTCTTGCACCCCAGGCGGGCAGAGCCAGGAGCCCAGCTGACCCAGAAGGGCTCGGGTAGAGTGGGTGAGTGGTGGGAAAGCGGCTGGAGCCCCTGAATGCAGAGCCTGCCCCATCTGCCGTGCCTGGAGGGCACCCCTCGCTTCTCAGCCTCTCCAGAAGGTCAGCCATGGGGGCAGAGTCTGGGCCCATTCTGGACCCTGCTGTATCCCAGGGACCATTTAAATGGGGGCCTGGCACAGACCAGGGGTTCATTTGTTAAATGAATAAGCAAAGCTCGAAGCCCCCTATGTTCCTTGCCTAAGCCAAGAAGGAAGCCTGGGCCTGGCCTCTGAGTCCACCCGCCCTCCTTCTGGGGTAGGAAGGCAGTGGCATTGCATAACTGACCACCTACAGGACCGGGCCATGCCAAGAGGGAGCAGGCGCCTTGATGCTCCTAGATCACTGGCCAGACTCCCCCTCCCCAGTCCTGGGAGCCTCCTTGCTTCTTCAACCCCTGTCAGAGTCCATGGGACAAGGCGAGACTGGGAATACTGTCTCCCCCCTGAGACGTGGCTGATCTCAGCCTGGAGCCCCTCCCCAGGGCTGCACAGGACCAGGGTCCAGACCATCAGCGCAGGATGCACTGTGGACTATGTGTGCCCAGCACTCGTGCACCGAGAGACCCTTCTTGTTTCCCATGAGCTCCTCGGTGCTGGGTGCCGGGTGAGAGCATAGCCCTGGTGAGCCTGGTGTTCTTCTCCAGACTCTGATGTTTCCTTCCAGTCCCCCAGCCCTCCCCTCAATGTGCAGTGTGTGCAGGTTGAGGGGGCTGCTGTGGTCTGAATGTGTCCCCCATCTCTGTGCCCATGATGGACTCACATCATTGTTGTGGGAGCGGGCTCTGACAGAAGGAGGAGTTTGGTCCCCTTCTCTCTGGCTGTCTCTCTCTCCCTCTCTTTGCCCTTCTGTCGTGGGATGAGGCAGCACAAAGGCCCTTGCCAGAGGCAGCCTGTCGATCTTGGACCTCCCAGCCTCTAGGACCAGGGGCCAATAAGTTACCCAGTCTGTGGTTTTCTGTTCTAACAGCACATGATGGACTAAGACCAGAGGCCTTGCCAAGTCTCCCCAGTGTATCACCATTAGGCCACACCCTGATATGGTTTGGATCTGGGTACCTGCCCAAATCTCATGTTGAATTATAATCCCCAATGCTGGAAGTGGGGCCTGCTGGGAGGTGATTGGATCATGGGGGTGGATATCCCCCCAGTGCTGTTCTCATGATAGTGAGTTCTCATGAGACCTCCTTGTTTAAAGGCATATGGCACCTCCCCTCTCTTCCTCTGGGCTTCCTCCTGCTCCGGCCATGTGAAGTGCCAGCTCCTCCTTTGCCTTCCGCCATGATTGTAAGTTTCCTGAGCCCGCCCCCAGAAGCCATGTGGATGCCAGCCAGCACCATGCTTTCTGTACAGCCTGAGGAACTGTAAGCCAATTAAACCTCCTTTATGAATTACCCAGTCTCAAGTATTCTTTATACAGTGCAAGAACGGACAAGTACACCCACTTTCTCCAATCTAATCACACTTCTGCATGGCTCTCCATCAAACTCCACATAAACATACACGGGTTTCCCGCTTCCCTTGGGTCCTCATTTCTTTTTTCTTCTCTTTTTGAGACAGAGTTTCACTGTCACCCAGGCTGAAGTGTAATGGCGTGATCTCGGCTCACTGCAACTTCCACCTCCCGGGTTCAAGCGAGTCTCCTGCCTCAGCCTCCCCAGTAGCTGGGACTGCAGGCACGTGCCACCATGCCTGGCTAATTTTGTATTTTTAGTAGAGATGGGGTTTCACCATGTTGGCCAGGCTGGTCTCGAACTCCTGACCTCAAATGGTCTGTCCGCCTTGGCCTCCCAAAGTGCTGGCTCCTCGTTTCT
Source organism: Hylobates moloch (assembly GCF_009828535.3). Lineage (NCBI taxonomy): Eukaryota > Metazoa > Chordata > Mammalia > Primates > Hylobatidae > Hylobates > Hylobates moloch. The sequence continues at coordinate 91,321,515 of NW_026652280.1, forward strand.
GAAGGCACCTAAACAAGATGAAACTTACATTGAATAAATGTGTCAGCTTTTCTCTTGTTAATCTGTCTTTTGTTGTGAGAGCCTCAACCATGAACCTAGCGACTAATGAGGAAATAAATCTTTTCTCCTCCAGGTGCTTCGGACGTGCTGGGGGGTTCTGTGAGGGCCTCGCTGTTTAGAGAAGCAGGACTCCCATCACAGGGTCCCAGGCAGGGAGCACACCACACCAAAGACAGTGGGACGCCCAGCCGGGCCGGGCTGGGACCCAGGGAAGCCCAGGAGGAGACTGCCCTCTGCCCCACTCGCCGGGGAGCACTTCCCCCGGGGCGTTCTTCCAAATCTGGTGCCTGCCTTGATGTGCTCCCAATTCCTTTGCTTCTTGTCCCAACACTCCCTGTGCAGGCTCTGGAGACAGAACTCTGATGGCTCGTGGGTCCCCATCACTTTCACTCTTGGCCATGTCAAAGGCTGCTGGTCTGACCCTGAGTCCCTCTGCAGTGGCCCAGGAGTCCAAGGTCCTGTGGGTCAGAAGGAAAGGCCTTGCCCCATCCCACCAGGGGCTGTGGATGGAGCCCCCAACCAGGGCTGTCATGGGAGGCTGTGAGTGCCCACGCCTGTCCAAGCAGCTGCAACTGCAGTTCTTCCTAGAGCTGTATACATCCAGCCCTTTGGGCGTCTGCCCACTCTCCCTCTGGCAGAATGTGACGCACCTGCTGGTCTGATTCCATGATAGGAGGACAAGCATGTTGCAGTCCCGACCTTCAGTGCCTCATATGTGACCTTATTTGGAAATAGGGTCACTGCAGATGTAACTAAGATATGGTCATTAGGATCCTTCTCAGATCTGACCGGTGACCTTAGGAACAGGGGAAGTTGGATGCAGACACACACACAGGAAGGATGCTGTGTGAAGGTGAAGGCAGAGATTGGAGTGATGCTTCACGAGCCAAGAAACACGAGGCTGCCTGGGAGCCCCAGAGGCCGAAGGGATTGGGCAGAGGCTGGAGGGACTGGGCAGAGGTCCCCTCGCAGCCCCCGAAGAAACCAGCCCCAACAACAACTTGAGCCTGGACTTGGGGCCCCCAGGGCTAGGGAGATAAATGTCTCTGTGAAAGCTGCCAGACTCTGGCGCTTTGCTGTGGCAGTCCTAGCAGATGACTGCAGGTGACTTTAGTCATGTTTAACAAGCAGCCTGGAATGGTGCAGATCCATCAGAATGGGGCTGGCCACAGCATCGAGTGACGTTCCAGAAGCTCTCTGTCATGCCCTGCTTGGATCCTTGGGGAAGGGACCTGGGTGGCCTCTGGGGGACACCTGGAGGCTCAAGGTAGGGGCTGTTCAACCAGCATGGAAGCCGTTCTGTGATTTAACAACCATGTGGGTGTGCAGGTGCACACCACTCAATATCAGGCCTGCAAGACAAGAAACACCCTCAGGTCCCAGGTGGGCATGGCTTCCATGTCAGCAGAGCTCCAGGCCCAGGCACGACCTTTAGAATTTGTTGTTTGCAAACTGTCTGAGGTTCAGTTCCCCAAGAGACACTGCCAGATAGAGACATGCAGGTTAAGGGTAAAGTGTCAAGTGCTCTTGGGGACAAAGGCTGTGAGAGAGGGAAGGAGCAGGTGGGGGCAGCTGAGCTGTGCTCCACTCGCAAAGAAGGTTTCTGATGATGCCTTGGGTGCTTTTGGAGCTGAAGGGGCCCTTTAGAGAGGCCGTGAATTCAGGTGAAGGACCTGACCTGTTGCTTCCTCCATCGACCATTCATTGGGTAGAGGTGGCTTCCAGGGCAGGGAGAAGCCATGGGTGAGGCAACTGCCTTTGGCTGAGGGCATTTCCTTGGGAGGAGCAAGCTGAGAGCTGTGGGCAGCTGGCTGGACCAGTGCTATGGTCCCACTGGGAGGGATGGTGCAGTGCACAGCGGTGAGCATCTGCCATAGTCCTCCATGATGTAGATGTATAGATATAGAGACAGATACACGGAATGAGATAAATAAATAAGTACAGATCCATAGAGACGAAGACAGACAGGCAGGCAGACAGACAGATAGACAGATAGGCAGACAGGCAGACAGACAGATAGACAGGCAGGCAGACAGACAGATAGGCAGACAGACAGGCAGACAGACAGATAGACAGAGACAGACAGACAGACAGATAGATTGAGATTACCATAGAGATAGAGATAGATCAGATAGATATAGAGATGTAGACAGAGACATAGATATAGGTAGACATAGATAGAGATAAGTAGAGATATAGATAGCTAGCTGGGTAGCTAGATAGATAGCTGGATGGATGGATGGATGGATGGATGGATGGATGGATGGATGGATGGATGG
>NW_026652280.1:91323863-91326210 GCF_009828535.3 Hylobates moloch
TGGATGGATGGATGGATGGATGGATGGATGGATGGATGGATGGATGGGAGAAAGGGGGTTTATTATGGGAATCGGTTCACGTGAGTATGGAGACTGAGAAGTCCCATGATTTGCCCTGTCTGTGCAAGCTGGAGACCCAGGGGGCTGGTAGTGTGGCTTAGTTCAAGCCTGAAGATCTGAGAACCAGGGAGGCCAAAAGTGTAACTCGCAGTCAGAGGGGCCACTGGTATAAGTCCCAGGGTCCAAAGGTCAGAGAACCAGGAGTTCTGATGTCTAAGGGCAGTAGGAGGTGGGTGTCCCAGCTCTGGCAGGGGAAGAGAGAGCAAGAGAGCACGAATTCATCTTTCCATTCTGCCTGGGCCCTCAGTGGATTGGATGGTGCCCTCCCACATCAGCCCACGGATTCAATCCCTAGTCTCTCCTGGAAATGCTGTCACAGGCACACCCAGAGATAATGCTTTCATGCTCTCTGGATATCCCTTCATCCAGTCAAGTTGACAGCTGAAACAAACCATCACAAATTCACTCCTTGTCAGCTTGGAACCTATACACACCTCCTTAAACCATACTTCATCTCCAAATAGACAGCAGCAAGGTCATGGTTCCAACTAACATGTGACAACTATCCTGCATACAACCAGACACGCACTGACTCCTTCCCTGGAAGAGGAGGTGAAGTCCTCGAGTGATGTTGACTCTCCCAATATCCCACGGCCTCAATACTGTCACGTAAAATTCACGATACCTTGATACGGAGACAAAGTCAGTAGATCTTATGTTACATGATAAAGGAGTAAGAGAGGAAAGAAAACAGATATTTGCTTAATATATGTACATATATGCACAAATGCTTTCTTAACAAAATAGAGAGGAAACACTCATGACAGTTACAGTCCTCATTTCTGCTACTGGCCAAGCTACAGGAGTACCTGGTGTTTATAACCACTGCCCATTCTGTAGTCCCTTTGCCCTCAGCAGGCACCTCAGCTGGTAGGGTTCTGTACGTGGCCAGGTGACCCAAGGCCTCAGTGCTTAAGGGTCTGGGCCTTGCTGTAGTTTCCTAGGGAAACTTGCGTTGCTGTGGTTTCCCAGGGATTTTTTTTTTTTTTTTTTTTGAGACGGAGTCTTGCTCTGTCGCCCAGGCTGGAGTGCAGTGGCGCGATCTTGGCTCACTGCAACCTCCGCCTCCCAGGTTCATGCCATTCTCCTGCCTCAGCCTCCTGAGTAGCTGGGACTACAGGCACCTGCCACCATGCCCAGCTAATTTTTTTGGTATTTTTAGTAGAGACAGAGTTTCACCGTGTTAGCCGGGATGGTCTCGATCTCCTGACCTCGTAATCTGCCCGCCTCGGCCTCCCAAAGTGCTGGGATTACAGGCGTGAGCCACCGTGCCCGACCCCAGGGATCTTAACCACAGGGTGTGGTTAAACTAAGAGAAGTCCTAAGGGGCCTCCTGCATTCCGCATGGTCTTCTGCACCTCCAGTATGGAGTACAGTCCCATGTCCCCTGGGTCCTCTGGATTAACCCCCAGCCGGAATCCAAACTCCCTCATCAGCCTGTTGACTCTGAGTCTTGAGGATCCCCAAGTGCCCAGGTGGCACCTTAACTTCCAGTTCAATAGAGTCATTGTTGTGTCTCCTGGTGGCAGCATTCCTCACCTTGGAACCAAGGCCCCTAGGCCAGCAGAGCGTAAAGTCATGGGAACAGGAAACAAAAACACTGCTTGTGGGTCACTGCGGGTGATGGTGGGTGGTGCCACTCCCACTTCTGCCCCTTGGTTCCTGGACCTGTGAATCCTGACTGTGGGAGAGACAGCTCCACATACTGGACATTGATTCAGAGCACAGACAGCCTCCTGGAGCAGCACCTTGCCCCAGCCCTGCAAGGCATCGCCACCCAGCTGGTGCTGGAGCTGTGTCTGCAAAAGCCCATTCCACCATTCTATCATGCCAGCTGCTTCAGGATGATGGAGAACACGGTAAGACCCGTGACTACCGCGAGCATGAGCCCACTGCCACACTTCTTTGGCTGCAAAGTGAGTTCCTTGGTCAAAGCAATGCTGTGTGGACAGCACGGCAGTGGATGAGTAGTTCTGAGCCAACAGATGGTAGTGACGACAGAAGCATCGTGTGCAGGGAAGACAAATCCATATCCATGGCAGGCGCCTATCCCAGTAAGAACAAACCAGTGCCCCTCCCATGATGGCAGCCATTCAGTGTCACCCACCTGCCCCCAGGCACCGGGATGATCACTCTGGGGAATGGAGCCTCAGCACCCCTCCCATGATGGGAGCCTCCAGTGTCACCCACCTGCCCCCAGGCACTGGGCTCATCACTCTGGGGAATG
>NW_026652280.1:91326220-91388720 GCF_009828535.3 Hylobates moloch
TGTCACCCACCTGCCCCCAGGCACTGGGCTCATCACTCTGGGGAATGGAGCCTCAGCGCCCCTCCCATGATGGGAGCCGCCAATGTCACCCACCTGCCCCCAGGCACTGGGCTGATCACCCGGGAATGGAGACTATCAGGCTGAGTGTTGGTCTCTGCTGCTGGCACATTGGGCACACAGTGCTGGTGTGTGGCTTGGCCTTGGTGAGTGGAAGTCCATGTTGCTGAGCCCATGCACAACCTCCATCCCTGCCACCACAGCCACTTTGCTCAGGAGCTCAATGGGTGATGAGAGGGGTGGCTGGGAAAAGGCTAACTGGTGTCCATAGAGCAGGTCATCCTGTCCACCTGATTACTGAAGTCCTTTGCTGAGGTCACCCTTTGGTGAGGATTCACATGGGACACAAATATCTGGATGTCATTTGCGTGTTCAGAGAGGGCTATCTATACATCTCTTCCACACATTTCTTTGTTGCCAATTTTCCAATCATGTTCCTTTCAAGCACCTCCATCCACCTAAATCACTGGCAACAGCCATGAGTCAAATATCATCACACATCTGCTCCTTCTAAGCGGAGCACACACAGGTGCATGCCGGAAGTTCTACCCACGGGGAAGATTGCTCTTCACCACTGTTTGAGGGATGTCCCCCAGGGGCTACATGGCTGCAGCTGTCCACTTTCCGGTAGTGTCTGCATGCTGAGCAGAACCATTTGTAAGTCTGGCCTGAGTCTTCTCTTCCTCTGTCAACCAATGAGAGGGAACTCCCCATGCAGCCACAGGTGCAGACGGGCAGGGAGAAGGCAGGGGAGCAGCAGTGGGGCCACAGGCTTTGGGCCCCTACTTCATGTAACTTCCTTGTGCCTTCAGGACCTGCTTGGGCCTGATCACCTATCCCCCGCTTCCACTGGCTGGTGCGGCACTGCTGTGCTCACGACTTTATGGCTACGTGGGCCGGATAGTCCCCAGACCGTGATGAGCAGTTCAAGTCATGTGGTAACTTGGTGGCACTTGTCTAGTTTCCTTTTCTTTTTTTCTTTCTTTCTTTCTTTTATTTTTTTTATGAGACAGAGTCTCCCTCTGTCGCCCAGGCTGGAGTGCAGCGGCGCCATTTTGGCTCACTGCAACCTCCGCCTCCTGGGTTCAACCGATTCTCGTGCCTCCGCCTCCCAAATAGCTGGGATTACAGGCATTCGCCACCACGCCTGGCTAATTTTGTATTTTTAGTAGAGACGGGGTTTCACGATGTTGGCCAGGCTGGTCTTGAACTCCCGACCTCAGGTGACCCACCCGCCTCAGCCTCCCAAAGTGCTGGGATTATAGATTCACACTGCCAGGAGTTTAATTTCTACAAAGGCCCAGAAGCAGGGCAAGAGCTGTTTCTCAGAAGGAGAGTGGGTTATCTGTGGATGTTGACAGGACCTTGCTCCAAAATCCTAAAGGCCTGAGCCGTGATTCACCTACAGGGGCCTGGCAAAGACTCCACACAGGGTCTCTGTCTGCCACTGACACCCCAGGCACCAGTGGATCTGCTGGTCATGTGGCCCACGTGGCAGAGCGCCATGCACAGAGCCTGGACCTACTGCAGAGACTTCTCTTGCTCCGGGCCATGCTTAAAACCAGCAGCTTTTCAAATCACTCAGTAAGTGGACAGAGTTGGACACCTAAAAGAGAGAAAACGTGTCAACCCCACATCAAACAGGCCCACTTAGTGCTGCTCTTCTCTTTTGGTTGTAGGAGGGTTCAGCTGCAGCAACCTGTCCTTCACCTTAGAACAGGCCCCACACCACTGGAAAGTTCTCTGAGGTAGAAGGCTCTGAATTTCAGCTGGGTTTATTCCCTACCCTCTGACACCAACAAGTCTAAGATGGAGGCTACTTCTTGTGCCTTACGTCCCGTCAGCGTGATGTCACCAGTGTAATGGGTGACAGTGTAATGGGCCAGGGTGACATCCTGGGGAAGGGAGAGGTGATCGAGACTCCTGAGAATTACCTCTGACACAGGCTGGAGAAGTGAGAGGCTCCTGAGGTGGGGTGGTGAGTGTGCATTGCTGACCTGGTTTCTGCTGGGCCTTGTGGAGAGGTGTGGAGGAGAACGCATTTGCCGGATCAATAGCTGCGCACCAGGGAGCAGAAGATGTGCTAATTTGCTCAAGTGATGGAACCATGTCTGCCCCAGCAGCTGCAGCTGGAGTCAAACTTAGGACAGTCCCCTGTCATTCTCCAGGATCCACCTGTCTCCCCTGTGGGCTGAATTGGCGGGTGGAATGGGCTGTGGTGGGGATCACCGCCCCTGCACCTCTCAAGTCCTTGGTGGTGGCACTGATGTCTGCAGTCCCTCCAGGGATGTGGGATGGCTTTTGACTGACGGTTCTAGGTAGAGGCCTCTTTAATGGCTTCCACTTGGCCTTTCCCACCATACAGGCCCCCACCCCCCAGGTCAGGGGACGCATGTGGGGACTCTGCTGGCTGCTGAGTGTGTCTGTTCCACTTAGGCATCTGCAGCTGGGAAGATGACCACAGGATAGGCCGGGGACCCACTGGACCCACAGAGTCAGACCTGAGCTAAAACTCTATTGATCACCTGGCTCCCTAAGTCCCTCCCTAACTGGAGGGCCACAGTGTCCTTCCAGCGTCTCCTAGAATCAATGTCAGCACAGAGCCAGTGTCCAATTGTCCTGAAATGTCGCATTATTTTCTTTTTTCCAATACACAGTTACCCAAATAGAAGGCCATAGATCCCTTTGGAGAAGACCAGGGAAAGAATTAACAGAATATATACATTTTTGGCAGTCCTGGGGTCCTTCCTCAAGGGTACCCAGCCTTTCTTTCACTCTTTCTGGGTTCATAGACTAGCTCAAGTCTGTGAATGACTGAGGCCATGATTCTCTGTTTTTATGATTAGACTTAGAGTTTTGTCCACTTGATCTGTAAATTTTCTGCTTGTATCCAGTAGGAACTGAGCAAGCTTCCTGTCTGTTTCACTGCTAGGAACAACATGGTAACCAGCCAGCACCATAGGTCTACATGGCTCAGACCTGTGACTCAGGTCTGACTGCTACTTTGCCTCTGCTGTCCATCATGGTAACCATGCCCACTTTGCCTTTGGTGCTTGAGTGCCCCACTTGGCCCCTGCTAACCCAGGATCCAATTATTCCCATTGCATGTAAGTTTCTCAGTTGATTGACTGCAGTTCCCACAGTGAGTATGGCCTACAGAGAAGAACAATCTCAGAGCTCTTCAAGGAGACTGGGCTGCCTCACGAATCTATTTCTTGGTGTTGTGAAACAGCAGTCCTCAACCTTTTTGGCATGAGGGACTAGTTTCATGGCAGAATATTTTTCCACAGACCCGGAGTTGGAGGGTGGTTTTGGGATGATTCAAACACATTACATTTATTGTGCACTTTATCTGTATTATTATTACATGGTAATATGTACGGAAATAATTACACAACTCACCATCATGTAGAATCAGTGGGAGGCCTGAGCTTGATTTCCTGCAACTAGACAGTTCCATCTGGGAAGGATGGGAGACAGCGACAGATCATCAGGCATTATATTTTCATAAGGAGCATGCAACCTAGATCCCTCGTATGTGCAGTTCACAGTAGGGTTTGCACTCCTATGAGAATCTAATGCTGCTGCTGATCTGACAGGAGGCGGAGCTCAGGTGGTAATCTGAGTGATGGGGAGTGGCTATAAATACAGATTTCACTCACTCACCCACTGCTCACCCCCTGCTGTGTGGCCCAGTTCCTAACAGGCCATGGACCAGTACCAGTTCATGGGCCGGGGAGTTGGGGATCCCTGTTGTGAAAGGTCTGTGTTCTGGGCCCTCCCAGGGTGGGTGAGGAGGTTTTCATTGTCATATTCCCATCTCCCTGAGCCTTTGAACCCCTTCCTCTATGTTAAGCCAAGGGAGCTTGGGTACCTCCAGCTTGCTCACTGCGGGAATCCTTTGATCCATGTTTCAACCAACCAGCCAGTTAGAGCTTTTCCAAGTCCCCTAGCTGCAGCCTGGAATGCAGCCTCTGCTTGGTGGACGTGTCTGCACACCCGGCCCCTCCACCTCCATGTTCCTCCCCCAGTGCCCACACCCAGTGTCTGTGCCCACTCTTGTCCCCGGGGTGTCTGTCTATGTAAATCAGACAGGTCAAGTGGCTCTTCCGGGGTGTGGCTCGACGCCTCCTGTGTCACACTGTGGGCCTCACCTTCAGGGGCCTGCTGGGCTGTGAGTCTTGTTATAGGTCTTAAAGCAAAGGGAGGAGTTGGGGAGGCTCCTGAGGAGAATCAGCAACTGCCTTAGGGGAAGTCCTTACCCTTTCCTCAGGCAACACAGATTAATGCCTCAGAGGAGGTGGAAAGGCCAGTACCACTGGGGGAGGGGTGTAGCACTGGGGGTGAGTGTAGCACTGCCACTGGGTGCAGGGAGGCTGCTTCTGCTGACAAAACGACTCATCCTAACTTAGAGGTTCACTGTGCCCAGCTTCATCAGGGTCCTTCCATACGTCTCCATCCCAGTTTACAGGATCCTCTGTTTCCCAGTCAATGCCGTCACTGTAGCAGTGGATACCCCGCAAGGCTGAGAGTTCAACTTGCTTTGTAATTCATCCAGTTTCATGATGAGGACTTGTGTTTGCTTTTCAGCAGTCTTGGCCCCAGGGCTACAGGAAAGGAGATTCTCCTTCAGGGTTCACTCAGCCACTCATAGGTTATTTATACAGAGCTGGAACTGGGAATTTGAATCACTGAGCACATCCTGTGATCTCATCACTTTGTCCAGCAACCAACTGGTAACCAGCCTACATCACTGTATTCCTTGGTTTTCCACAAACGTTCGAAAATATCATATACAGAGTCACTAAGCTCCTTGCCTCTTATAAGTGGTTTACTAGGAGAATACAATGCAGAAATTTGCATATTTTCATAAACTGTTCACACCATGGACCATCAGTTTTCTGTGTACTATTGGAAGTAGAGTTCTTCGCACTTTTAAGTCAAGTCATGTTAGAAAACCAATTCCAAAAACACACATTCAGAAAACTCATTCTTACGATTCTGTTTCTCTAGAATCACTCCTGATACCAAAACCTATGTTAGGGTTCTTCAGGTAAACAGAACCGAAAGGATAGAAATAGGATCGAGGCCAGGTGTGGTGGCTCATGCCTGTAATCCCAGCACTTTGGGAGGCTGGTGGATCACGAGGTCAAGAGATCGAGACTATCCTGGCCAACATGGTGAAACCCCGTCTCTACTAAAAATACAAAAATTAGCTGGGTATGGTGGCGGGTGCCTGTAGTCCCAGCTACTGGGGAGGCTGAGGCAGGAGAATCGCCTGAACCTGGGAGGCGGAGGTTGCATTGAGCTGAGAACACGCCACTGCACTCCAGCCTGGGTGACAGAGCAAGACTCTGTCTCAGAAAAAAAAAAAAAAAAAGTAATAGGATTGATACAGGTATAGATACATAGATACATGAGAAGGGATTTGTTATGGGAACTGGCTCACATGATTACGGAGGCTGAAACTTCCCACAGTAGGCCATCTGCAAGCTGGGAATCAGGGAAGCCATTTATGTGGTGCAGTCTAAGTGTGAAGGCCTCAGAATCAGGAAAGCCAGTCAGGTAACTCTCAGTCTGGAGCTGAAGGCCTGAGGACCTGGAAGCCACTGGTACAAGTCTCAGAGTGCGAAGGCTGAAGAATCTGGAGTTCTGATATCCAAGGGCAAGAGAAGATGGGGTCCCAGCTCTAGAAGGGAGTGTGGGGAGAGGCAGACAGAGAGGGAGAGTTTTTTTTCCTTTTTTCCTTATCTGGGCCCCCTGCTGATTGGACAGTGCCCACTCAGGTTGGGTGAGGATGGACTTTCTCTACTGTCATGGTTTGAATTTGCCTTCTCCAAGTTTTTCTTTTTTTTTTTTTGAGACAGAGTCTCACTCTGTCCCCCAGGCTGGAGTGCAGTGATGCAATCTCGGCTCACTGCAAGCTCCGCCTCCTGGCTTTAAGCCATGCCTCAGCCTCCCGAGTAGCTGGGACCATAGGTGTGCACGCACCACCACGCCTAGCTAATTTTTGTATTTTGTAGAGACAGAGTTTCTCCATGTTGGCCAGGCTGGTCTTGAACTGATGACCTCAAGTGATCTGCCCGCCTCACCCTCCCAAAGTGCTGGGATTACAGGCATGAGCCACTGCGCCTGGCCTCCAAACATTATATTTAAACTTAATCCGCACTGTGGTGGTATTAAGTGGTAGGGCTTTTTGAGAAGTGATTAAGTCATGAGGGCTCAGTCCTCATGAATGGACCAACGCTCTTATAAAAAAGGCTTCAGAGACAGTTCACCTTGTATTGCTCTTCCACCATCCACCATGCGATGACACAGCATTTGTCCTCTTCAGGAGAGGCAGCAACACGTCTTCATCTTGAAGAAGAGACTGGGACCCTCACCAGACACCAAAACAGCCAGTGTCCTGATCTTGCACTTTTTCCAGCCTCCCATACTGTGACATAATAAATTTGTTATAGAAATGACTAAGTTACGGATATTTTGTTATGGCCGCACAAAGGGACAGAGACATAATTTGCTACCCATAGGTGGGGTGTTGCTGTTATAAATACCTGAAAATGTGGAAGCAGATTTCAAACTGCTGGTAGAGGCTGGAAGTGTTTCAGAGTGCATGGTAGAAAAAGCCTAAATGGCTATGAACAGAGTATTAAAGGCAATTCTGGTGCAGGCTTAGAAGAAGAGGTCTGTAGAGAGAGCTTCAGTCTTCTCGGGAATGTTTAAGTGGGCCGGGCGTGGTGGCTCACGCCTGTAATCCCAGCACTTTGGAAGGCCGAGGTGGGCGGATCACAAGGTCAGGAGATTGAGACCATCCTGGCTAACACGGTGAAACCCCGCCTCTACTAAAAGTACAAAAAATTAGCTGGGCACGGTGGCGGGCGCCTGTAGTCCCAGCTACTCAGAGAGGCTGAGGCAGGAGAATGGCGTGAACCCGGAAGGCGGGCCTTGCAGTTAGCTGAGATCCTGCCGCTGCACTCCAGCCCGGGTGACAGAACGAGACTCCATCTAAAAAAAAAGAAAAAGAAAGAAATGTTTAAGTAATCATGATCCCAATGCTGGTAGAAATATGAATAGTAAAGATGAAGTTTTAGATCACAGTAAGGAATATCTTATTGGAATCTGGAGGAAAGACGGTTCCTGTTACAAAGTGGTAAGGAACTGGGCTGAATTGTGCCTGTGCCTGAGGGCTTTGTGGGAGGCAGAATTTAACAGTGATGAACTAGAATATTCCGAGGAAGAAATCTCTAAGCAAAACGCTAAGGGGGCTGCGTGGCTTCTCTCAACTGCGTATAGTAAAAGGCAAGAAGACAGAAATGAGTTCAAGACAGAATCTATAATCAAAAGAGAAGCAGAACTTAAAGGTTTGGAAGAGGCTCAGCTTGGCCACGTGTTTAGGAGAGAAAACAAAGGGTGTGGCCCAGGGACCATGTGATAAGATTCGTGGGGCTAGAGGGAAGTCAGGTGCTATTCGTTAAGACAATGGAAGAGGCGGGGCGCGGTGGCTCACGCTTGTAATCCCAGCACTTTGGGAGGCCCAGGCGGGCGGATCACGAGGTCAGGAAATCGAGACCACGGTGAAACCCTGTCTCTACTAAAAATACAAAAAAAAAAAAAAAAAATTAGCCGGGCGTGGTGGCGGGCGCCTGCAGTCCCAGCTACTCGGAGAGGCTGAGGCAGGAGAGTGGCGTGAACCCGGGAGGCGGAGCTTGCAGTGAGCCGAGATGGCGCCACTGCACTCCAGCCTGGGTGACAGAGCGAGACTCCGTCTAAAAAAAAAAAAAAAAAAAGACAATGGAAGAAAGGCCCTGATGGCATGTTAAAGATCTTCCAGGCTGCCATGGCAGTCACAGCCTCAGAGTTCTAGGGCTTTGAGGGCAGGAGGGAGTCAAGGGAGGAACCCAGGGCTCTGGAGGGTCCCTGGGTACATATAGGACCTTGGGCCTTCATGCCTAGTACTGCCTCAAGTCTCTGCTCCCTGCATTCCAGTGTAGCACTCCTCAGCTGCCTCAGCTATGGCTCACATGGGCCCAGGTGTGGCTCAGGCTGCCCCTCCAGAGGCACAGGCAATATGCCTTGGCAGCATCTTCTGCAGGCACACATAGAGCATGTGCTATGGAGGCATGGCCTAGTAGAGCCATGGGGTCAGGGCCCCCTCAACCACAGGCCGGTACAAACGCTGCTGTGCAACTCCAGCCTGGGACAGCCAAAGGCATGGGACTGCAATGCTTGGGAGCCACAGCCAGCAAAGCCATGGGGGCAGGACCACCTGGAGACTTGGGGGCCCAACTCCCACCCTAAGGTGTCTGGAAGGCATGACAGGGAGTCGAAGGAGATTGTTCTCAGGTTTCAAGATTTGATTTTGCTTGCCTTGTTGGATTTTGGATTTACGTGGGATCTATTATCCCTTTTTTCTTTCCTAGTGCTCCATTTTGGAATGGAAATATCTATCCCCTGTCTGTCCTACCATGATATTTTGGAAGCGTGTAACTTGTTTGATTTCATAGGTTTACGGCTGGAGAGCAATTTACTTCAAGATGAATATTACCTAGAGTCTCACTCATATCTGATGTAGATGATGTTTAGATAAGACTTTGGACTTTGATTTTAAAGCTGATGCTGGAATGAGTTAAGACTTTTGGAGTTACTGGGATGGAATGTATGTATTTTTAATGTGATAAGGTCATAAATTTTGGGGGACTAGGAGTAGAATGCTATGATTTGAACATATCCCCTAGAAATTCATTTGAAACATAATCCCATTGTGGTGGTATTAAGAAGTAGGGCTTTTGGGAAGTGATTAAGTTATGCAGGCTCTGTCCTCATGAATGAATTAATACCCTGTCAAAAAGGCTTCAAGGACAGTTCACCCTGTATTGCTCTTCCACTATCCTCCATGTGAGGACCCCAGCATTCATCCCCTCTGGAGGAGGCCGCCACAACACACCATCTTGGATGCAGAGATAGGGTCCCTCACCAGACAACATACTTGCTGGCACCTTGATCTTGAACTTCCCAGCCTCCAGAATTATGAGAAAAATAAGTTTCTCTTCTTTATAAAGTACTCAGTTTCAGGTATTTTCTTATAGCAGCACAAATGGACTAAGACACTCAGTCCACTGATTCAAGTGCCGACGTCTTCTGAGAACACCTTCACAGACTGTATTAGGCTGTTACTGCACTGCTATTAGGAAAAACCTGCAACTGGGTAATTTATAAGAACAGAGATGTAATTGGCTTATGTTTCTGCAGGCTTTATAGGAAGCATAGCAGCATCTGCTTCTGGGGAGGCCTCAGGAATCTTCCAATCATGGCAAAAGGCAAAGGGGGAGCAGGCATGTCACATGGCAAAAGCATGAGGAAGAGAGAGGTAGGGGGAGGTGCTACACACTTTTAAATGACCAGATCTTGTGACTTACCATCTCAAGGACATCACCAAGCCATGTGGGATCCGCCCCTGTGATCCAATCACCTCCTACCAGGCTCCACTTCCAACATTGGAGATTATAATTCAACATGAAGTTTGGAGAGGACATCCAAACTGTATCATTTAGCCCTGGACCCCCAAATCTCATATCCTTCTCACGTTGCCAAATACAAACATACTTTCCTAATAGTCCTCCAAAGTCTTCACTCATTTCAGCATTAACTCAAAAGTTCTACGTCTCAACTGAGTCAAGGCAAGTCCCTTCCATCTACAAGCCTGTAAAATAAAAAAAAGTTATTTACTTCCAAGATACATTGGGAGTATGGGCATTGGGTAAACATTCATGTTCCAAAAGGGAGAAATTGGCCAAAAGAAAGGGACTGCAGGCTGCATGCAAGTCCAAAACCCAGCAGGGCAGTCATTAAATCTTAAAGCTCTAAGGTAGTCTCCTTTGACTCTGTGTCTCATTTCCAGGGCATGCCAGTGCAAGGGGTGTGCCCCCCCAGGCCTTGGGCAGCTCTGCCCCTGTATCTCTGCAGGGTGTAGCTCTTGTGGCTGCTCTCACAGGTTGTTGAGTGCCTGCTGCTTTTCTATATGCAGAGTGAAAGTTCCCAGTGGATCTACCATCCTGGGGCCTGGAGGACAGTGGCCCCCTTCCCATGGGTCCACTAGGAAGTGCCCCAGTGGAGACTCTGTGTAGGGCCTTCAGCCCCACATTTCCCCCCTGCACTGCCTTAGTAGAGGTTCTCTATGAGGTAACTGCCCCTGTAGCAGGCTTCCACCTGGGCACCCAGGCTTTTCCATACATTCTCTGAAATCTAGGTAGAGGCTCCCAAGCCTCCTTCACTTTTACATTCTGTGTGGCTGCAGGTTTAACACTACACAGAAGCTGCCAAGGCTTATGGCTTGCACTGTCTGGAGCTGTAATGGCAGCCCAAGTTGTACCTGGACCCCTTTTAGCTGAGGCTGAACCCAGAGTGGCCGAGATGTGGGGAACAGTGTCCCAAGGCTGTGCAGGGCACTGGGCCCTGGGTTTGGTCCATGAAACCATTCTTTCCTCCTAGGCCTCTGAGCTTGTGATGGGAGGGGCTTCTTTGGAAGTCTCTGAAATGCCTTTGAGGCCTTTTCCCCATTGTCTTTGGATATTAGCACTTGGCTCTATTTCAGTTGTGCGAATTTCTCTAGTAAGTGGTAGCTCCAGAGTGTGCTTGAATTTATTTCCTGAAAAAGCTGTTTCTTTCTCTATCACATGGCCAGGCTGCAAATTTTTTTAAATGTTTACACTCTGCTTTCCTTTTAAATTTAAATTCCAACTTTAGTTCATTTCTTTGCTCCCACATCTGTGTGTAGGTTGTTAGAAAGAGCCAGGCCACATCTTGAATGCTTTCCTGCCTAGAAATATCTTCCACCAGATACCTTGAGTCATCACTCTCAAGCTCAAACTTCCACAGATCCCTAAGGCATGAACAGAATGCAGCCAAGCTCTTTGCTAAGGCATAACACATGTGACTTTTGCTGTAGTTCCAAATAAGTTTCTCATTTCCATCTGAGACCTCATCAGCCTGTCCTTCACTGTCCATATCACTATTAGCATTTTGGTCACAGCCATTTAACCAGTCTCTAAGAGGTTCCAAACTTTCCTTTATCTTCCTCTCTTCTTGTGAGCCTTTCAAGATCTTCCAACTTCTGCCTGTAACCCAGTTGCAAAGTTGCTTCCATATTTTCAGATATCTTGATAGAAATGTCTTTCTCCCTGATACCAAGTTTCTGTATTAGGCCATTCTTGCACTCCTGTAAAGAAATACCTGAGGCCAGGCATGGTGGCTCACGCCTATAATCCCAGCACTTTGAGGGGCCAAGGCAGGTGGATCACCTGAGGTCAGGAGTTTGAGACCAGCCTGGCCAACATGGAGAAACCCCGTGTCTACTAAAAATACAAAATTAGCTGGGTGCAGTGGTGCATGCCTGTAATCCCAGCTACTCGAGAGGCTGAAGCACAAAAATGGCTTGAATCTGGGAGGTGGAGGTTGCAGTGAGCTGAGATTGCACCACTGCACTCTAGGAGACTGAATGAAATCTGTCTGAAAGAAAGAAAGGTAGAAAGAAAGACAGAAAGAAAGAGAAAGAAAGAAAGAGAGAAAGAAAGAAAGAAAGAAAGAGAAAGAAAGAAAGGGAAAAGAAAAAAGAAAGAAAAGAAAAGAAAGAAAAGAGAAGAGAAGAAAAGAAAAGAAAAGAAAAGAAAAGAAAAGAAAAGAAAAGAAAAGAAAGAAAAGAAAGACCTGAGCAGAGACTGGATAATTTATAAGAAAAGAGGTTTAATTGGCTCACAGTTCTGCATGCTGTACAGGAAGCATAGTGGCATCTGCTTCTGGGGACGCCTCAGGAAACTTCCAATCATGCTGGAAGGCAAAGGGGGAATAGGCACATCACACGGCAGAAGTATGAGCAAGAGAGAGGTGGGGGGAGGTGCCACACACTTTCAAACAACCTGATCTTATGATTGCCATGAGGACAGCACCAAGCCATGAGGGATCCACCTCGTGATGCAGTCACCTTCCACCAGGCCCCACCTCCAGCGTGAAGGATTACAATTCAACATGAGATTTGGGTAGGGGGTAGTGGGTGACATCCAACTATATTACAGACACACCCAGAAATAATGCTTTTCCAGATACCTGGGTATCACTTAATCTAGTCAAGTTGACACCCAAAATTAACCATCACATCTTGCAAAGCATTATTTCTGGGTATCTGTGAGGGTAGATTTGAAAGAGATTGTTATTTGAATCCATGGACTGAATAAGGAAGATCTACACTCACCTGATGTAGGTGGGTACCATCCAGTAGGTTGAGGGCCTAGAGATAGAAAAAAGGCAGGGAATGATGAATCCTCCTTCTCTCCAGTGCTAGGAAACCCATCTTCTCCTGACTGTGGACATCGGAACTCTGGGTTCTCCAGCCATTGCACTCTGGGACTCACACCAGCAGCCACTCCACCACCACCAGTTTTCAGGCCTTTGGCCTTGGACTGAGAGTTACACAATCTGCTCTCCTGCTTCTGAGGCCTTTGGACTTGGAATGAGCCCCGCACCAGCTTCTCTAGGTCTCCAGCTTGCAGACAGCCTGTCGTGAGACTTCTCAGCCTGCATAATCATGTGAGCTGATTCCCCTCATAAATCCTCTCATATGTCTGTATGTATATGTCCTGTGGTTCTGGTTCTCTGGAGAATGCTGACTAATACCTGGGTTTACAAGTTTAGAGAAACAGCCAACTACAGCCCATGCCCCACAGCCAGTCTTGGCCACGGCTGACATGACCCTCGTTCTTCCCTGACTCATGCTTGGTTCCTTCCCTGTCAGTGGGCACCTCTGCTGGTCTCTGTGGCCTACCCAGTGGACCAACTGGGACCCTCCTCAGTGAGGGGTCTGAGGCCCTGGTCACCATCCCTGCTCAGGCCATGGCTGCTGTAGTTGTCCACTCATCAATAAAACAGTTGAGGGAACACCAAGTCCCCCAAGTCCCACCACTTGGATCACCAGGCACCAAATTTATCCTTCCATGCCCCCTCTCGTGAAGTAGCAGTTCTACTCCCTCCTAATGGCCACGGCCCACCTCCCTACCTGTTTGGGGCCTCCTTGTCATGACTTGGTCTCCAGGGACAAATAATCCAAAGTGACAAGGCATCAGCTGTAGCCTAAAGTTCAGTGGGTCTCCTATCTGTCCACTGGTGGAGTCGTCCCCTGTGGAAGCCATGACCCCTGACTGGCAGCCTAGAGTGGAGGAAACAACAAACACCAAACCCCCAACAGGTCGCTGGCAGTGGTGGTACGGGAGCCACTGCTGCTTCTGCCCCTTGGTTCCCAGGCCTTTTGGGGACATAGCACCCCATGGTGGCTGTTGAGTTGGAGTGATTACTGAGTTCCACAGTGTGACACCCCATCCTTGAACAGTATCACCCCCATGCTGGGGCCTTCATGGAGCTCTGAAAAGGCTGCTCCCCTGCTCTGTGGTGCTGGCTGCATCTGAGTGGTGTGGGCTGTGATAGGACCAGCAGATGCCGTGGCCATGTGCCATGTGCCATGGCTGCACCTCCTCCCTTTGTTGTAAAGTGGGTCCCTTGGTCCAAGGCACTGCTATGCAGGCCCCGTTTTGTGGATCAACACTTAATAAGGCCTGGGGGTCAGCCTGGGTTATGTGTCAATTCTAGTGGAGTTGAATTGCTGCCCCCAGTGGGATGGATGCTTCTGTTGCCTTGTCAGCTTTCTGTATAGATAGTGCCTAGTGGGGGCTTCTCAGCGGCCCATGTTGCAGACAGGTTGGGCATTTGTGGCAGCAGTGGCTAGATCAGCCTTGGTAGGTGGAGCTGTGCTGCTGGTTCCATGGTCAGCCTCCCTTTCTACCACCAAAGCTACTCCATGCATGCACCCAGGGGGCCAGCACTCAGGTGGCCGGGGACAGGTGGCTGGGGACAGAGGCTGGCTGAAGTCAAGGGCTGCGGCCATTTTGTCTAACTGATTGCTTAGTGGCTCCCTGGTGGATGCTTTCTGTTGGGAATGAACACATGATACCAAGCTCTTCACCTCTCATGGCCACACCTGTGGGTTCATTCATGTGCCTCCTCTCCTGGAGTGGTGGACAGAATGATGATGTCCCCCAAAAGGTGTCCAGAGCTCTTTTTAAATAGGGATGGCATAGAACTCATCCACTCACTAATGGCTGCTTAACATGTACCCCATTCCATATCCCTCTGCTCCAGCAAATATAGCACAGCTGGCACAGCAACAATCATTGGGCTACTGCTCAGTGGAGTTTGGGATTAGCTGTACATATACACAGGGGCTTATTAGGGGGAATTGTCTCCTGTGATTATGGAGGTTGGAAAGTATCCCCATCTGCCATCTGCAAGCTGGAGACCCAGGAGAGCTGATGGTGTAAGTTCCAGTCTGAGTGTGAAGGCAGAAGACTGATATCCCAGCTCAAAGACAAGCAGCTCTTTGAGCTGGGATATCAATCGTGTTGAAATTTGGTCCTCAGTGCTGGAGGTGGTGTCTAATGGGGGTGTTTGGGTTGTGACGGCAGATCTCTCATGGATGGCTTGGTGACATCCTCATGGTAGTGAGTGAGTTCTCACTCTGAGTTACCCAAGAGCTGGTTGTTGAAAACAGCCTGGCAGTCCCCTGTTCACTTGTTTCCTCTCAACATGTGATTTCTGCACACACTGGCTCCCCTTCATCTTCTGCCATGAGTGGAAGCAGCCTGAGGCCCTCACCAGCAGCAGATGCAGATGTCATGTTTCTTGTACCGCCTTCAGAACCATGAGCCAAATAAACCTCTTTTCTTTATCAATTACCCAGTCTCCAATATTCCTTTATAGCAACATAAACAGACTAAGACAGGCAGGGAGAGCGAATTTTCTCTTGCTTAATCTTTTTGTTTTAGTCAGACCTTCAACTGATTGGATGAGGCCCACCTTCACCGGAGAGAGTGACCTGCTTTTCTCAGTCCACAGATTCAAATGCTAAGCATATCCAGAAACACCTTGCAGACACACCCAGAATAATGTTTAACCAAACATCTGGGCACCATGGCCCAGTGAAGTGGACACATAAAATTTCCCATCACAAGTTGACAGTAGTCTGTTAGCATCCTCCGGGAAATGGGGGTAATGATGGGAATCGCCTCACCTGCAACTTTCAAGTCTTCCAAAGGGGCTCACATCTCTGCCATTCCCCACCAATGAGATTTTCTTTTTGGTGTATTGCCTTGGCTAAGGTGGTGGGCAGTTTCAGAGGTTTCTACTTGGTAACACTATAATAGTTTTTACCCTACAGGACAATGAGCCTACGTGAGGATTCTGCCAACTACCAAGATTGTCTGAGTGTACATTTAGGGTCTGGGGGAATATGCAGCATTCTGGGGATGCAGAGGGATGACTCAGTGTGAGTCAGAGGTGGACAAAGATTGCACTTTGCTGGCCTCCATACTCCCTCCTCTAGTGGGCCCATGATGGTACCTTGACTCCAGCTGTCAGTGTCAACTTGGTCCCGGAGTCCCCCAGCCCTGGGCATTGCCCTTTTCCTAGTGCACAGTTACTGAAATACACCTTTAGTGGGGGGGTGGGGAAGGAGTGGGGGAGCCATCACCACATCCACCTGCTATGGTACTGCAGGGTCCATCCTCCTGGGACCCAATCCCTCCGTCAATCAGTGGGGTTTGGGTTTGAAAACTGTCTCAGGTGCAGAAACTGGGCAACAGATCATGCTTTTTCATTGGAGTATGTATTCATCTATTAGGGTTGCAAAACAATATCACAGACTGGGCAGCTTAAACAACAGACTTTCATCATCTCATGATTCTGGAGACTGGAAGTCCGAGATCAAGGTGTTGGCAGTGCTGGTTCCTCCCGAGGCCTCACTCCTTGATTTGCAGATGGCCACCTTCTCCCTGTGTCCTCATGTGGTCATGCCTCTGCATGTGTCCTCATCTCCTCTTCTTACAAGGACACCAGTCAGATTGGATTAAGGCCCACCCTAATGTCTTCATTTTAATTTAACTACCTCTTTAAAGGCCCTTTCTCCAAATACAGTTACACACTGAGGTCCTGGGGGTTAAGACTTCAGTATATAAATTTTGAGGGGACACAACTCAGCCATAATAGGATGGCTGTTCTCAGCCTCCTGAACAACCATCCTGATGTCTTTTGATCATGTAGATTAAGCAATACATTGCTGGCTGCCCACCTGCCTTGCCCAAGGAATGCCATGTTTTGGTGATGGTCCCGCTAGCTCTGCCAGTCAAGGCCCCTGGCTCTCTGATGGCATTGCTGCTTCCTGTGTGTATTAGCTCATTTTCACACTGTTATAAAGATACTACCGGAGACTGGGCAATTTGTAAACAAAGGAGGTTTAATTGACTCACAGTCCCACATGGCTGGGGAGGCCTCAGGAAACTCACAGTCATGGCAGAAGAGGAAGCAGGTACCTTCTTCACAAGGTGGCAGGAGAGAGTGTCAGTGAGCGTAGGAGGAACTCTCTGGCCGTGTAAGACGTGTCTGCTTCCCCTTCACCTTCCACCATGACTGAAACTTTCCTGAGGCCTCCCCAGAAGCAGCTATGAACCGTGAACCAATTAAACCTCCTTTCCTTATAAATTACCCAGTCTCAGGTGTTTCTTTATAGCCTTGCAATAACAGACTAATACACCCAGGCACAGTGGTATGCATCTGTAGTCCCAGCTACTTGGGAGACTGAGGTGGGAGGATCCCTTGAGCCCAGGAGTTTGAGGCTGCAGTGAGCTATGATCGCACCACTGCACTCCAGCCTGGGTGACAGAGACTGACCCTGTCTCAAAAAAACAAAAAACATAAAACAAAGGTAATTAACAGTAAATGAGTTCATGACAGTGGGTCCTAATCTCATAGGACTGGAGTCTTATAAGAGGAGGTGAGGACACGGACATGTACTGAGGGAAGACCTTGTGAGGACACAGAGAGAAGGCCCCAGTCATCTACAAGCCAAGAAGAGAGGCCTCAGGAGGAGCTAGCCTTGCAAAACCTTGATCTTGGACTCCAGCCTCCAGGATTGTGAGACAATGAGTCTGTTGTGTAAGCCACCCTGTCTGTGGTGTTTTGTGATGGCAGCCCCAGCAGACAAATGTACTTAGGGTTGGCTCTTTCACCCCGAAGCTTCTAAGCACCACTCAAGTGATGATTTGGCATTGTCTCCCAGGAACCTTAGGAGAGGGTTAAGTCCTGTACTATATAAGACAGTGCTCTGATATTGACACACTCTTCCTTCTCTAACTTTCTATTTCACTATGATCCTGCACTCTGGAGCTGACTCCTAGGTACTCCCAGTTCCTGACTAGTTCCTGCAGCTTCTATGCCCAGTCTTCTTTATATCTTCCCCAGCTCTGAACTTCTGGTAGCTTGCTGACTGAGCATATCCACTGTGAAGGGAACGAGTCTGTGGAATCCCACCCCGTTCCAAGGACAGAAGCTGTCTGTGACGGTTCATTTGGTCTGTCAACTTGACTGGGCCATGGGGTGTCCAGATATTTGGTCAAGTAGTATTCTGGGTGTGTCTGTGAGGATGAGATGAGCATTTGATCAGTGGACTGAGTGAAGCAGCTTGGCCCACACAGTGTGTGTGGACCTGTTAGAAATACCAAAATTATTAGAAATAGATAATCAGTGCTGCAAAGCAGAGTCAGCACAGTGACAAAAGATCTCTCAGCAAGGCCATCTTTACTTTCTGCAGAAAGGGTGCTCAATTGCAGATGGAACAATGGTGAGAGCACACCTGAACAAAGGAAAAGCAGACGTATTTATCCCTTACACATTTGGGTTGTCCTTACTGCCGTGTCCTGCATCCATTGGCTGGAGCGGGACCTCACCATCTTAAACTGATACCCGATTTGAAACTTTCCTAAATAGGTAAGTGCAAGGAAGAACAAAGAAGTTGCTTACAAAAGGTTTCAGGAAGCAATCACATTTCCAATTAAGGAAGGGGCATAGGCTGTGAGCTGGAACATGTCGGTGAGCATGTCCAACAGTTACATAGGATAGAGCTTAATAAAGAGCTATTAGCACAAAGCAAGGAGGCTTGAAGAAAGTTAGTCTTTAAAAGAATCTATTATTTCTAACACTTATTATTTATTCTTTAACAAGAAGGGGAACTTTGAAGCAGAAACTTTTTACTATCTACAAGTCCCTCCTCTTTTACTGTATTTCCTCTTCAAACTTGCTTAACATGTCTTGGCTCAGTTGTTTTGGTTAACTCCTGGATGTGTGGTACAATATAACACCTAAGAAGAAGGAGTATAGTTATTAGCGTTGTTAAAGAGGTAAGAATTGAGGCTACTTTTTTTTTTCTTTTTCTGGTTGATGAAATGCCAGAGTAAAAGGGATAGCCAATTGAACTACAGCATCAATACTGCTCCAATTATTTGGCAGAGTGTCCCGTAAAGGTCCTCCATGATACAACCATACATCCGCTCAGGGACGAATAAGGGCAGGCGGATGGGTCAGCTTTTGGAGGTGCCTGACTTCACTGCAACCTGTTAAGCCTCCAAGGAACGCCAAGTTTTTCCCCTCGTTGTTGGAGACGCGAGGTAGAATTGGTTTTGGAAGATGAAGGCTGGATGGCCCTCGGGGGCTGACCCGCAGGGCGTTGAACTTCGGGAAATAGCAGAGAAAGAGCTTGGCACAATTTGTTATTCCAGGCGGTGGAATCTTCAAAAAGAGCTATCACGCACTCCATGTCTGCTTGATTTGAGGACCATCCCAGTGGAAAGGGGGCATCCTGGGCCTCTGGCCTACTGTGCCCGCAAGCTTAACGGTCGCTTTTGCTTCAAGCGCGAACGGAATATTTAATCCATTTTAACCAGGCATTTATGTCTTTATACCCTGTTTCAATGGCTAGGGTTTGCCTTAGTTCTCCTATTTCTATGGCTGAGACCTTGCTTTTGTCATTTGGCACGAGGCGAGGCATAGTTTGATGTTGTAGGTTTGGGAGAGGGGCAGTGGTAGGAGGTGGAGGAGGGAGAACAAAGCGCATCTTGAAGCCTGTAGGACCCTTTCCAGTGACTGCTGCTCCTAAACCATAGAAACGCTCTAAAGTGGGGTTGGAGTTGCTCGTGGTGGGAATAGTCATGGATATAGGCACTGGGTTAGGAAAGGAAAGGAAAGATAGACTAAGCTTTCCTTAGCTTTCATTTGGTAGGGCTTGATCCAGGAACAACAGCCCACGATTCTGATGATAATGGTGCTCGCTTGACTCTGGTGGGACGTGTCCATCCCTTTCCGTTGTACGAATAGCAGTCTCGGTGGTCAGCAGCACAAGGTAG
Organism: Hylobates moloch; assembly: GCF_009828535.3. Classification (NCBI taxonomy): domain Eukaryota; kingdom Metazoa; phylum Chordata; class Mammalia; order Primates; family Hylobatidae; genus Hylobates; species Hylobates moloch. The sequence goes on from NW_026652280.1 coordinate 91,345,549, forward strand.
GGTCCTTCCCAGGCTGGCTCAAATTTCCCTCCTTTCCACCCTTTGATGAGAACGTAATCCCCAGGCTGGTGCTGACGTACTGGAAACTCTCAGGGCGGCGCCTGTGCTAAAAGACCTTTTGTTTTAAGGGTGGAGGATAAACCAAGTATATAATTTCTAAGAAATCGATCTTTTGTTTTAAATGTGGGGACATCAGCAGTGGACTTTATAGTCCTTAGTGCCTTCTTGCTGAGAAATGTCCTATGTTTATTAGTTTTTGGACTAAAGAAAGTGAAACACCATTTTATATTTGACAATGCTTCCTGTATAATTTTATACAAGATCAGCTAAATTTCACCTTTATATTAGTGTGTTATTCATGTTAAACTTCATTTTAATAAAACCTTGTAGACATATGCATCCAATTTTAAGGTCTGAGCACAAGGTAAGATTTCCAGACTCTCTTTAACCTTTTATAATTTTTGTTAAAGAGCAGGTTAGTGCTTTCAGAAAAACCCATTGTGCTTTTATTTTAATGTCTAGTTCACAGACAAACTGGAAGATACTCCTTTAACTTTAGCCAATATGTTTGCTTTACAATTAACATTTCAAAACTTGCTTAAACCTTCAAAACAAATTTTTTTTTTCTCTCAAAGATGATAACCATTGTTTTCCAAAGCAAACTTCCTTATATCTGTGGGCTAGACAGCCTAAGGCCACAACATTATAAGTTAGGATAATACATGTTATACTGTTAACTTTTAGCAAACTTTACTTTTGTTGAAAACCTTGTAAGTTTGGGATTTCAATTATCCTTTGGTATTAATAAGACCCCATTTAGTCCAAATTTAACTTAGAATTGGTATAAATGATGTTTGAAATGCTTGTTCCCCAGTGCCATAAAGAAATAGCACTTGAACATCAATTTAATTTCCTCAGCAAGCCCATTTTTATAGTTTCGAACACTCACCAGCGGTTTTGCCACGAGAGTACACCGAACAAAGGAGACAGGGTCATTTATAACCTGATGCGTCCACCCTAGTGCTGTGTCTGGTTTCCATTGGCTGGAACGGGACCTCACATTCTGTTTCATGCGCGTCCGTGTGAAGAGACCACCTAACAGGCTTTGTGTGAGCAACATGGCTGTTTATTTCACCTGGGTGCAGGCGGGCTGAGTCCGAAAAGAGAGTCAGCGAAGGGAGATAAGGATGGGGCCGTTTTATAGGATTTGGGTAGATAAAGGAAAATTACAGTCAAAGGGGAGTTGTTCTCTGGCGAGCAGAGTGGGGGTCGCAAGGTGCTGAGTGGGGGAGCTTTCTGAGCCAGGATGAGCCAGGAGAAGGACTTTCACAAGGTAATGTCATCACTGAAGGCAAGGACTGGCCATTTACAGTTCTTTTGTGGTGGAATGTCATCAGTTAAGGTGGGGCAGGGCATTTTCACTTCTTTTGTGATTCTTCAGTTGCTTCAGGCCATCTGGGCATATACAGGCAAGTCACAGGGGATGCGATGGCTTGGCTTGGGCTCAGAGGCCTGACATTCTGTATTTGTCCCGATTGGCTAGCAACTTAGACCTTTTTAAAAGAGGCAAAGGCAGAGGAGAACAAAGGAAGATGTAACTCGTGGAATGCTGAGAAAGGTAAAAACACCTTCAAATCGTCAGGTCTCTGAGCCCAAGCTAAGCCATCATATCCCCTGTGACCTGCACGTATACATCCAGATGGCCTGAAGCAACTGAAGATCCACAAAAGAAGTGCAAATAGCCTTAACTGATGACATTCCACCATTGTGATGTTTCTGCCCCACCCTAATTGATCAATGTACTTTGTAATCTCCCCAACCCTTAAGAAGGTTCTTTGTAATTCTCCCCACCCTTGAGAATGTACTCTGTGAGATCCACCCCCTGCTAGCAAAACATTGCTCCTAACTCCACCTCCTATCCCAAAACCTGTAAGAACTAATGATAATCCACCACCCTTTGCTGACTCTCTTTTCCGACTTAGCCCGCCTGCACCCAGGTGAAATAAACAGCCTTGTTACTCACACAAATCCTGTTTGGTGGTCTTTTCACATGGACACGTGAGACACAAACAAGGAAGAGGAAGAGGCTAGGACCTAATGCTTGCCTGGACCAGTATAAGCATGCCAGGGCAAATATTTAGGCTAAATTGTGGGAGCTAACGACATAAAGTACAGTGATTTCTTTATTACGTCTAGCAGGTATTTAAGAATGTTAGCACTGGTCTTTGAACACATTTTGCTTCTAAGAGAAGTTACTATTTATTCCTGGTTAGATGGGGAAGAAAGTCTTTGAGGAGGAACCTCTACTTTACTTTTCACAATGACTCCTTCCTGATTCTGTCAGTATTTTAAGGCTTGGCTGAGTGCAAACAACTGCCCAACTAATAGGCAATTTTCCTAATTCTACTTCTATTTCCCTATTACTTAATGAATACCCATTGTGGCTTTTTCCCTCATTCACCCGGGAGGAACCATCTATTGTCCTGTCCTGAAGGGAGTTCCTTCTAGGCCTGGTCAGACCTTTGTATGGTAATTAATGAAGATTTAGATCCCCTGTTAGAAAACCTGCTGGGTCAAGGGAATTAACAGTGGTTAATGTTAAATCATCTTTTTCTAACAGAATAGCTTCATATTTTAATTTTTTTGAGCTAGTAAGCTACCTTTTTGCTTTTCTTTTTTTTTTTTTTTTGACTTAGGATAGTTCTGACTTGGTGAGGTGGGCTCACAATGAGGTTTCTTCTCAAAGTTATTTTTCTACTTTCTTCTGTCAGCAAAGAAGTTGCTGCTACAGATTGAATGCATTTGGGCCATCCGTGGGTTACTGGGTTAAGGATTTTTGATCAGGAAGGCTACAGGTTGTCAGTAGCCTCAGTGCTTTTGGGCTACGCCCTTGTTTACACTGACAACAAGGTGGAATGGCTGCTTAAGGAGGGTAAAGCTAAGACAGGGGCAGTTACTAATAGATGTTTTAACCTTTCCACCTGTTGGATTTCTGGTAATTGCCACATGGGGGGGTCTCCGTCTCGTGTGAGCTTTTTGTGTAACGGTTTTGTTTTTAGGGCATGAGTCTACCCATAGATGACGGTATCCATCCAACTAATCCCAAAATTTTCTAAGCTCTTATTTAGTCTCCAGCAGAGGGAAGAATGTGATGCCTTCAATCCATTCAAGCTCAATTTTCCGTTTATCTTTGCTAATTAAATGACTTGTTCGAATATTTGACTAAATAAATTCAGAGACTCTGTAAACCCTTGAGGTAACACTGCCTATTGGAGTGTTTTCCACCGGAGTGAGGGTCTTCTCACTCAAAGGCAAATAGGTCCCGGCTGTCCTTTGCAAAGGGACAAGCCCAGAAGGCATCTTTTACATCTATTACTGTAACAACAGGGTGGGTAGTTTGGACTCACTGATTAATAAAGGTCTTGCACTCGCTGGTGTGACTTGCACATCAGTATTTACAGGCAGTATTGGAGTGTTCTAGGGTCACGGAGAAGACCTTCAATGATCAATTACAGGTTTTAAATTTACCCTGGCTTTTAAAGGAATAGGGTACACTGTTTTCTCTTTACTACTTCTCTTTCTCTCTCTCTGACTCTCTCTCTCTTACTCTCTGTCTCTCTCTTTTTCTCTCTCTGACTCCCTCTTTGTCTCTGTCTCTCTCTTTCTCTCTCTCTGACTCTCTCTTTCTCTCTCTCTCTGACTCCCTCTTTGTCTCTCTCTCTCTCTCTGACTCCCTCTTTGTCTCTGTCTGTCTCTCTCTCTCTGACTCTCTCTTTCTCTCTCTCTCTGACTCCCCCTTTGTCTCTCTCTCTCTCTCTGACTCCCTCTTTGTCTCTGTCTCTCTTTCTCTCTGACTCTGTCTCTCTTTCTCTCTCTGACTCCCTCGTTGTCTCTGTCTCTCTTTCTCTCTGACTCTGTCTCTCTTTCTCTCTGACTCCCTCTTTGTCTCTGTCTGTCTCTCTCTCTCTGACTCTCTCTTTCTCTCTCTGGCTCCCTCTTTGTCTCTGTCTCTCTCTTTCTCTCTCTCTGACTCTGTCTCTCTTTCTCTCTGACTCCCTCGTTGTCTCTGTCTGTCTCTCTCTCTCTGACTCTCTCTTTCTCTCTCTCTCTGGCTCCCTCTTTGTCTCTCTCTCTTTCTCTCTCTCTCTCTGTCTCTCTTTTTCTCTCTCTGACTCCCTCTTTGTCTGTCTCTCTGACTCCCTCTTTGTCTCTCTCTCTTTCTCTCTCTTTGACTCCCTCTTTGTCTCTCTCTCTCTGACTTCCTCTCCTGGTTTCTCTTTCCTCTCTGCCGGTCTTTCTCCGCCTCTGCCAGTCGCTTATGCTGCTGTTCTCCCTTCTCCTTCCCCTTGCCCTAGGGGAGGGACCAGTGGGAGTGGAGCTTAGCCTCTTTCTTCCCCCGAGAAGAAGGGAAAGGAGAATTCTGAATATTTTTCTTACTACCGGAGGTTTGTGTGAGGTTCAACCCCTCTGAAATTTTCAGAAGGCCCCCTCAAACCAGGGTGTGTCTTGCCTTGCCTGCTGTGGAAAGTTGACCTGTTTCCTCCCTTTCCCCCTCTGAAGGTCTCTTGCATACTTCCCACTTGTGTTGTCCTCTCTGGCCACTCCCCCAAGGGAGAACTAGGCCCCTCTTAGAGTTGGCGTGCCAGTATAAATCCCATGGCAGGATCTGTCCTAAGCCATCTGAGGTTGCTATGGAAGCACAGAGAGGACCCACTCACTCCGTCCAGCAGTAGGATTTGTCACCATCCAAACAAACAACACCGCAAGCAGGGTTGTCTGTGATCATTCACGTGCACACACACATTCAGCCCTCCAGAATCTGACCACCAAGAAGTACTTTACCGGCTCCCGTGGCTTCTCCTTTGTTGGTTGGTGCACAGAGGCGTCACCTCAGTATATGAGGATCCTTACCCCAGGTTGTTGGCCAGTTTCTTTCTACATTGCTGAGAGTCCGGGTTTATTCATCACACCAGGTGGGTCTCGGTCCCTTACCCCTGAGGCCACTGCAAGAGGCGGCGGAGCACCCCCTCATGAGAGAGGACTAGAGACGCCCCTGGAGGAAAATGTATCCCCATACAATTGCCACCAAAATTGTTAGAAATAGATAATCGGTGCCACGAAGAAAAGTCAGCACAGAGACAAAAGATCTCTCAGCAAGGCCGTCTTTACTTTTTGCAGAAATGGTGCTCAGTTGCAGATGCAACAATGGTGGGAGCACACCTGAACAAAGGAAAAGCAGATGCATTTATCCCTTACGCATTTGGGTTGTCCTTACTGCCGTGTCCTGCATCCATTGGCTGGAGCGGGACCTCACAATCTTAAACTGATACTCGATTTGCAACTTTCCTAAGTAGGTAAGTGCAAGGAAGAACAAAGAAGTTGCTTAGAAAAGGTTTCAGGAAGCAATCACATTTCCAATTAAGGAAGGGGCATAGGCTGTGAGCTGGAACATGTCGGTGAGCGTGTCCAACAGTTACACAGGATAGAGCTTAATAAAGAGCTATTAGCACAAAGCAAGGAGGCTTGAAGAAAGCTAGTCTTTAAAAGAAACTGTTATTTCTAACACTTATGATTTATTCTTTAACAAGAAGGGGAACTTTGAAGCGGAAACTTTTTACTTTCTACAGGGCCTCATCCCACCCAATGAAGGCCTGCATAGAACAAAAAGGCTGAGTGGTGACAGGCCTCTGAGCCCAAGCCTGCACGTATACATCCAGATGGCCTGAAGCAACTGAAGAACCACAAAAGAAGTGAAAATAGACAGTTGCTGCCTTAACTGATGACAGTCCACCATGGTGATTTGTTCCTGCCCTACCCTAACTAATCAATTGACCTTGTGAAATTCCTTCTCCTGGTCAATGAGTATCAGAAGCTCCCCACCAAGCACCTTGTAACCCCCGCGCCCCCGCCCACAAAAGAAAAACCCCCTTTAACTGTAATTTTCCACTACCTACCCAAATCCTATAAAACTGCCCCACCCCTATCTCCCTTTGCTGACTCCTTTTTTGGACCCAGTCTGCCTGCACCCAGGTGATTAAAAAGCTTTATTGCTCACACAAAGCCTGTTTGGTGGTCTGTTCACACGGACACACTTGACAAGTAGGAGGGAAGTCCTCTTACCTGGGTGAGCTGGGACATTGGTTTTTTCCTGCCTTCAGACTCAAACTGAAACATTGGCTCTTCTTGGGTCTTGAGCCTGCTGCCTTTCAGACTGCAGCTTACACCATCGGCCCTCCTGGGTCTCCAGGTTCCCAACTACAGATCTTGGGACTGCTCAGCCTCTGTAATTGTGTGAGCCAAGTCCTTACAATAATCTCTGTCTGTGTGTATGTACACATCTTACTGGCTCGGTTTCTCTGCAGAACCCTGACTATTACTCATCGCCCTTGAAATTGTTCCAGAGTCTGATGTTGGGAGTTGGTTCCAGTGGAATTTACCTACATGCTTGAAGCTGGATGTGCAGGGTTTGGACAAGACCACCTCTTGCACATCTTCTCCAGCCCAATTCCTATGTCCATCCCAGCTGGGACAAGCAACCCCACACCACGGCCCCCAGACCCCTGACCTCCCCTGTCCAGTGAAATTCATCTGCCCCTCTGTGCCCATCACGACCCCTGGGATCTCTTTAATTTTGGATTGCTTCCTCTCTGAGATTTAAAGTCCAAACCTTGCACCCCTTCCACACCTCCAGGCCTTCTGTGTTTGCTTTGCCCACCTGCTTTGCTGGGAGTGCTCTACACAGCTGTACTGCGTGCTTTCCTTGCTGCACTTCTTTGCCTGCACAGCTGGGAACACCTGGTCCTTCACTTTAATCACACCCTTGCCAGTGTCCTGAACTCCTGTATGGTTGGAACAGCCTTTATTTATTTATTTATTTTGAGACAGAGTCTTGCTCTGTCGCCCAGGCGGGAGTGTACTGGTGCAATCTCGGCTCACTGCAACCTCCACCTCCTGGGTTCAAGTGATTCTCCTGCCTCGGCCTCCTGAGTAGCTGGGACTACAGGCACACACCACCACACCTGACTAATTTTTGTATTTTTAGTAGAGACGGGGTTTCATCATGTTGGCCAGGCTGGTCTCGAACTCCTGACCTCAAGTGATCTGCCTGCCTTGATCCCCCTGTGTGCCCTTTCACTTTCTGCCATGTGAGGACACGGCAAGAAGGTCCTCTCAAGTAATCCCAAAGTGCTGGGATTATAGGCATGAGCCACTGCACCTGGCCAGGAACAGCCTTCGGATTGCCCTGGAGAGCTTTTTAGACGTGGATTGCTAGGCTCCACCCCAGCATCCTTGATTTGGGAGGCCTGGGCAAGGCCTGTGAATCTGCATTTCTACTGCATTCCCGGGTGATGCAGCTGGTCCAGGAACCATGCTTTGAAAGTAGGCTATGCTGCAGTTAACAAATACCCCCTGAGGTCTCAGGTTTATTTTTTACTTGCATATGGTGGTCAGGTGACTCTTCTTCATCTTTGAGTTGACTTTGGGAACATGTGCCCTGTAAGGTCACCTTGGAAAGGGAAGGGCCATTGGGAGGTAGCTTACATTGCTTCTTCCCATATCCCATAGGTCAGAACTCGGTCACATGACCCCCATGCGACCACACTAACCATAGGGGTGACTGGGAAATGCAGTCTTTCCATTTGCCTAGGAGGAAGAAATGGTGTGGTGAACACATGGTATCGTCTCTTCTGCCATCCACCCCTCTGTTGACCTGCCAAAGCCCACCCAGTCACTACACTGTCTCCAGATCCAGCATCTCCGACGGATGAGCACATCATGTTTGGATATGCCCTCTCTTGGTCCAGCACCCTATGAATTTAAACATTGAGTTATCTGTCCCCCTACACTAGATTGTATCTGTGACCCTGGTCTCTCGCCCTTTTCTGTGTCCAAGGCCAGTCACGACTTGCTGTCATGGGAATGCGCCCAGCCAAGGTCAGTCAAGCAGAGCCCAGACACATGAGCGGGAAAATCTGACTGTTATGCCCTACAGAGACTGTGTAGATACATGTTAAGTTGCATTTCTCCTTATGGCAGTGCCCTCCTTCACAGAGCCTGCTTCTGTATTAGTCAGGACAGGCCAGGCTGTATTGTGGTAGCAGTCAGAATCCCCAAACCCAGCTGCTGCCAAGAGAGCAGGCATTGGGGGCCCGAGTGATGGGGACCTGGTGGTGTTGGAGCAGCAAACTTGCTAAAATCACTCCTGGTGAACCGGCAGGCTGAATACAAGAAGGCTCAGCCAGGAGCCCAAGGGGCGAAGTGGAAAAACACCACATTGTGAGTTTTGTGTTAGGTCCAGTAACACGAGACAGAGACCAGCTTGAGAAAGAAGGCCCAGCTTACAAGCAGAGATGAAAGTGAACAGAGAGATGGAGCCATAAATTCAGAGCACTGCAAGGGCAGAAAAGCCAACTGCTCCAAGCGTTAGGATTTTAACAAGCTTTGGGAGACAAAGGCCCAATAAAATGCCTGAGTTGGACCGATCAACAGAAGACAAAGATGGGATTAAGACGCATTCAAGCCTGAGAGCCTTCTGACAGCTGCCATTGAGTTGATGGAGAGGAATGAGAGCAAATGCATCCTGAAACTTCAGTTTTCTGTGTGCATTAGTCATGGCTTACTGTGGTCTGAATATTTGTGTCCCTCCAAAATTCATGTTGAAAAGTCCCCAACGCAACGGTAGTAAGAGGTGGGGCCTTTGAAAGGCCATGAGGCCGTGGGGGATCTGACCTCATGGGTGGGATCAGTGCCTTGTAAAAGGGTGAGGAATGAGCTTGGTGCCTGTGTGCGCTTTTACTTTCTGCCATGTGAGGATGCGGCAAGAAGGTCCTCTCGAGACATCACCTGCAGCGCAGGATTCCCAGCCTCCGGAACTGTGAGCCATCGATTTCTACGACGTATAAATGACCTATTCTATGGTGTTTTGTTAGAGCAGCACAAACAGGCTAAGACCGACATTGGTACCAGGAAGTGGGGCTGTTGCTGTAACAAACACCTGGGAAAGTGGTGGCCGAGCTGGAAGCGGGTCACGGGAGAGGCTGGAAACGTTTTGAAGTGCACGCTGGAAAAACGCACATTTCTGTGAACGGAGGTGGTGCTAAGGTGACTCCAGTGCAGGCCGAGGAGGGCAGGGCTGTAGAGAGAACCTCTGCGCTGGTAGCGATGATCTCAGTGGTCGTGATCAGAATGCTGGTGGAGATCCACGCAGTCAAAGCCATTCTCGTGAGGTCTTAGACAGACATGAGAACTATCTTATTAGAAACTGGGGGAGGGCTGTCCCTTTTACAAAGCGGCAAAGAACTTGGCTGAATTGTGTCCATGCCCTGGGGCTTTGTGGGAAGCAGAATTTAAAAGCGATGAACTAGAATATTTTTTGGAAGAACTCTCTAAGCAAAGCACTCCGGGTGCTGCATGACTTCTGTTGACTGCTTATAGCAAAAGGCGAGAAAAGAGAAATGAGTTAAAGAATTGATAAGAGAAAGGAAACAGAACTTAAAGACTTAGAAAACTCTTAGCCTGCCCACGTCAAGAATAAGAAAACATGTTCAGGAGTGAATAGCAAGGGTTTGGCCAAGCAAATTTGGATAAGGAGATTAGTATGGGTAGAAGGCCAGAAGCTGCTCATCAAGACAATGGGAGAATGACCCCCTAAGGCATTTCTGAGACCTTCCAGACTGTCATGCCCATCACAGGCTCAGGGTGCTGGGGCCTTGAGGGCAGAATGGCTTCAAAAGAAGAGTCCAGGGCCTCCATAAGACCTTGACGTGTGCTGCCCAGCCTTGCCTCAATCTCTGTTCCTCCCTGCAAGCTAGCACATCACTCCTGGCCCACCCCCATGGAGGCTCATGTGGGTCCAGGTGTTCCTTGGGCTGCCAGCCCAGAAGGCGCAGGCAGTAAATCTCGATGGTGTCAGCATAGTGCCAGCTCTGCAGATGCGCGGAGTGCACACACTGTGGAGGAAAAGTGCCTGCTCCTGGATTCCACTGGGTGTCATGGAGAGCCTGGGGCCCAAGCAGAGAACTGCTATAGGTTTGGGCCATGGAGAGTCCCCATAGGAAAATGCCTTCTGGTGCCAAGGGAGCAGAGGCCACTCCAGACCTATAGAGCCACCAGCATGCACCACCAGCCTGGGAAAGCCATAGGCACACAAAGCTGTAGGAGTGTGGCCACCAGGAGCCTTGCCCCGGTGTGTCCAGAAGGTAGGACAAAGAGTCAAAGGAAATTAATCTTAAGCTTTAAGATTTAATTTTGTCCTGTTGGGTTTTGGATTTGGTCGTGCTCAGTTAGTCTTTTCTTTCCCATTTCTCGTGTTTGGAATGGAATTTTCCATCCTTCGCCTGTGCCGCAGGGGCTGTACGGCTGCAGCTGTCCATTTTCCGATAGCACCTCCATATCGAGCAGACCACCTGTAAGTACGGCCTGAGTCTTCTCTTCCTGTGTCAACTGATGAGAGGAAACTCCCTATGCAGCAAGATGTAGGTGGGGAGAGAGAAGGTACCTGGAGCAGGAGTGGGGGCCACAGGCATTTGGGCCACTTCTTCACGTAACTTACTTGTGCCTTCAGGACCTGCTTGGGCCCGATCACACATACATCACTTTCATTCAAATGGAGCGCTGCTGTGCACGCCCAACTTTATAGCAACATGGGTCAGATAATTCCCAGATCATGATGGGCAGCTCAGGCCATGTGGTAACTTGGTGGCCCTTGGTCAAGTGTTTAGTTTCTATGAAGACCCAGACACAGGCTGATATGGTTAGGCTTTGTGTCCCCACTCAAATCTCATCGTGAACTGTAATCCCCAGGTGTTAAGGGAGAGACCTGGTGGAGGTGACTGGATCATGTGGGCTGTTTCCTCCATGCTGTTCTCATGACAGTGAGTGAGTTCTCACGAGATCTGATGGTTTTATAAGTGTTTGATAGTTCCCGTCTTGCTCATTCTTCTCCCACTGGCCGCCATGTAAAACCTGTCTGCTTTCCCTTCCGCCACGACTGTAAGTTTCCTGAGGCCTCCCCAGCCGTGCAGAACAGTGAGTCAACTAACCCCCTTTTCTTTATAAATTACCCAGTCTCAGGTAGTATCTTTATAGCAGTGTGAAACAGACTAATAAGCAGTCCAAAACCTGTTTCTCAAAAGGAGAGTGGTTATCTGTGGATGATGACAGGGCCTTGCTCCAAAATCCTAAGTGCCTGAGCTATGGGTCACCTACTGGGGCTTGGCAAAGGCTGCACACAGTGTTCCTGTCTACCACTGACACCTCAGACTGGATCTGCTGGGTCATTGGCCCACGTGACAGAACAGCTTGCACAGAGCCTGGACCTGCTGCTGGGCCACATTCAAAACTAGCAGCTTTTGAAATCACTCAGTAAATGGGCCAGAGTCAGACACCTAAATGAGGAAGAACCTGTCTTCCTCACATCAAACACGTTCACTTGGTGGTGTTCTCTTTTGGTTGTGAGAGGGTTCAGTTGCAACAATCTATGTATTACCTTAGAGCAGGCCCCACACCACTAGACTCCTAAAAATTTTGCCAAGGTAGAAGGTTCTGAATTTTAGTTGGATTTATTTCCCACCCTCTGACACCAATAAGTATAGAATAATTGCTACTTCTTGTGCCTTATGTCCAATTAGCATAATGTCATCAGTGTAATGGGCCAGTGTGACATGCTGGGGAAGGGAAGGGTGATCCAGACCCCTGAGAATTACCTCTGACACAGGCTGGAGAGGCAAGAGGCCCCTGAGGTGGGACAGTGAGGGTGCATTGCTGGCCTGGCTTCTGCTGGGCCTTGTGGACAGGGGTGGAGAAGGACACATTTGCCAGATCAATAACTGCACACCAGGTAGCAGGAGGTGGGCTAATTTGCTCAAGCAATGGAACCAAGTCTGGCCCAGCAGCTGCAATTGGAGTCAAGCTTAGGACAATCCCTTGTCATTCTCCAGGACCCACCTGTCTTCCCTACTCGCCAAATAGGGGAGTGGAATGGGGCTGTGGTGGGGATCACTGCCCCTGCATCTTTCAGGTATTTGATGGTGGCACTAACCTCTGAAATTCCTCTGGAAATGCAGCTTTTGACTGACTATTATTGTATCGCTTTTGACTATTTTTCTAGGTAGAGGCAGCTATAATGGCTTCCACTTGGCCCACAATAGTAGCCCTCACTTCATACGTCAGGAAACCAATGTGGGGACTCAGCTGGTGGCTGAGTACAGTTGTGCACAGCATGAGGATGCTTTGGTCAAGAATGGGTACATGTATGATAGTGGTCCCATAAGATTATAATGGAGCTGAAGAATTCCTATCACCTAATGATGTTGTAGCACAATGCATTTTGTATTAGTCCATTCTCACATTGCTAATAAAGACATACCCGAGCTTGGGTAATTTATAAAGGAAAGAGGTTTAATTGACTCACAGTTAAGCATGGCTGGGGAGGCCTCAGGACACTTACAATCATGGTGGAAGGGGGAGCAACAGGTCTTTCTTCGCATGGCAGCAGCAAGGAGAACTGCCAAATGAAAGGAGGAAAAACTCCTTATAAAACCATCAGATCTTGTGAGAACTCACTCACTATCATGAGAACAGTATGGGGGTAACCACCTCCATGATTCAATTGCCTCCCACTGGGTCCCTTTCAGAACACATGGGGATTATGGGAACTGCAATTCAAGATGAGATGTGGGTGGGGGAACAGCCAAACTGTATCAATTACTCCTGTGTTTTGTGGCGATGCTGGTGTAAGTAAACCTGCTGTGCTACCAGTCATATAAAAATCTAACACATACATTTCTGCACAGCACACAGTACTTGACAATGATAACAAACAACTATGTTACTCGTTTATATATTTACTATACTTTTTATTTAGAGTGTATTCCTTCTACTTATATATAAAACAAGTTAAATGTAAAACAACCTCAGGCAGTTTCCTCAGGAGGTATCCAGAAGAAGGCATTGCTATCACAGGAGACGACAGTTGCATGCATGTCACTGCCCATGAAGACCTTCCAGTCACAAAACTGGTCAAGATGTGACAGTGAAAGACAGTGAAACTGATGACTCTGACCCTTGTAGGCTGAGGCTAATGTGTGTGTTTGTGTCTTAGTTTTTAACAAAAAAGTTTAAAAAGTAAAAAAAAAAAAAAAATTTATTAAGTAGAAAAAAATTACAGAATATGAATATAAAGAAAGAAAACATTTTTGTACACCTGTACAATGTGTTTGTGTTTTAAGCTATATGTTATTACAAAAGAGTAAAAAATTTTAAAAAGTTAAAACTTTATAAAGTGAAAAAGTTACAGTAAGCTAAGGTTAATTTAGTATTGAAAAAAGAATTACTTGAATACATTTAGTGTAGCCTAAGTATACAGTATTTATAAAGTCCACAGTAGTGCACAGTAGCATCCTAGGCCTTCACAGTCACTCACCACTCACTCCTTGACTCACCCAGAGCAACTTTCAGCCCTGCAAGCTCCATTCATGGTAAGTGCCCTATGCAGATGTGCCATTTTTTATCCTTTCTACTGTATTTTTACTGTAGCTTTTCTGTGTTTAGATACATAATTACTTAGCAATGTGTTAGAGTGGCCTATGGTATTCAGTACAGTAACAGACTGTGCAGGTTTTTAGCCTACAATCAATGGGCTATACCCCACAGCCTAGGTGGGCATTAGTCTCTGTCATCTAGGCATGTATAAGTACATCCTATGATGTTCGCACAATGATGAAATCACCTAATGACGAAATCTCCTAATGATGCATTTCTCAGAATGTACCCATCATTGACAGATGACAGTATGTCTATTCCAATTATGCATTCTGTAACCTGCAAAATAACCAATAGTGGGTTTGGGAATCCACTGAGCCAACAGTGAGATGAACCTGACCTAAAACTCCACCGACCACCTCATCCCCCACAAGCCCCTTCTCTGACTGCAGGGCCACAGTGATCTTCTAGAATCAGTGTCAGTTCAGAGCCAGTGTCCAGTAGTCCTCAATCAATCTGATTATTTCATTTTCCCCAGTGGGTAGTTACCCTGGGAAACTATGAGAAGGTTGGGAGAAAGAGTAACAGTATAAATTTTTGGTAGTGGACCAAGGTCTTTCCTGGAGAAGACCCAGCCTTCTCTTGATTTAAGGAGTCTGGGTCTGTAAACTGGCTCAAGTCTGTGAATTGATTAAAGGACTGTTGACTCTGTGATTTTACGATTCAGGGCTAGACTTTTGTTCATTGAACCTGGAAGTTTTCTGCTTGTACAGATCCAATAAGAATTTAGTAGGCTTCCTGTCTATTTTACTTTGTTGACAAAAAAAATAAAAGCCCAACTCTGTAAAATATTCAGAGGTTGATTTTGAACCAGAAGGCACAGTCTCAAGCAGTCCTGAGAACATGTGTCCATCGTGATTGGGGTGCACCTTGGTTTTAAACATTTTAGATTTTAGGGAGACATCAATCAGTGCAAGTGAGGTTTCTATTGGTTCGTTCTGGAAAGTCTGGACAAGTCAAAGTGGGGAGTGTGGGCTTCCAGGTCATAGGTAGATTCAAAGATTTTCTGATTGACAATTGGTTGAAAGAAGTTATTATCTAAAGACCTGGAATCAATAGAAAGGAGTGTTTGGGTTAAGACAAGGGGTTGTGGAGACCAAGGTTCTTATTATGTAGATGAAGTCTCATAGTGGCTGCCCTTAGAGACAACACATGGTGAATGTTTCCAATTTGACCTTTAAAAGGTGCTAGACTCTCAGTTACCCTCTTCAGAACTGGGAGAGCCTGGAAGGGGAAAGATCTAATTATGTTAATAGAGACTCCTTAAAAATGCATATTCCACCCCCCACCCCACGCCCCGCCACTGCCATGAAAGACAATGTTGCAGGGCCATCTCAAAATATGGCAAAAAACATATTTTGGAGTAAGATATTTTGATTTCCTTCTTTATCTGTCACGTGATGCTATACTAGAGTCAGGCTGGAATTCACTATCTTATTGCTACAAAGTCTGTTTGTCAGTCTGAAGGTCTCTGCTTTAATGTTAATGCAGCTCGTTTGTGCCTGAATTCCAAAGGGAGGAGGTATAACAAGGCATGCCTGACCACCCTTCCCATTATGGCCTGAACTAGATTTTTCAGGTTTACTTTGGAAATCTCCTTGGCTGAGACAGGGCTCCATTCAGTTGGTTTGGGGGCTTCAAATTTTATTTTTGATTTACAGCTTTCAGGAATACAATGACTAAGTAGCCACTGCCATAGGTCTGCACAGATCAGATCTTTCTGATTGTTGCTTTGCCTCTGCTGTCCATTACAGAAACCACGCCCACCTTGCCTTTGATGGCCAAATGCCATCACTTGGTCCTGCTACTCCGGGATCAATTCTTCCCATGCATTTAAGTTTTCTAATTAAATGGCTACTATTTCCACGGTAAGATCTGACCTTCAGAGAAGAGCAATTGTAGCCCTCTTCAGGAATGCCAGGGCTCCCTTTACAAATCTGTTTCTCACAGTTTTGATGAAAGGTCTGCCTTCTGGACCCTCCCAGAGTGAGTGTGTAGGTCTTATATGACAAATCCACTGTAGTATTCCAATCTCCCTAAGCTTTTGAATCTCCTCCTGTATGTTCAACCATGGCATGTCCAGTTCGCCCACTGTTGGCCACCTTTTGGTTTGTGTTTCAACCAACCAACCAAACACACTGTTGGAAAGAGCTCTATCTAACTCCCCCAGCCACAGCCTTAAATTCAGACTCTCTGCTTGGTGGCCCATGTCAATACATTCAGCCTGCTCCACCTTTATGTTCTTATCCCATTGTCCCACACCCTCAGTATCCATTCCCACTCATGTCCCCAGATGTCTGTCTGTATAGAGAACTCAAGTAGTTCCTCTGGAGTATGGCTCACCACCTGCTAGGTTACACTGTGTGTCTCACCTTCAGATGTCTGCTGGGCCATGAGTCTAGTTACAGGTCTCGAAGCAAAGGGAAGGGGCAGGGAATTAGCACTGTCTCACTTGGTGATTACCTTAGGGGTAATCACCCTGTGATTAAGGCTGTGACTGTTTTCTCAGGCAATGCAGGTTAATACCCTCAGATGCGGGTGGAAAGGCCAGTACACTGGAGGTGGGGAGGCCACTTTCATTGACAAAGAAGACTCATCAGAATTTAGGGGCTCAGTGTCTCCAGCTCCATTAGGGTCTCTCCACGTACCCCCAGCCCAACACACAGGATCCCATTGTTTCCCAGCCAATGTCTTCACTTTAACTGTAGGCACACTGTGAGGCTGTGAATTCAGCTTATGTTGTAATTCACTCAGTTATAGGATGAGGTTCTGTGTTTGATTTTCAGCAACCTCAGCCTTGGCTGCAGGAGATAAGGCTCACCCTCAGAACATGCTCAGAAGCTCTTAGGTCATCTGTGTGGTGCTTGGGTTGCGAATTTTAACCCTTGAACTCATTCTTTTCTTGAACCACTTCTGTCCAGTGACATTAAGAGAAATGAACTAACAACATTATATTCTTTAATTTTCAAAAATCATTTCAAAGTATTATATACAGGATTACTTAGCTCCTTGCTTTTTAAAAGTGGCTGATTGAAAGTATCCAATGCAAATATTTTGTGTATTTATGTATGCAGCTTACGTCATGGTCTATCAGCACTGTTTACTACTTGAAATAGAGTCATCCATGCCTTTTCAAAATCTAATAGACTAGGAGCACTAATTTGAGAACCCCTGAAACCAACTCAGAAAACTCATCCTTAACTTTCTGTTTTGCCAGAACTGTCAGGCCTCTGAGCCAAAGCTCAGCCATTATAACCTCTGTGATCTGCACATACACACCCAGGTGGCCTGCAGGAGCCAAGAAGTCTGGAGCAGCCAAAAAACCACAAAGCAGTAAAACAGCCAGTTCCTGCCTTAACTGATTAACCAAAATTACAACATTTTACCATTGTGACTTGTCCCTGCCCTACCTTAGCTGATCAATCAACTTTGTGGCATTCTTCTTCTGGACAATAAATCTTATGATCGCCCCACAATGTACCTTGTGATCCCCTCCTCCGCTAACAATAGATAACCACCTTTTACTGTAATTTTCCATTACCTACCCAATTCCTATAAAGCAACCCCTTCTCCATTTCCCTTCACTGACTCTCTTTTTGGACTCAGCCCACCTGCACCCAGATGAATTAAAAGCTTTATTACTCACACAAAGCCTGTTTGGTGGTTTCTTCACACAGACGCACTTGACAAGAACCACCCTTGGCACAAAAATCTGTACTAGTCTGGGTTCTCCAGATTAGGGGTGCTGACCCCCTGCACAGTTGAAAGTATACGTATAACTTTTGACTCCCCCAAAACTTTACTAATAGTCTACTGTTGACTGGAAGTCTTCCTGATAACATAAACAGCAAATTAACTTAGATTTTTTATATGTATTACACACTGTATTTATGTGTGTGTGTGTGTGTGTGTGTATAAAATGAAGACTTGTCTCCTGTGTCATGGAGGCTGAAGAGTCCCACAATCTGCCCTCTACAGCCTGAGATCCAGGGTAGCCTGTGGTGTATCATTCAGCCTGAGTTTGAAGGGCTGAAAACCAGGAGCACTGATTGTGTAAATTTCATGCCAAGGGCAGGAGAAGACCCATGTCCCAGCTCAATAGTGAGGCCAGAAAGGGGAGTGAACTCCTCCCTTCCCTGTCTTTTGTTCTCTTCAGGTCCTGAGTGCCCTGGATGAGGCCCCCACACTGGGAGGGGGTCTTCTGTACGGGGCCTATGGTCTCAGGTGACAGTCTCATTGGGAAACACTTCACTGGCCCACCCAGAAACAATGTTTAGTCAGGGCACCCAGTTGCTCTGTCATGTTGACATATAGATGAAGCATCACACAACGCTAGGCCCCTTGTGTCACAGTCTGGTGTGGGCTGGGTGCTGTCCTCCACCTTGAGCTGTGCTAGAGGGGAAAAGTGGCCTCTGAGGTCACGGTGGTGAGGGAAAGGAGGGCTGGGGATAGGCTGGGCCCAGATGTGCTGTGTATCGCCTGCCTGCCTGGGTCAGCCATGCAGGAGCACACCTGGGAAGAGGAGGTGGGCCATCTACTGCCTTGCACCATCTGGCACCGTCCCCTCACAGCGGCCCTGTTCCCTCACTGCAGGCCCCGTTCCCTCACAGTGGCCCTGTCCCCTCACAGCAGGCCCCATCACCTCACTGCAGGCCCCGTCCCCTCACAACAGGCCCCGTCCCCTCACTGCAGGCCCTGTCCCCTCACAGCGGCCCTGTCCCCTCACTGCAGGCCCTCCCCTCACAGCAGGCCCTGTCCCCTCACAGCGGCCCTGTCCCCTCGCAGCAGGCCCTGTCCCCTCACAGCAGGCCCCGTCCCCTCACAGCAGCCCTGTTCCCTCACAGCAGGCCCTGTCCCTTCACAGCAGGCTCCATTCCCTCACAGCAAGCCCCAGCCTGATCCCTGGCCTCTGGTCCTGGGGTCTGCATCCCTGAGCTGGGTGACAGCAGCAACCTTCACCTGCAGGCTTTGTTGCTCCCCACATTGTGACCCGCACCTGTAGGATACTGGGCATTCAGTCTTCTCTGCTTAGAAGGTTCCCTCTTGCCCAACACACGTGTGTGCACACACACATATACACACACATGCATGCACACACTCCCGGGCACACACATGCACACACACTCCCAGGCAAACAGACGCATGTACAAATACTCCTGGGCAAACACAGGCATGCACACACACTCCTGGACACACACACATATGCATGCACACTCCCGGGCACACACACATGCCCACACATACTCTTCCTCCTTGCTTTTTGGGTCTCAGATTGGAATTGCACCTGGGCGCCCCTCCAGCACCCCATGGCTCCCACTCCTGCCCTTCCTTCCCTCCTCTGGGCGCTATATTGCCCGGCCTTCCTCTTCCTCCCCGGCCAGCCTGTGTTGCTGGCTCAGAGCTGCTCTCCCTACCCTCTGTGCCCAGCCAGGCTTTGTGGATTTTTGTCTGTTGGGCAGATGAGGACACGATTGAGCAGACAGGTGAGGGGCTGACTATGGCCCCTCGAGCTGGTACTCCTGGCTGTGGCACGTGTGGGATCTGGCCCAGTCCTTCAGTGGGAAAGCTGGTAAGACCCACCCATGCAGGGGGCTCTGAGGAGACCCCCCCAGGCCAGGACACTGAGGAGCCTTGCTGGAGCCTCCAGCTCTGGGGCTGAGGCAGGTGGGGTGGCGGCTGGCACTTCCTGGGCTCTCTTTCTAATGAGCCAGCTATGCTGGGCAGAGGGGGCTGAGAATCCCCACTGTGCCGAGGTCTTGTCTCCAGACACTCAGGCCTGCTGTGCAGGGGGTGCTGCCTGGCTTCTACCTTCTGAGGCGCAGCAGGGACCCAGGGCCCGGGAGGCCCACTTGCTATGATTGTCCCCTGTTCCCTGTGGCTGGGAGACTGAAATGGCTCATGCCCACCTCAGTGCTTCTGTGCCTGAGAAGCTGGAACCCCCTGGCCAGGTCTGAGACCTAACGGGTGGCTTGTCCTCATGGGTCACCCTCGCATGGTCTGGAGAGACAGCCAGACATGCTCTGTGGGAGGTTGGGAGGAGAGCCGGGGTCTGCGGGCACAGGATGGTGCAAAGAGCCCTGCGTGGGAGCGTCTGCCTTTGGCCAGGCGCCCACTGCTGCCTACATCACAGTGAGAAGCCCATACGGCCAGCCCTCTTTCCTCCTGACGGCTGTGCCTCAGTTTTCCTATATGAGAGGCTAGACCAGACTTCACTGGGGCACTGGGTAGAGCAAGTCAACCGTGGGAGAAGCCTGGGCTTGCACTCAGCTCGGTGGCTGCACCACATCTGCTGGGACTGGGACCTCCCGGAGCTCAAGACCAGGATGCAGAAGCTCAGAGCAGATGAGGCTGGTGGCAGGGACGGCTGGGCCTGCACAGGTGCTTCTTACATTTGAAACACTGTGAAATGTGCGATGTTGACCTGCAGTTCAGGGAATAATGACGAAGTGACCCCAGCAGAGGAAGGAGGGCGTCAGGCTTCCTCAGAGCTGGCACGCCCATCTAGGCGGGGCTCGCTCAGAGCAGACGCCTCGAGCGGCCAGCGCACGCAACCCCGTGGCCACAGGAGGACGGGCGCCGAGTCCCTAGGCTGGGGCTAGCTGTGGCCTCTGGGGACTTTGCTGGACCCTCCTGTGGGGGAAGAGCTGTGAGGATGCCCTGGGAAGCCTGTGGCCGCCCCAGCCAGGCCTGGAAGGGCAGTGTCAGGGCCAGATAAGGACAGCGGGCAAGAGTGTGCCTCTTTACATAGCACCAGATCCTGGCTCCAGTGCTCAGGGCCGGGCCCAGGCCTGCTAGGGTGAGTGCCCCAAGCTGACCCCAGTAGCAGGGTGTGTGGGGAGGAGGGGGCTGCCATTGTCATGTGGTCAGTTCAGGCCAAGGACAGAGAGCTGGGCCAGGCTCCCTGGTGAGAGTGGAACCTGGGCACAGGCGCCCTCCACCCGGCGCCCCTCAAGGCCTCTCCTCAACACTGGGCCTCCAGGAAGTCAAGGATGCAGTGAGCCTTGATCACACCACTGCACTCCAGCCTGGGCGACAGAGTAAGACCCTGTTTCAAAAATAGAATAAACAACTAATAGGCCAAAGAAGAAACTGTGATGAAAATTTAAAAATACTTAGAGGTGAATGATATTGAAAAAGCTGCACTAAAAACTTGTGGGATGCGGTGAAGTTGGGAG
Source organism: Hylobates moloch (assembly GCF_009828535.3). Classification (NCBI taxonomy): domain Eukaryota; kingdom Metazoa; phylum Chordata; class Mammalia; order Primates; family Hylobatidae; genus Hylobates; species Hylobates moloch. Next base: position 91,366,266 of record NW_026652280.1, read on the forward strand.
GAAACGTGTGGACTCGGTACCTGTATTAGATGGAGGCTGGAAGTGAATGGGCTGAGCATCCTAGTGAAAATGTTAGATTAGATACAACGGAATCATCCCAATAATGCAGGAGGAAGGAAATAATAAAGATAAGAGCGGGAATTGACCAAATGGGGGGGGCGTGTTATAGAGAGGTCCAAGAGCCAAAAGCTTCCTTGAAAACATTAATGAAATTAGCAAAGCCTCGCAACTCAGATCATGACAAAACAGAAACAATGTTAGGAAAGGGAAAGGGGCCTAAGTGTGGATCCAGCGGGCGGTTAAAACGCCAGTGAGAGAATATTACATAAAGCCAGTGGCTGGTTATAAATCTCAACATGCTAATGCCACACGGCCCAGCAATTGCACTCTTGGGCATTTGCCCAAAAGAAATAAAAATTTATGTCCACTGAAAAAAAACTGTGCTTGGCTATTCATAGCAGCTTTATTTATAATAGCCCCAAAATGGTAATAAGTGTCCCTTAAAAAGCAAACGGTTGAACACACTGTGGTCCAACCATGGACTACTACTCAGCTCTAAAAAATAATGAACTTTATTTATTTATTTATTTATTTATTTACTTACTTACTTACTTACTGAGATGGAGTCTCGCTCTGTCGCCAGGCTGCCAACTCACTGCAACCTCTGCATCCCGGGTTCAAGCAATTCTTCTGCCTCAGCCTTCTGAGTAGCTGGGACTACAGGAGTGCACCACCACACCCAGCTAATTTTTGTATTTTTAGTAGAGATGGGTTTTCACCATGTTGGCCAGGATGGTCTCAATCTCTAGACCTCATGATCCGCCTGCCTTGGCCTCCCAAAGTGCTGGGATTACAGGTGTGAACCACCTCTCCCGGCCTTTTTGTTTTGTTTTAAAGAAAGGCTGGGTCTTGCTTTGTTACCCAGGCTGGTCTTGAACACCTGGGCTCCAGTGATCCTCCTGCCTTGGCCTCCCAAAGTGCTAGGATTATAGGCATGAGCCACTGCACTGGCCCCTAAGAATGAGCTATTGATACCTGCTCCAGTGTGGGCAGACCTCAAAGGAATTGTGCTGAGTGACAAAAGGTAAGCAAGCTGAAAAGGTCATTTGCTATATGATGGTCATTATACAGCATTCTTGAGATGACCCAAGTGTAGGCACGGCAAGCAGCCTAGGGGTTGCCACGGTTGTGGGTTGCTGGGGTGCCAAGTGGGCGTGGCTCTAAATGGTCACAGGAGGGAGCCTGTGGTGATGCCAAAGCTCTCATTTTTTATGGTAGTGGTGATTACATGAAGATATATATGTGCTACAGGAATCATGTGATGTGATCACATAGAAACACACACACAGGAGTGTGTACATAGCTGGTGAAATCTAATATTTAGTCCACATTCCAATTTCCATATTTATCCCCAAAAATTTTTTTTGTAATTTTGTTCAAACAGCATCTAATCAAAGTTCACATGTTTAGTTATAGACTCCTTCATCTCTTTTAATTCAGGCCACTTGTTCTGTACATTGTCCCACATCCTGAATTTTGTCTGACTGTTTCCCGTGGTGGTGTTTATTTTGTTCCTCCATTCCCTGTAGTTCCTGTAAACTGGCAGTTGGGTCTAGAGATGGGATTAGATTCAGATTAAACATTTTTGGCAGGAAGAATTCATAGGTGATATAGTGTATTCATCCTATATCAAATTAGGAGGCATATATGACACTTAATGACAGGTTGTTCCACACGTGGTAATACTAACTGTGTTAAGGTATTAACTGCCCTATCCTCCCATTGTAACGTACATTTACCCATTTGTAATTAGCAAATCATGTGTGGGGTGATGCCTTGGTGCCATGCTCATGTGTAAAATGGCGAAATCTGAGTCAGCTCTGTGGATTGGATCAGTGTTGGCTCCTGGCATTGATATCATAGTAGAGTTGTGCGCGTTGTCAATGTTGGAGTGGAGGCTACGTGGTGCCTTCAGTGCACTTCTTTGCAACTTCTTGTTTGTCCATAATTGTCTCAAAATAGAGTGTTAAAAAACGTTAGGTCAGCCGGGCGCGGTGGCTCACGCTTGTAATCCCAGCACTTTGGGAGGCCGAGGCGGGCGGATCACAAGGTCAGGAGATCGAGACCACGGTGAAACCCCGTCTCTACTAAAAATACAAAAAATTAGCCGGGCGTGGTGGCGAGCGCCTGTAGTCCCAGCTACTCAGAGAGGCTGAGGCAGGAGAATGGCGTGAACCCGGGAGGCGGAGCTTGCAGTGAGCCGAGATTGAGCCACTGCACTCCAGCCTGGGTGAAAAAGCGAGACTCCGTCTCAGAAAAAAAAAAAAAAAAAAAAAAAAAACGTTAGGTCATCAAATTTGAAAGCTTTAATGAGATGAAAACATTGCTACATAAATATAAGTGGGGAAGACTGACTTAAGAAATAAAATTAAGAATTTCTCAGTGGTTCCTAATTAGTCCCAGCTGATGAAGGAGAGAGCTTGTCTTCCCAAGGAAGGACCAGTTAAGGAACACGGAAGAAGCGGCAAAAATCAATGTATTAGTTATTCATGGCTGTGCACCAAATTAGCCTCAAATTTAGAAGGTTAAAGCAGCAAGTTCATTTTACCTTTGCATTTTTCTTAGTCGTAGTCAGGTTAAACACATTTTCAGGTTGGTAGCCATTTGTATTTCCTCAGTGAATTCTTGGGTATACGTCTCTGCCCATTTATCTGTTGGTGTGTCTTAATCACTTAACTATTTTTGAGGGTCAAGTTGTAAATAAATACACATTTCTTTTTTTTTAACATTTTTTAGTCTTGGCATATGATTATATTTGGAGATGTTATAAATAGCATTCTCATCATCGTTAAGATTTAGTACCAAATTTTTTTTTTTTTTTTTTTTCCGAGATGGAGTCTCACTCTGTTGCCCAGACTGGAGTGCAGTGGCCCAATCTCGGCTCACTGCAAGCTCCACCTCCTGGGTTCACACCATTCTCCTGCCTCAGCCTCCCGAGTAGCTGGGACTATAGGTGCCCGCCATTGCGCCCAGCTAATTTTTTGTATTTTCAGTAGAGACGGGGTTTCACCGTGTTAGCTAAGATGGTCTCGATCTCCTGACCTCGTGATCCTCCCACCTTGGCCTCCCAAAGTGCTGGGATTACAGGGGTGAGCCACCACGCCCAGCCCAAAACTGCTTTTTTTTTTTTTAAGTTGATATGTCATGTTGATAAAAACTGTAGCTTTTAAAAGTATGTTTGTCTTGGGGAATTTTCTTAAAACGTGATGTATATAGTGCCGGAAATAAACAGCACTTCCTTGAAACACACAAACAACAATAATAGCAAACCAAGCAGCATTTACTGTTTCACAGTTTCTGTAGGGCAGAAATCTGAGCATGGTTCAGAGAGTCCTCTGGCTTGGGTCCTCTCTCAAGGTTGCCCCAGTGATCGGAGCTTTGGCCTCATCTGAAGGCTCAACTAGGAGAGGACCCAGCTTCAAGCTCACTTAGTGGCTGTGGGCAGGATTCAGTTCTTTGCGGGCTGGTGTATGAAGCGCCTTGGTTCCTTGCTGGCTCTTGGGCACATGGGCCTCTCCATAGGACTGCTCTCAAAATGGCAGCTGGCTTCCAGTAGAGAGAGTGAGAGAGGATGAGAAGATGGGAGTTAGAGTCTGTCTGTGTTCATCTGTGTTGCCACAAACGAATACCTGAGGCTGGGCGATTCATAAAGAAAAGAGATTTCTTGACTCACAGTTCTGCAGGCTATACAAGAAGCATGGCCCCAGCATCTGCTGCTGGTGAAGGCCCAGGCTGCTTCCACTCATGGTGGAAGGTGAGTCAGTGTGTGTAGAGAACACATGGCAAGGTGGTGGGGAGGTACCAGGGTCTTTTAAAATATTTATTTATTTTTTAGGGGCAGAGTCTCACTCTATCACCCAGGCTGGAGTATAGTGTTATTTTTTTAGGGACAGAGTCTCACTCCATTACCCACGCTGGAGTGTAGTGTTATTTTTTTAGGGACAGAGTCTCACTCCATTACCCAGGCTGGAGTGTAGTGTTATTTTTTTAGGGACAGAGTCTCACTCCATTACCCAGGCTGGAGTGTAGTGTTATTTTTTTAGGGACAGAGTCTCACCCCATTACCCAGGCTGGAATGTAGTGTTATTTTTTTAGGGACAGAGTCTCACTCTATCACCCAGGCTGGAGTGTAGTGACACAATCAAAGCTCACTGCAGCCTCAAACTCCAGGTATCAAGTGATCCTCCCACCTCAGCCTCCCAAATAGCTGGACTACAGGCATGCACCACCATGCCTGGCTAATTTTGTTGTTGTTGTTGTAGACATGAGGTCTCGCTATGTTGCCCAGACTAGTCTTGAATTCCTGGCCTCAAGCAACTCTCTGGTCTCAGCCTCTCAAAGCTTTGGGATTATAGGTGTGAGCCACTGTGCCCAACCACCAGGCTCTTTTAAACAACCAGCTCTCATGGGAACTAATAGAGCAAGAACTCATTACTGTGAGGACAACACCATACCATTTATGAGGGATCCACCCCTGTGACCCAAACACCTCCCATTAGTCCCCACCTTCAACACTGGGGATCAAATTTCAACATGAGATTTGGAGGGTCAAATATCCCGACTATAGCAGAGTCCTTTTGTAGCCTAAATAAAGAAGGGAGGAAGTGACTTCCCATGACTTTGACCTTAATCTATTTGTTAGGAGCAAATGGCTAGATCCGGCCCATGCTCTACAGGAGGGGTGGCACATGGGTATCATTATCAGGACGGGATCCTGGGACTATTTTAGATGCTGCATGATCAGAAATTTGTCACTTTGCAACATCTAGTGGGATGGGTGATTCAGGCAAGGACTATCAATAGATGCTCCAGCTAGAAAACAAGATGTTTGCTGGGGACCTGAATTGCATCATAACACTCACAGATTGGTTGCTAGTTGCAAAGACAAGCTATCACTTTACAACCGTGTCTTAATCTGTTTGTGCTGCTGTAACAAAACACCACAGACTGGGTAATCTACAAACAACAGAAGTTTATTTTCTCACAGCTCTGGAGGCTGGGAAGTCCAAGTTCAAGGCACCAGCACTCAGTGTTGGCGAGGGCTTCTCACTCTGTTTCCAAGATAGCACCTTCTTGCTACACCTTCTGGAGGGGACAAAGACTGTGTCCTCACATGGCAGAAGAGATGAAAGGGGAAAAGGGTGAATGCTGTGTGAAGCCTCTCTCATAAGGTGTTAATCCAATTCTCAAGGGTGGAGCCCTCATGACTTCCCAAAGGCCCCACATTCTAATACTGGTGCATTGGGGATTAAGTTTCAACATGAATTTTGAGGGGTCACAAACATTCAAACTATAGCAAATGGAAATATCTGGCTGTCCCCTGGTGGCCTTTGCCTCACTGATGAGGGACAAGCAGACATCATTTATCTCCGATGTGGGCTGTAAGGAGCACACAGTCTAACAGCATCCCCTGAGGATTCTCCCATATGGTCAAGCCCTCAGCTCTGAGCTTTAGTTACAGGAATTTGCAGGGGAGAGTGGAGCAGGTAGAATGACATCTTTGGGAAATGGGACCTAGAGCCTGGGACCTTCTGGCCGCTGATCTAGGATCCTGAAGCAAGTTAGTGGCTTGGGGAAAAGATTATGGGCAGGGGATAGGGAAGAAAATGGACTACAGAGACATTCCCAAAGCATGGGACTTGATTCCATCTTGGCTTGAACAAACCAGCAACAAATGTGTTTTGGGGGACTTGATAAAAATTGAATATGGATTATGTTTTCAATGCTATTAGGCAATGATTGTTTAACTTAGCTAGATGTGATAGTGGGATTGTACTTTCACTGGAAAATATCCTCCATTTTTGGAAATGAATGCTGAATTTTCTGAACTATTTATTTGTGCTTGAGGCACCACGGCCATGTGTTTGTAATTTACATTAATTACGTGTGTGTGTGTGTGTGTGTGTGTATGTATATATACACGTATATATGTATATATACGTATATACATATACGTATATATATGTATATATATATGCAGAGAGAGAGACAAAGCAAACAAGGCAAAATGCTTACGTTGTTTTAATCTAGGTGCTGGCTGTATTAGGGTTTTCCAGAGGAACACAACTAATATAATATACAAACGTAGTACCTGCATTACATATATATCCATATATACGCATACACAGAGACTTATTTTAAGGCGCTAGACCGTGTGATTGTGGGGCTAGCTGGTCTGAATTTTGTAGGGTGGGCCAATAGGCTGGAAACTCAGGTAAAGTTTGTATGTTTCAGTCGCAAGGCTAAATTGTTTCTTCTCCAGGAAGCCTTGGTCTTTTTCCTTAAGGCCTGATTAGATGAGGCCCACTCACCTCATGGAGGGTAACCTGCTTTACTCAAGGTTTACTAATTTAAATGTTAATCATATATTAAAAATACCTTCACAGCAATACCCAGACTGGTGTTTGACCAAACAGCCGGGCACTGTGGCCCAGCCAAGTTGACTCATAAAATTAGCTATCATGGTGGGTATTTGCATGTTCATCGTATTATTCTTTCTGCATTTTTTCTGTATTAAGATTTTCATTAAAAGGTAAAAAACAAATTAAGAACATTTGTTCACCAGAGGTCACAATAAAGAAAGTCAAAGTCAAATCACAAATTGGGAGACAATATTCATCCTCCATATAAGCAACAAATGAATTCCACCCAGTAATACATAGAAAGACCCCCATAAACCAGCAAGGAAAAGGCCTAGATCCAATCAGACAATGGGAAAAAGATGTGAACAGGCATTTCACATCATAATGGGAAACAGAAATGGCCAATAAATATGAAAACCTGGCTAGTAAATAGGGAAATAGAAATTAAAACTATAATGCGATACCATTTAACACCTACCAGATTGGCAGAATGTTTAGATTTGTGAGCAAGGATACATACCAGAGCACACAGGCACAGCTGGTGAGCACTGCAGGGCTCGTTACCCATGGGGGCTGTGTTCCAAGACCCCAGTGGATGCCTGGAACTCAGATAGTGCTGAACCCTATGCATACTGTGTTTTTTTCCTATTCATACATACCTATAAGGTCTAATTTATAAATTAGACACACATTAAGAGATTAACAATAACTAATGAGAATTAGCACAATTGTAACAATATACTGTCATGAAAGGTATGAGAATGTGGTCTGTCTTTCTCAAATTATCTTATTGTGCTCACTTGTTTTTCAGACTGTGGTTGACCATGGGTCATGAAAACTGCAGGAAGTGAAATCACGGAGAAGGGGGATGACCATGCATAATCTGGGACAGGTGTTTTGTGATTTCCAGTGGAGATGAACAGGCATGTGCACGGGGATTTGACAATCCCTCCCCTACTTGTGCACGGCATCAGAGCACAGTTCTTCAACGCGGGAGCCACTGCCCTCTCAGGGAGGTCTTGACATCAGGTAGTAACATAATTGCAGCTCTAGTTTCATATATTCTTCTTTTTAAAATTTCCAGCTTTTGGCCAGGCGTAGTGGGTCACACCTGTAATCCCAGCACTTTGGGAGGCTGAGCCGGATGGATCACGAGGTCAGGAGATCGAGACCAGCCTCTACTAAAAATACAAAAAATTAGCTGGGCGTGGTGGCGGGCGCCTGTAGTCCCAGCTACTCGGGAGGCTGAGGCAGGAGAATGGCGTGAACCCAGGAGGCAGAGCTTGCAGTGAGCCGAGATCGCGCCAGTGCACTCCAGCCTGGGCGACAGAGTAAGACTCCGTCTCAAAAAAAAAAAAAAAAAAAAATTCCAGCTTTTAAGTTCAGGGGTAGATGTGCAGGATGTGCAGGTTTGTTACATAGGTAAACATGTGCCATGGCGGTTTGCTGCACAGATCATTCCATTGCCCAGGTATTCAGCCCAGCATCCATTAGCTATTCTTCCTGATAGTCTCCCTCCTCCCACCCGAACCCAACAACAGGTCCCACTGTGTGTCTTTTCCCCCCATGTGTCCTTGTGTTCTCATCATCTAGCTCCCACTTATAAGTGAGAACATGCAGTATTTGGTTTTCTGTTCCTGGGTTAGTTTGCTGAGGATAATGGCCTCCAGCTCCATCCATGTCCCTGCAAAGGACATGAACTCATTTCTTCTTATGGCTGCATAGTACTGCATGGTGTATATGTACCACATTTTCTTTATTCAGTCTATCATTGATGAGCAGTTAGGTTGATTCCATGTGTTGGCTATTGTGAATTGTGCTGAAGTGACACATACGCATGCATGTGTCTTTATGACAGAACAATTTATATTCCTTTGGGATATATATATATATATATATATATATATATATATAAATGGTGCGATCTCGGCTCACTGCAACCTCTGCCTCCCAAGTTCAAGCGATTCTCCCGCATCAGCCTGCTCAGTAGCTGAGATTACAGGTGCCCGCCACCACGCCTGGCTAATTTTTTTGTATTTTTAGTAGATACGGGGTTTCACTATTTTGGCCAGGTTGGCTTTGAACTCCTGACCTCAAGAGATCTGCCTGCCTTGGCCTCCCAGAGTGCTAGGATTACAGGTGTGAGCCACTGCCCCCTGCCTATTTGTTTATATTTTGAGACAGGGTCTCACTCTGTCACCCAGGCTGGAGTGCGGTACTGTGATCATGGCTCACTGCAGCCTCGACATCCTGGGCTCAAGAGATCTTCCCACCTCAGCCCCCTGAGTAGCTGGGACCACAGTTGTGTGCCACCATGCCTGACTAATATTTTCTTTTTGTTATTGTTGTAGAAACAAGATCTTGCTATGTTGCCCAGGCTGGTCTCAAACTCCTGGCTTCAAGCAGTCTCCTGCCTCGACTTCCCAAAGTGTTGGGATTACAGGATTGTTGGTGGGAGATGGGGCCACACACCCTCTATGGAAGTTAGAAGGGCCTTGACATTCCTTCTCTTTCGTCAGCTTCATTAGGGCCTTGGCCTAGGCTGGGCCAACTTGGCGTTCCACCCAGGACTTAGAATTTTGAGCAAATTGTGCAAACATTTAGCGACCATTAGAGCTAATTCATCATCAACGTGGTCTGAACGTCCAGTAAGAGTGGGTGTGGCAGGCAGAATATCTAAAATATTCCCCGCTCCCCACTAAATGTCCTGCCTTAATCCCTGGACCATGTGGCTGTGAGATGATGGGAAAGCTGATAAGATTTCTCTTTCAAGAATTCTGACACAGGCTACAACACGGATAGACCTTATGGACATAACAGTAAGTGAAATAAACCAGACACAAAAGGACGAATCTGGTGTGACCCCACGCATATGAGGTTCCTGGAGCAGCTGAATCCATAGAGACGAAAAGTGGATGGTGGGTGCCAGGGACCAGGGCAGAGAATGGGAGTTGGTGTTTACTGGGGACAGAGGTTCAGCTTGAGAAGATGGAAAAAGTTCTGGAGATAGATGGTGGTGATGCTTGCACAACAATGTAAATGTATTTAATGCCACAAACCATACACTTAAAAATGGTTAAGATGGTAAATTTTATGTGATGTATATTTGACCACAATTTGCTCAATGCACCATCGCTGGCTTGAAGGTGGAGGGGCCACAGGAGCAGGGACAAGGACGTGGGAACCTCAGTCCTACAGCCCTGAGGAGTTGACTTGTCAACAGCCTGAATGGTCCTGGAGGCAGATGCTTCCCCGGAGCCTCCCGATGACAGTGCAGCCCACCAAGGCCTGACGTCAGTCTGAGAGACCCCGTGCAGGGCAGCTGCTGAGCCCACTGGGACTTCTGCCCTGGAGAGCTGCGAGATCATAAATGGGCATTGCTTGCAGTCCTTACATCTGTGCTGCTTCTTACGCAGCATAGAAAACCAGTGCAGCTTGTGTCTGGGTGGAGCCCACCAGGGCGTGGACCACCAGTGTCTTTCAGTCTGCCCTGGGCTGCTGCCTCCAGTGTGGCTTCCTTTGTGCTTGCACCCAGCCCGTTCCCATGGAGGGATTTGGTGAGCTACCCCTTACCCTTGCATCTGTTCCCAATGGAGCCTGGCTCTCTGGCTGGGCCTTCACTCCCTCCCCTCGTCACAGCTCGGACCCTCCCCTCAGGGATCCCATGAGGGCTGACAGCAGGGGTGTCTTCACCTCTGTGGGCAGGCAGGTGGTGGGAGAGGGGCAGAAGTGTAGCATCGTTCTCCTGCAGCCACCGAAGACTATCTGAGCATCCCCTTGGACCAACAGCCTCTGCTTCGGAGCGGAGACAATGTGCGGGTCCAACCTGGGAGCATCTGAAGAGGCTGGGCTCCTGGGGCTGGCGGCCACATGCTCTGAGGAGCAAGGGGATCATGAGGCTGTGGTGGAATGTTCTATAGGGGACCTGTGAGGCTATTGTGGAATGTTCTAGAGGGGATCATGGGGCTGTTGCAGAATGTTCTAGGGGGGATTATGGAGCTGCTGTGGAATGTTCTAGGGGGACTGTGAGGCTGTTGCGGAATGTTCTAGAGGGAACTGTGAGGCTATTATAGAATGCAGAGGACCCAGGGATGGGGGCTTGGATGGCCAGGAAGAGCAAGTGGGTGGGTTAATGGGCATGGCAGGCAGAGACAGGCCAGGCTCCGTGGGGGCAGGAAGAGCTGCCTGGCTGCGGGTTGGACCCTCCCTGCCCCCTAAGCATGAGGAGCTCTGGGGTATTCAAGCACAGAGATCCTGGCCTGGGGCTGTAATCTGGAGGCCCAGAAGCATCCATCTCCAGGTCTTGGTAAGGCCTGGGGGCAAGCAAAGGGGGGTCCCCATGTGGGCCATGGGGTGCGGTGCATTGGGTCTGGAAACTCTCCAGGTTTCCCACCCCACCCTGGCACTCAGCCACCCCCAAAGCGTTTCCTCTACAGCATCAGCCTGGGGCTTGGTCCTGGGGCTCCCTCCTAGCAGCTGGCAGAGCAGATGCCTCTCGAGCAGAGCTGGAGGACCCTTCCAGAGAGGGTGGGGGCAGGCAGGGGGCCCTACCGTGGGGCCAGGGTGTATTTGCCCTTGCGGTCCAAGCTGCAGCCAGAGCGAATGGCAAACCACAGGAAGGAGCTGAGGAGCAAGGCGGACACCTGGGAGGGAGACACCCGCAGCTGCCCCCCTGCTCCAGGGTGGAGGCGCCCCTCCCCAGGAAGCATCAGGACTCTGCAGTGTAAGGGGGCGGCCCAGCTGCAGGAGGCAGGCACTGTCACACCAGACCAGCTCCCTGAGATTGGCAGCCAGTGAGGCCCAAGACCAGCGATCCTGTCCCAGGTCACCCTTCCATCTGACTCGGGGGCTGGGCAGGCTGACGGGCAGGAGGTGGGAAGGGGCGGTGAGGGAGGCGAGGGGGTACCGTGAGGGCCAGGCCGATGCTGGTCAGGCTGGAGGCGACCTGCTGGTGTGTCCTCAGGAAGCTCCGGATGCCCTGAAGGCAGTCCTGCGAGAGGGCAGCAGCCATGGCACCCGCCATGAGAGGCCCTCCCTGCCTGGACAAGCGGCATCTGTGGGGCCACAGAGCTGCAGCGCCCACCTAGGCCAGTGCCAGGGCAGCAGGGCGGCGGGTGCAGCACATTCCTAGGAAGCCCCCAGGACTATAGGGAAAGGCAGCACAAGCAGGTGAAGCCCAATGGGACAGGGCTGGCCTCTGTGGGCACCCGGGCACTGCCCTAGGCCCAGCTGGTGCCATCTCCCAGCTGTCCTGAGTGTCCATGTTGGGCCACACATTGGCTCCCCTGGGCCGGGCCACTTCTAATTCACTCTGGGTTCCCAGCATCCAGCCCGGGGCCAGGCACAGCACCTTGGTGACCAGAGGGCGATGGCTAACAGGGAGGGCAGGAAGCCAGCTGGTGGAGGGGTGTGAGGGGGGTCCCTGCACGGTCCCAGGGTCCTGGTTCCATCCCGGGCTTCCAGTGCCACCCCAGGGCATGGCACCCAGAGGCATCTTTCCAGAAAAGGGAGATGGCAGGCCTGTCTCTGAACCCTGGAGATGGTGGCAACTGGGGCAGGCTGTGGAGGCCTCCGCAGTGTCTTAGGGCTCACCCTTCTGTCCCCCACAGGCAGGTCTGCCTCCCTCCCACCCATGCCTGCCCATCTGGGTGGCTCAGTGCCTGCCGCCTGTGCTGGCTCTTCGGGCTCCCCAGGAGGCTTTGCAGTCGGGCCCATGGCCCCGCCATCCCAAGGGTGCTTGAGGCAGGCCCTCGCTCCTGCTTTTCAGTCAGGGGACCTGGGGTCTCTCCTTGGGTGGCACAGGGGTCCTGACTGTTAGTCCTGCCCCCGATGCTGCTGGTCCCTCCCCAGCACCATCCTCAGCGCCAGCCCTTCTGCCCTCAGAGCCTGGGCTTTGGCTCCACCCCTCACCAGGCCTCCAGCCATTTGCTCTCCTCCCCTCTGTTTCTTGGAGGGTCGCCAGGTGCCTCCCACTGTGAGATAGGGTGGGTTTGTTTCCAGGACAGTAGGGGAGGGGAGCGGGGAGGGGAGCAGGGAGGGGGCAGGGTGGGCTGGGGGAGGGCTGCCGGGCACCGGGAGAAAAAGGGGAGGGCCCAGTCTCTCCCAGGGCCCTGGGGAGGAAAGGCTTCCTGGCCTCAGGCCCCGCTCCGTTGTTGCTGAAGCCCTGGCCACACCCTGGCCTGCGCAGACCCTCCAGCCTCGCTTCTCCTCCTCCGAGTGTGCTTCAACTCCTTCTGATGCCCCCCAGGACGCCTGCACCCTTCCCCTTAGACAGAGCCCACCATGCCAGCCCTGTAGCCCTTGCCACAGAGCCCTCATGGGTGCACTCCAAGAGGCTTCTGTGGACTCAGCTGGCCTTGGGAAGTCCCCAAGCTGGAACTGGCTTGAAGGAGTGAATGGTGCATGGGGCCTGCGTCCATCTGGGCGAAGGGGCCTGTGTTTATGTCTTGAGCCCAGCCTGGCCACCCGATGGGCTTGGTGTACCATGAACCCTAACTAGCCTTTGATCACACCAGAACCTTCCCTGGGCCCTTCAGCAGCAGGTCCCAAGGGTCTGGGGAGGCCAAGGGGTGGGGCGGGAGGATGGCCCTGGGTCTCAGGGTTGGGCCGCAGGGTGTCCAGCCCCCGAGGGTCTTGCCTGGCCAGCATCCAGGTCCCCCCCTCACCTTTCTTGCCGCCTCCTCTCCCTGACACAGGTCAGCCTCTGTGCTCCCCAGACGGCTGAAAGGAGACCTCTTCCCACAGCACAGAAACTACAGGAACAGAAGGGAGGGAGTGGTGATGTGCTCCTGAGACCCCAGGAGGCGGGCAGCACATATGGGGAAACTGAGGCACCACAAGGATCCAGGTGGGGTTCCCTGCAGGCCAAGGCTGGGGCTATGGGTATTGCAACTGCTTCTACTGGGGGCTCCAGCCATTGCGCAGCGGGGCCCTGGTGAGGGGAGCTCTCTCAAGCCGTGCTGCCTGCCTGCTGGTGACAGAACACCTGCTGGAGCCAGGCAGCTTCCCTGCCCTGCTCACACAGGGCCTGTGCGCTGTGCGTGCTTTTTTTTTTTTTTTTTTTTTTTTTTTTAAAGTAGAGACAAGGTCTCCCTATGTTGCTTAGGCTGGTCTCGAACTCCTGGGCTCAAGCAATTCACCTGCCTCCACCTCCTCCCAAAGTGCTGGGATTATAGGCGTGAGCCACTATGTTCGGCCCCGTATTTGCTTTAATGCTCTTGAAATCCTTCAGTGTTTCTGAATACAGGGCCCTGCCCTCTCATTTTGCACTGGGCCTCGAGAATCTGGTAGGCGGCCCTCTCCTGGGCGACAGAGGATTGGAGCTTTTTGCCCTCAGCCCTGAGGGGCAGCTCTGGCCTGCATCCTGGAATCCCCTTGGTGCCTGGCCAGACCTCTCACTGGCCACCCTGTGCCTGTTCTCTGAACTGCAGTCCAAGCAGAAGCTGACCGCCCTGCCACCCAGCCGCCCCCACGCTCACCACGTCCTGGATGGCTGCCAGCTCCTGCCGCCGGACGTGGGATGTGCCTTTCATCGCCTGCTCATATACCAGGTCGTAGGTGTCCAGCATGGTGTCCTCCACCTGCACCAAGAGACCACAGGGAGGTCCTGGCCCTGGTGGGAGATCCAGGGACACAGCCGCCTCCCCACAACATCCCAAAGGCTGGTGGGCCCTTAGTACTGAGTGACGTCCCAGCACCGCCCTCCTCGTAGCAGGTGGATCTCCCCAAAGGGGAGCCTGGGTCCCTGGGCAGCCAGTCACAGTGCTTCCCAACATCAACGGTGGGGCCTTCACACAATGGCTGTCAGAGTGGTCCTCCTGCCCCCAGAGGGTCCTGCAGGATAAAGCAGATGCCAAGCTCTGCGTCTGCCTCTGCTGTGGTCTTATAAGGTCGGCCCAGGGAAGTTTCCATCATGCTACTGTTGACCTGGAAATGGGGGATGGGGCAGGGCCTGGTGGAAAAGGCTTGAGAGACCCTGTGCCAGGACCTCAGCTCACAAAAAGCTGGGGGATTCTAGGTCTTTCCCAAGAATCACTTGGCTGCCTTCCGGAAGCCTGGGCAGCTGGGCTCTGGGTAAGGCTTTTGACCAGAGAAGCCTTGGGCACCCGGGGTCAGATCTGGGCGGATGAGGCCACTGTGGGACAGGGAGTGGAGAAGGTGGAAGGTGACAGGGCCTGGCTGGATGTGCTGCCTGCGCTCCACACCCCAACAACACCTGGACCTCATGTCTCCACCCTCCTAAGCAAGATGCTCTCCCCTGCCAAGTTACTCCTTCAAAGACAAACTAGAATCTCGCCTCCTACAGGAAGACTTCTGTGACTGCTCTGGGAGTCATTGGTCTCCTGGCACAGGGCGAGGCTCTCTTTGAGGTCCCTGCTCTCTGATGTCTCCTTCCTGCCTCAGAGGCCCTCAGTTCTCCCCCAAATGCCATGCTGACAGTCAGGACACATGGAGGGGATGCTCAGCAGCTGCCTCAAAGGGCTGGGGGAGAATGGAAGCCCCAGGCCCACTCTAGCCACTCACACCTGCCCTCCAGAAAGGAAGGGTGGCTTACGGCAGTCCTCATTGCACTGGGGCCCAGCCCCCGTGGCAGGCCCTGACAGTGGCCAACTTGGCGAGCAGTGGGCAGTGGAGGCTCTCGGTCAGCCCTGCCCAAGCCTGGAGGCCCCAACAGGAGTCAGATGGGCTTTCCAGGCCAAACTTGGCTCCTGACCCTAATGCATCCCTCCCATTGATGGCTAATAAAAGTCAGACCACTCTCCGTGAGTCATCCCCGACTCAGCCAGCCTTGTCCTCCCCGCAGTGCCCTCGGCGGGGCAGGCACCAAGCTGGCCACACCACTGTCGGCCTGGGCGGGGGCCTTGTTCAGCCTCAGCGTCTGTGAGTGTGAAATGGGGGTGGAGTCTGGCCTGGCCATTGTGTCCTCGTGGGTGGAGGTCCTGGTGAGGACTGGAGGCCCGGCGGAGTGGGCCTGGGGTTGGCTCAGACCTCCCCTCCTGCTTCCCTCCCAACTCCAATGACTGTTCCCATTGTCAGGCGCCTGCCATGGCCCAAGGAGGACACAGGTGCCTCTGAGGCTCTGAGCAAGGTGTCATTATTACCACAGCATGGGCGAGAGTGACAACTCCTGCTAGTGGCTGAGGGGCCTGCTCTGCCTGCCCTGCCTGGCTTTTCCTGCCCTGCCTGGCTCTGCCAAGCAGCTCTCCCCACGACTGGGGAAGCAGAGCTCAGCGAGGTAGGCCTCCTGCCCCAAAGCCAGTAGCCTGGCCCTGGAGGGCCCTGGAGGCCAGGCCGGCCACTCTCCACGGGGCCTGGGCTCCTAGGTGGTGCTTCACCATCTGTCTCCATTCCAGGCTCTGGGGGCTCTGAAGGAGCCTGGGGCCTGCGTTTCTCAGGACACGTGGGGGCAGGTGCTTCCTGACAGGTACCAATGCACTGAGCTCTGTCTTCCAGTGCCCAGGAGGTGCTTCAGAACAAAGACCTGGAGCAGCAGGGCCAACACAGAATTCCCGGCTGCTGGACCCACCCGTTGTACTATATGTTTCTCCAACCCCTGCCCAGACTGAGGCCTGAGGGCCAGGGGTCCCCGCTGGGGCTTTTCCCCGGGACCAGATCATCCCTGGTGTCTGCCTGGGCTTGGCGACCCCATCCCGTGTCTGCTGAAAGTGCTCAGGTACAGACAGGTCCTGAGCGGCGGGTGGGGACCAGGAGCTGCAGGAGGCCTGTGGACCAGCCCCACAGGTCCAGAGCCGGCTCTGGCCTGAGCCCACTCGGCGGCTGGAGGATCCAGGGAGGGAAGTGGCTCCAGGGTGGGGCCAGACTGTGAGGGCGAGGCTGCACCCCACACTGCTGTACTTAATTTGAGCATGAATTATTCCCGATGCAGACTCGTCCGGGGACAGGGGGAGGGTTGCCGCAAAGTGGCTCTCAGGCCTTGAGGAGAACGTAATTAATAGCCCTCAAGCTCCACATTCATCCCTGAAGCCTGGTCCACGCCTCCTGCCCACATAAGCATCCCAGGGAAGTGGCAGCCAGGACTCCCTGGGGCAAGGGTTGGGGAGGGGGAGGGGCACCCCACTCTCAGCGCTGGGCCAGGGTCTGTGGCCACAGGGCACCACCAAGGGCATGTGGCTGGTCCCTTCCCTCCTCCGTCCTCTGCCTTCCCATCCGCAGGGCCGCCACATGAGTCACTCTGACCCCTGTGTTCAGGACACCTCAGTGGCCCTGTGGGGAGGGACAGGGGGAATGGGGGAATGGGTGAATGGGCCGGGCTGGGCTCTGGGCCCCCGGCTCTCACCTCGACGTTTCCGGTGCCAACAGCTTGGGGCATTTGGCCTTTGCCACTGTCTAGGCTGCCAGCAGGACCTTGTTGGACAGGGAGCCCAAGGCTGAAGCCCATTCGGCTCTGGTGGGCCCTGAGGGTGGACGCCAGGAGATGGGATGTGCAGCTGCCCCTCCTGCTCAGGGCCGGGGCCCTGGCACCAAAGCTACTGCATCCAGACCCAGGACAGCTTCGAGCGAGTCCCATGTCTTGGAGGACCAGCCTGGGCAACAGGGCACGGCAGGAGGCATGCAGGTGAGGAGGAAGAGTCTTTGCACACACCTGGCCATTCCCACCCCTGCAGCCCCTGGATCTCGGCACTCCCTTCACAGAAAAGGAAACCGAGGCCCGGGAAGATAAAGTGGCTTTGCCCAAGGGCAGCCCAAGGACACTGACTTCATATTCAGAGCTCCTTCGCCCAGGCCACCTCCGTGGCCACCAGGCCTGACACGGATGATGCCGGAAGTCAAGACCCACTGGGAGGGGCAGAGGGGGACCAGAGGCCCAGGAGGAAGCCCCAGTTCCCTGCCTGAGGTCAGGCAAGGCCCTGAGAACTGACCCCTGAAGGGCAGCTGGGCGCACGGGCCAGACAAGGACCGTGTGTGGGGGATGCTGCCTGGGGCTGGGACAGGCCATAGGTGAGCCTGGCTGGGGCATCTATCTTCTTGCCCCCACTTCCCTTCCCAGAGAGCAGGCCCCAGCTGCGTTCTGTCCTGTGGCCCCTGTATGGCCCCCTCCCCTCCAGAATTGTGGCTCCACGATCAGAGCCATAAACACACAGAAGCATGGGGCATGGGCTGCAGCTGCCCCAGATGAGCCCGGGCACCCTGGCAGCTGTCTTGACCTCGGCCACCCACACTGTGACCCAGACCTGAAATGAGCCAGACCACCCCTCAGTGAACAGGAAGCGTGAGGCCAAAACACGGGCCTGGCCCAGCTCACCACCCTGGTAAGACTACTGTGCCAATCCTCAAAGCCACAGCCCTCTTCTGGGGGCTCAGCCCCTCTGGGATCCTTCTGGGCCTGAGAAAATGGTGTTTCTCCCACCTGGGTCAGGCGGTTCATCCCAAATGATGCCAGGGGTGAGCGGGCACTTTGGGGCCAAGAGGCTTTGTGGTAAGCCTGGAGCCGCCATCCAGCCCTGGCACTGCCAGGGTAACCTTGAGCTCCCCCCATCCCCAGAGGGCCTGAATCCCCCCATTTGCAAACCACGGTGGGGACCACCACACTCAGGCTGCCAGCACAGCTCAAGAACCTGCACAGCAGGCGCTCTGCAGAGCTCACCCAGAGGACCTGCCTGCTATCAGCCTCGGTATCTCTCATGGCCAAGCCTGTATTTGGGGGCCCAGGGCAACCAGGCACTTGAATTCACGAGGCCACTAGGACTCCAGCTAGGGCTCCAAGAAATCACCTCTTGTGACCTGCCAGGCTCTCCTGCCCCACTCCATGACCCTGCCTGTGGCTGTCCCTGGTGCTACCCGGCTGCCCTGGGGGCTCTCACCGGGTCTGGCTCTCAAGGGGAAGGTGGGGCTGGCTCTGCTACCAAGCTCTCATTCTCTGCTAGGCCAGGGAGGCCTCCGTCCTCTCCAAGCTGCTGGCCTTTCCACGGGGACGCCCTTGGCCCTTCCCCAGGGTCAGCTAGGCCAGACCCTCCTCCAGGCAGGTCAGCATCCAGGACGGAAGGATGGGTGGCGTTCCGTGGAGGGGGTGGAGGCTGCGACACCCCAGTCCGCAGGTCTCCAGGCCCCTTCCCCACTGGCACTGTCTGCCCCACCAGGCCTCCATCAGGAACGCCGGCCCTCAGGTCTCATTTTCTGGAACACTCTGTTCCTTCCAGTCAACCCCTAAGGCCAAGCCAGCGACTTTCCTTCTTCTTCCTCCTCATTCCCTACCCCAAACCCGAGGGGCATCAGCTCAGGAGGGGGTGGGCTGAGGGGCTTCAAGAAAATGAGGCTGGGGCGAAGGCATGGGTACAGCATAGGTCCCTCCCCACCGGGGAGCTGCTGGCCCTCACCCACCTCCAGCGCTTGGACTCCCTGCAGCCTCAGGCAGAGGGAACCCAGGCTGCGGTCTCCCTCACCCCACCCGGTCAGCACAAGCCTGGAAGCTGGGGCTGCTCCTCCCAGGACTGCTCCCCAGTCCCCAGGTGCCCACTGGCTTACTGGGGGACCCTGCACTGCAGGGTAGGGCAGCTGGTACTCACCTGGGTGGGGCTGTGAAGTCTCCAGAACACCACCTGCACCTGTGCGCAGAATGCCAGGGAGAAGCACAGGAATCCCTGGGGGCAGAGTGGGGCTGGTCACTGTTGGGGGCTGGTCACTGATGGGGGCTGGTCACTGCGGGGGCTGGTCACTGAGGGGGGGGCCAGTCACTGCCGGGATGTCAGTCACTGTGGGGGGGTGCGGTCACTGCGGGGGGCTGGTCACTGCGGGGGCCGGTCACTGTGGGAGGGTGGCCACTGCAGGGAGGGGGGCAGTCACTGCGGGGCCTGGTGGAGCCTGGTGGGACCTGGCAGGCCTGGGCAGGGCAGTGCCCTCAGGCTGTGCCCCCAGCGGGATGCTTGGTTGAGGTGTGGGTCTGAGCCCCGCTCCCCACTGCCTGAGAGGGAGACTTGGCCTGGGGAGAGCGTGGGCGCTGGGTGCATGGGTTCCATAGCACCTTCCCATCCCCTTCCCTGGCGCTTTTTGGGAATTCGTCCCTTGTTCTCCCATTTTGGCCCCCAGGGGCCTGTTGATGGCAACACCGCACCCCTGCCCATGAGGGGCAGGGCGCCCCTGAGAAGATGGAGACCTCTGCCCAGGAAGCAGGGCTGCTTCCTGAGGGGCATGGACCTGGACAGGGCCAGACAGAGTCTCCCCTGAGCCTGAGCCTCTCCAGGGCCAGTGCTGTAGGCTCTTCTGTTTTGCCTTCTTTTCTGAAACAAGGCACCAGCTAGCCCAGCGCTAGTGAGGCTTGGGACAGATGTGGCACCTGCTCAGGATGCTATGCCCTCTCTCTTTGCAGTTGAGCCCACCTCCCTCACCTCCCTTTCTCTCCATACTCTGCCTGGGTCCCCATGGCCCAGCCAACCACTGTCCCCTCTCTCTCACTGATGCCCGTGCCCCTAGTCGTCGAGTGGGGCGTTCTGTGGTTGAAACGTCTGCTCACCAGCCCCCGGCACTTGCCCCGTTGTTCTCTCGGTCAGTGCTTCCAGGCTTTTGAGAGCCCCTTGCGGAAGCTGAGGAACATGAGAGACCCCCTCCCCTGACAGCAGACAGATGCCCCCTATACAGTTTTATGGATGGTGGCAGAGGTCACTCAGGCTAAGAACCCTGGGGATGTCCTCCCACTCAGGGTCTGGGCGGCTGCCTTTGCTTTCGTGCTGGTGCCCTGAGGACCTGGAGTACCTGACGGTGAGTCTAGCCGCCGACCAGGCAGCTCCCCCAGGAGTCCTGAGGCCCTGTTGAAAGGCTAGCCCCTGCAGGCAGCACTGTGCCAGCCTGGGTGGTCCACAGGCTGAAGCAGGTTGGGTCTGGGCCCTTCCAACCCTGGGGCCCCATTCAGGGTGATGCCAGGAGCATGGGTGCCGGCGGAATAGACAGAGACCCACACATGCTGGCAGGTGGGCAGCGACAACGCTGGCATGCCAGGGGAAGCTGTGCAAGAGGGGTGTGGAAAGAGCTGGGGAGTCCTGCTGGCCCCCAAGCACAGGCGCGAGCATGAGGCTTCCAGCCCTGCAGGGACAGGGCGCTGGCGGCTCCCCATGGCCCTCCTGCCTGCCCTGGAGGCTGCAAGGCCTGATGGGGGATGGCCGGGAGCTGCCTCCTCCTCCTCTCTTCTTTCTCCTCCTCCTCCCTCCTCCTCTTCCTCCTCTCTCCACCCTCCCCCTCTTTCTTCTCCTCACCTTCTTTCCTCTTTTCTCTTTCCTCCTCCTTCCCCCTCCTCCTTCTCCTCCTTCCCCCTCCTTCATCTCCTCCTCCCTTGTCCTCCCTCCTTCTCCCTCCTCTTCCCTTCTCCCCCTCCCTCCTTCTCCTCCCCCCCCCCCCCCCCCCTCCCCCTCTCC
The DNA here is from genome assembly GCF_009828535.3 of Hylobates moloch. NCBI lineage: Eukaryota > Metazoa > Chordata > Mammalia > Primates > Hylobatidae > Hylobates > Hylobates moloch. The sequence goes on from NW_026652280.1 coordinate 91,387,051, forward strand.
CTCTCCCTTCTTCCCACTTTTCCCTCCTTTTCCTCCTCTTCCCTCTCCCTCTTTCTCCCTCCTTCTCCTCTTCCCTCCTCCTTCTTCGTCGTCCTCCTCCTCCTTGCTGGCTGAGGGCCACCGTCCCCATCTGGAAGCTATCACTCAATGCTGCCTCCCAGGCTTGAGGCCCTGAGCCAGCTCAGGGGACCAGCATTTTCCAGAAACCATTTCATTCCTCAGGAGAAAGAGCATCCGCGGCCTCTCTCTCTCTCTTTCTCTCCCTCTCTCTCCGCCCAGCCAACCCCCCACGCAGAGAGGATCTTGGGCGGTGGATGGGCCCACCCAGACCTCCCCAGGGCCTTCACCATCAGAGGCTGCTGGGTGGTCAGGTCTGCCCTGGCCATTTTCTTTCTCCTCATTCTAAATGGAAATAAATAAATAGATACATAAGCGAATTGAATGTGCTTCCTTGGGCAGCACTGCCAGCTCTGCTTTCTCAGCCCAGCAAGCTCTTTCATTTCCTGTGCGAGAGGCCAGCTAGGGGAGAGGCTGGAGGGGTGGGGGCAGGCAGGAAGGGGCTTTGCGGGGAGCATCCAGGCGCCCAGCCCACTGGAAAAAATCTTTCCACTCCCTGCTCCCCATCCCTAGCCCCTTCACTTGTGCTCATGCATGCAGACACACACACAGATGTGCCAGATGCAACACGCAGACACCACACCCGTATGGCAACAGGGGCAGGTGAAGACCAGTGACAGATACTTGCACACACGCACACACACACACAGAGGCACCTGCACATGCACACACACATGTATATTTGCACACGCATACACATAGGTTCACCTTCATGCACACACATGCATGCAGCTCAACGGGGCAGATCTTTTGACTGGGGTCTCCCAGCTCCCTGCTGTGGCCATGCTGAGCTCACCATCCAGGCCGGGTCTAAGTGCACTGGGGCTTGGGGGGTGTGCTGGAGCCCACCCAGCTGGGACGGGAATGTCCTCAGGACCCCAGTCCAGTGGAGGCATCCAGCTGGGGGCCTCCCAGGCTGCTCTACAAGCCTGACCCACATATCAAGTCACCCTGGCCTTGAGGCTGGCTGGGGACACAGAACCCAAGCCCAGGTGCTCCCTGACCACCTTGGCCACAGATCAGGGTGCTAGACTGGTTTGTGCACGGGGGCAGGGTGGGGTGGGAAGGGCTGGTGACCGGGACAGGAGCCCCGTGGCCCAGCAGCTGGCTTCCGCATATGTGGCCTCAAGCCCAGCACCATGGCACCCCCTGGTGGACGGTGCTGCAGCCCCAGCGCTGGTTCTTTCTGGGCCTCTAGCTCAGACCTGGACCCCTTGGCCTGGCCCCGTTGCCAGCCTTTTCTTCCATCCAGGTGTCCCTTTGCAGGTCACACACCCTCTGGGGGGGCAGACTACCTGCCTTGTCATCTCCCCACTGGGGCCTCCCACCTGGCCCTGAAGCCAGATAGCACAGGCTGGGTTGTCCCTGCCCACGCTCCTGTGCCCCGGAGCAGGAATCCTGGCTAGTGCTGGAGCTGCTGGGTCCTCCTCTGCCCCCCATGGGCCCACCCAGGGCTGGTTGGCCCGGCAGCAGCTCCAGGAGGTGACTCTATTCCTATTCTTGGAGACATTTATAAACCAGGGTCATTAAACAAGCATTTGCTGAACTTGAAG
>NW_026652280.1:91393720-91400609 GCF_009828535.3 Hylobates moloch
ATTTCCAGGGAAGAGATCGGGCGTGGATGAATGTGTAGGCATGGACGTGTGTGCAGGCCTGGACGCGTGTGCAGACGTGGATGCGTGTGCAGACGTGGATGCGTGTGCAGACGTGGATGTGTGTGCATGCATGCGTATGTGTTTACCCGCCAGGGACTTCCTTTTTCCTCTCTCCTTCCTGTGAATTCCTGTGTCCCAGGTGCGCCCGCTCGCTCTGCAACGTGCTTACCCACCAGGAGGCCCCTGGCTCAACAATGCCACCTGCAGCTGCCCAACCCTCCGCCCATGGCGCCCTTGTTCCACCTGCCACCGCTCATGAACCTGTGGATCACCCAGCTCTGCAGGGGCCTGCCTGCTGCTGCTGGCTCAGTTTACCTGGGCAGTGGCCCCTGGCTATCCGGCTGGGGTGGGACTTGGACTTAGAAGCAGGCCCCTCCTCTGGGAAGCTGTGTCCTCGGTCCAGGAGGTGGCAGCCTCTGCCTTCCTGAGACAGGGACAGTTTTTTGTCCATCAGAGGTGAGCAGCCGGGCTCTGGGGCCTGGAGCCTGGGGGCCCCTGTGCTGTATGTCTGTGAGCGTGGCCCCTCCCACTGGGGAGGCACTCAAGAGCTTCCCACCTGCGCCGCAGGGAGTGGGGCCTAGAGCTTGAAGAGACCTGTGGGGGCCACGTGGGCACCTGAATCTGGCTCCTCTCTGTCCTTTGCCCTGATTCTGAAATCTGCATCCCAGGAGCTGCCTTTGCAGCCTCTCCTGAGCCCAGTAAGGAGGAGGGCAGCTCCCCTTCCGGATTACCCTAGGCCTGGGTCAGCTGGGTGGGCCCCAGGGGACCTTGAACCCCCACTGCCTGGGCAGCCCCCTTCCCCTGAAGGCACCCTGGCCTGTCCCTTGAGAGCCAAGACCATACTCAAACTGGGTTCTGGGCTCTGGGCACTGCTCTGCTCCCAACCAAGGGAGGTTCTGGGGCATGGCTGCCCGGGCCTTCCCTCTCAGTGCCTTGGGCTACTTCCTCCGCTGGCCAACTCCAGTGGGCATTGAGGGGCACCCTGTTTTCCACCCCCCAGGAGCCTAGGCTCTGCCTGTAGTGAAGGCACAGGCGACCCAGGGATGGCTGCCCCTTCATAGACACAGCTGTCTCCCAGGGGAGTCTAAAGGGACCCCACACCTGTGTCACAGATGCCAGGGACAGACTGTAGGGGAGGCATCTCTATCCACATCCACGCTGTGCCACCCACTAGTATGTGGGGCTGGGCACCACCAAGCCTGCTGTCCTGCCTGGGCCACCCCAGCCTGGGCTGAGACTCGGCACCCCGTGGGCGTGGAGGAGTGGGGCAGAGGCAGGAGATGCCTGGGGTAAGAGCCAGATGCCTTCAGAGTGACTCCCCAGGCCTGGACAGGACTGTGGGCAGGGGAAGGGCCCGCTGGCAGAAAAATGCACATTGGACCCTCCCTCTAATGGTCCCCGAACTCCCTGTGCAGACAAGGCAGCCTGCAGGGCAGAAGCTTCCTGCCCCATTCCTGGTGGTCAGCGTGCTTTGTTTAGCCCTTGATGAAGAGACTGTTTCATGACAAACTGGGGCAGTGAGCTCCTGACACCTTTAAAGCTGCAGTGTTGCCTCTCTCAGGAACCTAGAAGTGAACGCCCATCCCCATTCAGGCCAGACCCCGATGCTCAAGGGTCAGGGCCCAGGCCCGTTGCCAGGCTGCCCTCTCTCTGGGACAGGTGCAGGGACCCTTGGGAGGGGCGCAAGGTTGCAGAAGATCTTTAAGCAGCATGAGGAATATGGTGAGAGAAGGCTTTAGGAGGCGAGTTCAGTGTCAGTGTTTGCTATGGATAGAATCGTGTTCCTGCAAAATTCATAGGTTGAAGCCCTACCCCCAATGAGATAGTGTTAGGAAGTGGATCTCTGGGAGGTAATTAGGGACAGATGAGGACATGAAGGTCCCTGGTCCCACAGAATTAGTGCCCTTATACCAAGAGACATTTAGGGCTCCCTCTTCTGTCTCTCTCTCTCTCTCTCTCCCCTTACATGCACTGAAGGATAGCTGTATGAAGACACAGAGAGAAGGCAGCCATCTGTAAGCCAGGAAGAGAGCCCTCCCGAAGACTGGAATCAGCAGCACCTTGATGTTGGACTTCCAGCCTCCAGAACTGCAAGAAATAAGCACCTGCTGTTTACATGCCCAGCCTGCGGTGCTTCCTTATGGCAGATTGGAGCTAACTGAGACAGCTCCCAGCACTCATTCATTCATTAATTCACTCACCTCATGTCTACTGAACAGCTCTGGGCTGGCTCTGGGAAGCAGTGAGTCAAACACACTGCCCCCAGCAATGCGTGAAATATGTTTAGAGACAGTGGGCTACAGCAGAGAGGGTAGATGCGCTAAGAACCCCAGCAGTGCTGGTCAGAAGCACAGGCCTTGTTGGGCTGAGGCTGGCATGGGGTGAACCTGGGGAGCCTCGGGGGCAGAGGTGATAGATGTGGGGTGTTTCAAAGCAGTGAGACAAAGAAGGGAGATGGGTGGTGCCCCCCGATGCCAGGCTTCACCAGCCTCCCAACCCATGAGTGTTCACCCGCCTGGATGAGACACCTCCGTGGACTTGGGAGTGAAGGCGGTGAATTTGGGCAATGCTGGAGGCCGTGCAGGTGGGAGGTGGGACAGGGGCAAGAGGCTGGGGCCCAGGCAGGAGCCGACAGCCAGCCAGTGGTGCTCCCCTGAGAAACAACCTCAGTGGGTGGCTTGGGGTCTGCTGGGCTGTCCCCACACTGACACCCTGGCTGCAGGGACCCCTGTGTCCCCAGTGATGGGTCTCGGGAGCTGTGTGGCCTACTCAGGGCCATCCCTGCAGCCCATGCTCTCTGGGTGACCAGTTGACAGCAGCATCCCCCCTGCCTTGGGCGGAGGCTGAGGACCCCAGGGTGGGAGGGAAGGTGTGGTGGGGGCTCAGCCAATGCTGCCCAGCCTGAGGGTCCCTCACATGTGGACCGCACCCCTGCATCAGCCAGAGTGATCTCTGCTTAGCGTGGTTTGAGGTGAGTTCTGATATCTCAAACGCCAGCATCAGGGCCAGGGCAGACAAAAGAAGAGTGGGCTGGTCAGGGGTGTCCCAATTGGAAGCTCGCTCACAACCTTTAAGGAGGACAGGGCACAGCCCGGCGGGGGTGGCCACGAGGCCCTGGGCCCATGGCTGAGATGGCAACTGGCACCGGCAGTGATTGGAACAGTCCAGCCCAGGGTGACCTGTGGCCTTGGCCTGTGGCTCACGGTGCCACGGGAGCTGGAGCAATGGGTGGCCTCCCTTGCCTGGTACCCGAGTGAAGGAGGACTGGGTGCCCCTGAGGAAGGACCTTGCCATACTCCTACAAATTTACATTATTCTTCTTTCCCCCAGTCTCCCCCCAGGGACCTGCAGCTGTTTGCTGGGGTGGTTAGTCTGGAAAGGGGGATCATCAGACTCAGGGGGATTACTGGACACTAACTCTAACCTGACACAAACACCCGTCGGATCCAATCGTCAGAGGAGGGGCGTGTGGAGGTCAGAGTGCTCACGGAGTTCTAGCTCAGGTCCAGCTCTCGGTGGGTGCAGAGGTCACTTCCCTAGCCTCAGATGGGTGAGTAAGCAGACATATGTGGCAGCCAGCAGAGTCCCCACATTTGTCCCCTGACCTGGGGGGTGGGGGCTACTATGGTGGGAAAGGCCAAGTGGAAGCCAATGGGGTGAACTGTGCCTAGGAAAATCATCAGTGAAAAGCAACCTGCAGCCCTGGAGGGACCGCAAAGGTCAGTGCCGCCATCGAGGACTTGGAAGATGCAGGGTGGTGACCACCACTGCAGCCTCATTCCACTCGTCTAATTGGCTTGTGTGGAAGACAGGGGGGTCCTGGAGAAAGAAGGACAGTGAATTCTGGTAAAGTTAACCAGGACTCCAATTGCAACTGCTGTTCCAGATATGACTGCCGATCACCAGGGCAAATCAAAGCATCCTGGACACCTGGTCTACAACCATTGATCTGGTGAAAGCTTTTTTAATATAGATTTTATTTTTTAGAGCAGTTTCATGTTTACAGAGAAATTGAACATATTTGAGGGTCCTCATATAGCATCTCTCCCTACACACAGTTTCCCTTATTATTCATATCTTGAATTAGTATGATACATCTTTGCAACTGACGAACCAATATTGACCTAGTCATTGATCAGGTTACATGAGGGTTCACTCTTCTTGTTGTACATGCTATGAGTTTGCGCAAATGTATAATGGCATGTCTCCACTATTACAGTGTCATACAGAATTATTTTACTGCCCTAAAATCCGTCTGTGCTCCATTTATTCTTCCCTCCCTCCCCACTGACTCCTGGAAACCACTGATCTTTTCATTGTCTGCATAGTTTTGCCTTTTCCGAAATGTTTTGCAACATGGGTCATCTGACCCATGGGTAGGTACGAAAACGTGGGTAGGAAAACCCATGTAGTAATGACCTAAAATGCTTTCTGCTTTCTGTGAGTCCCAGAACAAGAGAAGGCTCTGCAAAAAGTACATGTGGCCATGAAAGCTGCTAAGCCACTTGAGCCATGGGACCAACAGATCCCATGGCATTTGAGATGTCTGTGGCAGATAAGGATGCTGTGTGGGGGCCATGATAGGCTCCTGCAGGTGAATCACAGCCCAGGGCCCTTAGGATTTTGGAGTCAAGCTCTGCCATCCTCTCTGGATAACTCTGTAGATTGCATCCAGGCCTCAATAGAGACTGCACAGGCCACTAAGTCGCCATGTGATCTGAACTGTACATCATGAGTGGGATGTTGCTGGACCCAGTGAGCCACAGAGTTGGGCATGCATAGCTCTGTTCTGTCTTCAAGTGGAAGCAGCATATACAACCCGGGCCTCAGGCAGGCCCTGAAGGCATAAGCAAGTTACATGAAAAAGTGGTTCCGACACCCGTGGTCCATACTCTGGGCAGGGCCTCTGGGTGTTTTCATTTTTCCTGGAAGGAGACGTCGGAGCTACAGGTTCCACCCACTCATGGTCAGTTGCTCCTAGCTTGGCCAGATGGATGGTCAGGGACTTGAAAGGAACACATTTGGGAAAACGGTAGCAGGAGGTGTGGGAAAGTGTTGTGTGGTTAGAGCTCCCTGAAAGGGCAGAGTGTGAAGATCCTTGCAGCCCATGTGACATTTGCCAAAGAGCAACTGCCTTAGCCGAGAAGCTCAGTGACCAGGTAGACAAGATGGCCCTTTCTTTGGCCATCAGTCAGGCTCCTTCCCTGGCCACCCTGTCATTGCCAGCGGGCTGGTGAAAACAGGGACTGTGGTAGCAGGGATGGAGGTCACGCATGGGATCGGCACAGGGGCTCCATTCACCAAGGCCCATCCACTAAGTGCCCGCCTGCCCCAGTGTTGCAGGGGATCTGCCAGCTTCCAGGTGGAGTGGATGATATGAGACAGCTGCCGGCATAGAACTGGTGCCGCTGCGCTTTCACCAGGATAGAGGCTTACTCTGCAGGTGGACTGGCCCTCCTTGCCCACGGTGCTTTTGCCGAAACCACCTGTGGACTCTGGAGCGCCTCATTCGGCATTCTCACACTGCTGCTCAAGGAATTCACCACAGTTAATGGAGTAGGGCGAAGGCCCCATGCTTGTGACCTTGGAGGTCTTCCATGGTCCTCCTCTCCCCGAAGCAGCTTGTGAACAGGACCATGAAATGGCCTTTGGGAGACTCACATGGTGCCTGCTGAGTGGGGATGCTTTGCGGAGCAGGCCCTGTCCTCCAGGAGGCGGTCCAGGCTCTGAATTAGAGTTAGTCTATGGAGCGGTTTCTCCTGCAGCCCAGACCTCACGGTTCTGGAGTCAAGAAGGGGAAGTGGCAATGGCTTCTCCTTCATCCTCATGACATTCTGCTGGTGATGTGTTTGCTCCCTGTCCTCACAGCTCCAGGTCCTCTGGGTGTAGAAGTCTGAGTTCTCGAGAGAGGAGGGTTTCCTGCAGAGACACCACAGTGGCTCCGCCAGACTGGAAGGTGAGGTTGCACCAGGCCATGTTGGGATCCTCACTGCAGAGAATCAACAGGTAAAGAAGGAAGTTACTACCCGGGCCAGGGGACTGATTTTATCAGGCGAATCGGCCGGGTTGCACAAGGAGGATGAGGAGGAGCACGTCTGGAATGCGCAGGGTCCCCTGCAGCGCCTCTTAAGGTTCCCATGTCCTGTGATTAAAATCATGGAAAACCATCACCCCCGATCCAAGCAGGGCCACTCATGACCCAGGCTCTCTAGGAATGAAGGCTTAGGTCATCCCACCAGGCAAAGAGCCACATCAGCTGAGTGCTTGCAGAGGCAAAGGCTATGCGGGAGACGGAGGCTGAAACGCTAGTTCCCGCTGCACGGCTGCTGCAGAAATGAAGCCTGCTATAGGTGTGGCTGTTTCTTTCTTATTTTGATCTGAGTGTATTGGGTAGGACCACATTAGCCACTGTTTCTTCTCCTCTTCCATTCCCTACCACTTCATATGGTACTAGTGTATGCAGTGTACGTTTGATAGTAGTTGATATTTAATTATTTCAGCCATCTCAGTGTTTAAATTTTAGGCTATCAGGCTGGGCACGGTGGCTCAGGCATGTAATCTTAGCACTTTGGGAGGCCGAGGCAGGCGGATCACCTGAGGTCAGGAGTTCGAGACCAGCCTGGCCAATGTGGTGAAACCCCGTCTCTACTAAAAATACAAAAATTAGCCGGGCGTGGTGGCCTGTGCCTGTAATCCCAGCTACATGAGAGGCTGAGGCAGGAGAATCGCTTGAACCCAGGAGGTGGAGGTTGCAGTGAGCCAAGATTGCACCACTGCACTCCAGCCTGGCTGACAGAGTGAGATTCTGTCTCAAAAAAAAAAAAAAAAA